>NC_060951.1:20988119-21186958 GCF_022045245.1 Lucilia cuprina
ACTTTAGTGCCTTTTTGAAGAAAGGCACCATGAGCAAAATTTTCCGCGTTTGGCACACCAAAAAGCACCGCAAATAGTGCTAAAAGCACTAAGTTGGCAACACTGCTCATTATTTTAACATGGTAATAATATTGGAGGCAAATAGTTCTACGCTCTCTAAAAAAAATAGGGAGTTAAAGAAGTACTTGCAATTTCGCTTACAAAAATGTTGTTGCTTTTATTGACATTTCTAAAAACTGGAGGTCGCTCATATTACAAACTTTTAAAAGCTTGTAAAAAGGCCGTTAAAAATCATTTGAAGTGAATTTTAAAAAACTGTCTGTTTTAAGTACATACAAAATTAAATTGTCTGTTTATTTTAATAAATAACTAATGCGAAATCGTCAACATGTTACACTTTTCGTATTAGGAATCGTTTTTATTAATTGAATGAAATCATCAAAATCCAATAAATCGTTATTTGCAAAATATACCTATATCGAGCGAATAAAAGTTTAAGTTGAATTTGCACCTGTCTGAGTGCATTTTATTCTAGTTGGGTTTCCTACTAAAAAATCTCTATTGGATCTGCCTAAAATTCAAAATTTTTAATTAAAACGTTTCAAAAAATTAAGATCGTTTATCTTATAGGGACAAAATCTCATATTTTATTTTTTATATTAAATAATTCGAACCTTAAGTACCATTAAATTGTAAGAGTGTTACATTTAATCATGATCATTGTTATTTATGAATTGATGTTTATGTTATTTGAGAAACAAGTAAACTTATTTTCTGAAGGGGGGAAGGGTCAATTATTGACCTATAATTGACTCAAAAAATGTGGTAGAAAGATTGTGGTTTTATATATAGAGCGATCTTTACAAAAGTTAGTAGAGAGATTTTGGCTCATATTTTAGCGTTATCTGTCTTTTGGCATATTTTGGTTAATATAAAACTTGATTGCATAAAATTTCATCATTTTTAAACAAGATAATAGCGTTAGTCATTTTCTGAATCGGACCTTATAGGGAGAATTGTCAATTATGAACCGATCCTTATACAATTTGGTAGAAAAATTTAGCTTGATGTAAAACTTGATCATTTTATATTTCTTCGCTATACCGTAATTTTTAGTTATGACCGTTAAAGTAATTTTTTCAAGTGACCTTGTATACGATCGGGTCTAGACAAATCCTCATGGTAGAACGAAAAAGATAGAAAATTAAAAGTTAATCGATATACTTGTGTTTGTTAAACAATAATAAACGTAAATCTAATTTTCTGAAGGTGTTTTATTAAGAGCAAGTTTTATTAAGAACAGATAATAAAAGATAGTCTTAGAATTTAGAATATATACTTTTGTGGTGAATGTGCGATTAATGTTTCAATATGTTACAAATGGAATGACAAAATAATGCAAATATTCCCGGTTTTCGTCCAAAAAATCCTTAATTTTAAAAAACAAGTTTTTACCCCCAAATATAAAAATTTCCAAAAAATTTTGTTGAATCAGACAGATCATTAATGTATTACTTTAGAATTTAAATGAAATATATTGCCATCAAGAGAAATTATAATAAACCCTTAAGAAAGTTTTTATAATTTAATAATTAATAAATAATTGTTTTTTGTTATTATGTATTTATTTTAGTTGGGGTAGCGAAGCACACTGGGTATTAACTAGTAATTAATAAACGGCAATGTTGTTCAATGGTTATTATTAATAATTCTTTATTACAAATTTATTTAACATATAATTGTCGGCACTCATAATAACAGATAAATTCTAACGAAATATATATTAGACTATAAACTAGACCAGACTAAAGATTACACTATAGGCTATAATATAGGCATATAACAATTGTCAACCTTGTTTAAAACACAAATCCATCGATAATCCACATAAAAAAGTTTATCGCGATATAAAGAGTTTATTAAGAACATTTCTTTGACTTTGTGTATTTAAGAACATCCAATTCCTATTAAAGATCCACCAGCAAATGAAATTACAAAGTTTTCTACATTGCCTTCAGTATTTCCAAGAGTCAAATTATTGGGAGACTTTATAGAAAAATTTTCAACATTTTGTTTAACTTTTAACCAATCGATATCAATAAATCTTTCATTTTCGGCAATTTTTATAAGAATTATGGCACTTCCAAGTAAAATAGCAGCAAATTTACCAATTTTCATCAATATGAAGCCAGTTAACCATCCCGACGTTGCACCAACTCCAATTTGATAATATGGTGATAGTGAACTGATTAAATTAAATATGTTTGCAACATTTTCCTCCATTTTTGTTTTAGGATTTATTTTGAATTTTTATGTTTTTAATAACGAAAAAAATTTAATATTTCCCAGCAAAAATATTTACTGAAAATCATTTTTTTTTTTTTGCTGATTATGAATTAATTTGGAAAAATAATATTATATATATTTGAAGATAACCGGAAACTAAGCTTTAAACTTTACTAAAATCTACGCTATACTACAGATAAATTTCTAAATTATACTAGATACTAGCCTCCTAAAAAATGCTTAACTCGTTTATACAAAAAAACTAATTCTCCGATAAATCATTAAAATTTAAAAATAGAAATTAATGTCTGTGGCGCCATCTAGATGTGAAATTTAAAACTTGACAATATTGCCAACCTATTGTTTAAAACAATTATTCGAGTTGTTATCAGAGACTTGCGCCGATTCGGCTTAAGCCGACTAAGCCTAGCCGCCGATGTCAAATGTCAAAGCCGCCGCCGCCGAAAATTTTTCAGCTTAATACGGCTTGAAAATTTCGCCATATTTTGTAGAATTTACAGAACACTCGCAAAATTTATGAAATTTTACAATATAAAATTAATTTGTTTTCATTTAAGCAAGTTTTCTTTTATCTCATAATAAGCCGCTCATTGAAATTTGGCCGGTGTAGAACTTTGCTCAACGTTCGACGTATATTGCTTCGCCTCAGATATTTTCGCGTTTTTACGCGCCTAATTCGAGTCGCTGCTACTTTTCAAACCAGCTTCGTTGACATCAAACCAGCTTCGTTGACGTCAACCGGAGCTTCACCTTTTTATATTGCTTGTATGTCATATCGTAAAGGGCTAGGGTATCGAACATGTGTATTTGAAATGGGAAGTGCAGTTGATGTCAATTCTGCCGACTGAGAAAAGAAATTCTGCTAGAATTTTTCGCGCCAAACTGTTTTCTGCATGTGTGTGTGCAAATAAATAATTGTTTACTAACAATTGAAATTAATAAGATTGTATGCTATACTACTCGGTACGATAGTTTATTGTGCAAAGAAACAGCGTGTTAGGTTTAATTTAGTTAAATTGTTAATAACTATGTTGGAAATGATTTTCCAGGCGATGTTTGTTTTTGTTTAATACCCAAAAGTGTTTATTGAAATCTAGATTTGGCATATTTGTGAGATCTAGAAGATTAAAAAATGTAAGTAATGATGATGTTAATTAATTATTTATTTGTTTATAAAGAACGTCTTTATTTTCAAGAAAGAGGAGTCATCATGATGGTCTCCTGGAAAAATGCCCACAAGAGAGTGGAAATTGTATACCTCCCTATTCATCTAGGCGGGTGGTGGTCGGTCGGCTTGTGGTGACATGGTATATTATCACTTAGAGGCAATGGACGGAAGCTGATTGCCGCATTTAGGGGGTAACCTTGGGATACATACTTATTATTATACCATTGATCTCTGCAGAATCACTAACACACACTCATAATAGTGCGCGATGTCTGGTGTGCCTTTCAGTAAAGCTCTTGTTGTCTCCAAACACTATGGTGGCCGAATATTTACAAGAAACAATTGTTAAGCCGTAACGTTACTGACTGACTGATTCATCATCGCACAGCCTAAACGGTTTTAGCTAAAGAGCTGAAATTTGGACAGGAGGTTGGTCTCCCACCAAATAGATCCACTAAGACGGGAAATTCGAATGATTAGGGGTTAAAAATGGTAAATTCGGTAACCTCATATCTCCTAAACTGTAAAAGATATAATAACAGTTTAAAGCTTATCGTCGTTCATTAAAAAAAAGCGGACAGGTATCCGGTATTTTTTTTAAATTCGGCCCCTTTAGGGAATAAACGGGTAAAAACTGTAATTTGAACATTAAAAAAAATATTTTTGAATCCTTCATAACACGACGAATGTTTATTTATTTTTGGTACTTTTTATGAAACATTGTTTTTGGTTTATTAACTTATAGTATAAGTCTTATACATATGAATACATAATAACGGGCTCCCAATACGATGTTGCAACTTTTTGGAACAGATTTTTTGTTTCGCTAATGGGAAGGAAAAAAGTACCAAAAGGGGTAAAAACGGAAAATTTGATTTTATTCAAGAAACACTAAATATGCTAATGGGGTGTTTTTCGAACACCGGTACCAAGTGATATTTTTTGGTACTTTTTCATTCTCCAACTAGTACTTTTTGAGTTTTCTATGATATTGAAATCGAAACATGAAATTGTATATCAGGAAAACCGTTGTAGTTAGAATGATTAAAATCGTCAAGTTTCTTACTTATATTGCTTTTAGGGTAGCAGAGCACACTGGGTATAGCTAGTAAATAAACAATTTTATTTGTTTTGTTTTTACGTTATTGATCATTTTCATAATGCAAAATTTTTTAGAAACTGATTTTCTGCAAGATGTTTTATATGGAGGATATAGTTAAATATCGGCTGATCCTCGTAAAACTTGGAGAAAGGATTTGTTTTTAATTTTTAAGAATTTTTTATTCATACCTGCATATATTCTCACACAATTTTTGATCTTGCTCTGTTTTGCTGTTATAAACAAATTATTTGCTTCCAAATCCCACTTTCTGATCTCTCGGATTCCGTTTTTATTTAAAATCGTTGAAAATTTAAACACTAAACGTAGTTGAAAACTTAGCCGGCTTACAGTCGATTTTAAGCCGCCGCAGACATATTTAGTGTCAGTCGCCGCCCCCGTTAATATTTGTCGGCGCAGGGCTCTGGTTGTCATAGCAACGGAAACAAATGCATCATCCACTCAGGAAACGTAAACAAAATCAAACGAATTTTTTTTTTAAATGGAGTCGAATACTACAGCAGCAAGTTACTTTAATATTTTCATAACCGGACAATTGGAATCAGCAACATTTCCGTTGGGACCAGAAGCCTCTGAAATATTTTGCCGTTATGAAAGTGTGGCTGGTCCCGATTGGGAACTCGTTAGTGGACATAACAAGGGTATAACACAATTTGCTTCCAATCACAATGGTAACTTTAATGATGCAATTATATTCAATATGCCAATAGAACAAACCTATCGCAGTACAAATTCATTTGGATGTAAGTTTTCGATCGGTTTTTTCTTATTTTTTGTTTAATAAAAAGATTTTGTTTAGGGCCTCAACTTCTAATATCAATTTATGGTAAAACACGTTGGGGCATAGAAACCTCTCTGGGTTACAGTCATGTTCATGTGCCTGTATTCGGAAATGTCGCAAATTATACTATTAAAGCGCCCATATTAAAACCTCGCTGCAGTAACATGTTGGCCGATGTGACTACTTGGCTGACAGGTCGTAATCCTGAACTAAAAGATGCAAAAATCCTATTAGATAATTCTAAAAGTAAAGGTAACAGTTTCCGCTACATTTTAAAATATATTTCCAAAGATTCAATTTGTATTGAAAGAGAATCTTGTAAGCACCCAAGAAATGAAACCGTGACTTTTTTTTAACAATATTAACGTTATGCTCTTCTCAGAGACTAGTTTTATGTATTTCCCTCTCAAAACTTTGTCGCGAATATTCGTGGCTTATAGAATTTTAAGGTATTACATGCACTGAAATACCTTGAATTGTAATGCAGAATAGGGGCCATTCATTAATTCATCTAATGCATTTAAAAATTAAAAAGGCTGAAATGAAACTTGAAATGGCGGAGAACACATTAAGACTAAATCTCAAACATTATCCTAAATGGATTTCAAAAGGACGAAAAACATACGTACATATGTATATTGATTTCATAATATTCAATGTTATCGGTTTTATGTTTGATCTTATAATCATTTATCGAACCAAATCCCGATATTTCATTTCATGATACCATTTTCATCTAACTTTCAATTCCACATTTAATTTTCTTTAAAATCAAATAATTCTTCTTTCGTTAGGAGTAAAATTCTGAAATTGTGGTCCTGTTCGGAAATGCATCTGATGATTAGTGTGTAATATTGATGGAAATGAGCAGAGGCGTAGACACCTTTAAAAAAGGTGTAATTTAAAATAATCATTCAGATGCAGCCAAAGATATGTACATTTCCCAACATGCCCACTACATTTCATCAGGCGACGATATGGTGTTCCCTTTAAATTATTGACTTTAATGCTTCTAAAATTTCAGGTTTGTCTATGGAATCATATGGAGAATTACAACTAATATTGAACATTATAACTAGAGGAACGGCACGTCTAGGCTTAGAATATTAAAATCAATATTACATTTTATACAATGGCAATAAACAATGAAATAAACATTCGCACAAATAATTTGTTTTTAATTTTTTATTTTATTTTTCTAAAATAATATTAAACTATAAATAAAATGGAAAATAATGAAAAATAACAGTTCAGCTTCAAAAAAATCTGAATGTCATCCATCCAATTTCCTGAAATCGATAAGTACATACCTGCAAAAAGAAGAAAAAATAAAATTAATGCAAATCGAAAAAAGTTAAATGGTTGTTTCTTTATAATTTTAAAACATTAAACAAGTAAAGTGTTAATATTTAATTACACAAGATCCTAATTACACAAGAACTGTTTGAGCGTGAATTTCATTTCATGTCTGTTCTGTAAACTGAATCCGTTTAAAAATGAATTATAATAATTTTTCTCGTATTCAAATCTAGTCGAAAGTAAATCGAATTTAATTTGATTATAATGCATTAAATAATTATTTTTGGGGTTTTTAATACAATTGTAACTTAATATAAATGCTATGAACATTATAAACTCTTTTTTTTCATTTAAAATAAGTTAATTTTTCTGAATATTACGTTCAAATAAAATTTGATTTACTGAACAAATTGGGTTTTAGAAGCTTATCGGTTTTAAGACCGAATCGATTTAAAGAACAGACATGATTAAACAAATTTTAATAAATGATAATTTAATTAAAAATAATTTATTAAAGCGTCGTTGTTTTTGCAACAAAATACATTCAACTTTCTCTATAATTAAAATTTTACTCGTTTAAGCTTACAATCAGATTTAATATTATCATCAAAAGTGAATTATGTCGGGAAAAGAAGACATAAATTAATATTATCATCATAAAATATTAGAAATTATTTAACTATCTACCAAAATGTTGTTATAAAAATTACCTTTATGAACTCCATACTTCTAAAGACAAATCCTTACAGGTTTTGAGTTAATAGCTGTAAAATAATAAAGAAAAAACATTTAATTAAATATTCGTAATTTTGAATTTTATATGATATTTTATAAAATACAACAAACAAGTAATTTGATATGCACCTTTATAAATTATAACCAAGTTGTACTTTTAAAATTGATAATATTAGACACACTTACCTTTGTAATTTACATAATTATGGATGCTAAATCCTTGAAGGTCTAATTTGAGGTTTAAGTTTTTAGCTGTAAAATAATAGAGAAAAACAACATTTATTAAAAAAAAAAATCAAAATTAAGTTTAATTATATTTTGTAAATTACAACAACAAACAAGTAGTTTAATATTGGCCCCTATTCTACATTTCAATTTGAATCGAAATTTTCTCTGGCAACTTTGGTATTCTGCATTTCGATTCGACACATAAAAAACTTACAAAAACGTAATCACGATCGAAATGCAGAATACACGCAATCGTAAAGTATTGAAACGAAATAAAATAGCTTCTTCTGTTTCTTATGATTCAGTTGTTTGTTGGAATACCTTTTTTCGATCAGTAACTGAATGCGTAAACGTAATCAAAATGCAGAATAGGGGTGATTAAATATATATGTACATATATAATTGTATTGGCCGACCAATACTTCTAAAACAAGCTTTTTCTAATAGGGCGAATAACTGTCTAAAACTTTAAATAATTTGTTCAAGTTTGGCTGTAAAGTTTTCTCATGAAAACAATTTTTTTACTACTGACATTACGAAATTAATTTCAAAAAATTGAAACTGTTTATGAAAAAATTTCGATTAATTTAAAATAAACATTTATTATTGTTTAATTATCAGATTTGATATTATCATCAAAATATTATAAATTATGTCGGGAAAAGAAGACATAATTAAATATTATCATCATAAAAGTATTAAATATAATCGTTGGTCCTTGTTAAATATAACACACTCACCTATAATTCCATTCTCCAAAATAGTATGTTTATAAAAACAAAGGAGTTTACATAAATCAAAGATTTTTGTCTCACTGATAAAATTCTTCTTTCACTATTTTTTATACTTTTAAATAGAACTTTTTCTTTTGCAAAATGAAGTTAAAATTATCTCTCTCTCTTAAAAATTATTATTTTAAACAATAACACAATTACAATTTTAAACAATCTAATTTCTTTCGCATTACAAATCATTTAGCGAATTACCACAATCGTGATGGAGTAAAACTGATGACGAAATGTTAATTTTACCGCTTATTTGTATTCCTCAATCAAATCAAATCGTTAAAAGAAAACTGGTATATTTAAGGTGTGAAGTTATTGTTATTATAAAAAACAACAACCACATGACAACTTCGCGAATTTTGATTTTATGCAAAGTACATCACACACAACTTAGATAAATTTCGTTATTGAAATGTGATTTTGTTACAAAAGCCTATTCCATCACGTACGCAGTAATACGATCAAAGAAAATCTTTAATTTATGTAAACTCTTTAATTTTTATATTCGATGCCATTCAATTATTTGGTTGTGTTGTGTGCATTCTGTAAAAATAAAAAATATATATTAAAATATAAACTTCAAGATATAATGTAATTTAAAAATGTTTATTGAATTATTAAATCAGTAATTGGAGAGTTTAAAATCAATTAAAATTCATAAACACGGACCAATTAATATCATCATTTTATATTATCTTAGAGCTTAAATTTAATAAAAAAACCCTTAAACACTTACATTATTTTATTTATTAGATCCCAAAGAATTTTCTTGTAATTCCGTAGAAAAATAATAGAAAATCTAAAAAATAAAGGAAATAAAAATTAGTTTTCGTTTAATAAATTAAAAAAAAAAACATATTTTGAATTATTTTTTTTTCAGTAATTGGATAGATTAAAATCAATTTAAATTCATAAACACGGACCAATTAATATCATCACTAAAGAAAATAGAAAAATGCATAAATTTGTATTCAAAATACATTTACTGATAAAAAAAAATAGGTAGAAAAATGTTTTAAACTTACATTATGTATTAGGGATCCAAATTTTTATGCAAAACAAAACCAAAGAAACTTAACCTGATAATCTAAAAAGAAAAGATAATAATTATAAATATTTTTATAATAAAAAAAGTAAAATGAAATATTTATTTTAAGTTCTTTTTTCAGTAATAGGAGGATTTAAAATCAATTTAAATTCATAAACACGGACCAATTAATATCATCATTAAATACATCACGGAAGATGAGTTCCGTTCATGTTATTCTAATGCAATAAAATACGAATTATGAGGTTTACGAACAAGGATTTCATATAAATTTTTAAGTTTTACTAAATAAATAAGTTTTTAAACATCTAAAATTTTAAGAACTTGTGATTTTGTGAAAACAAAAAAATTACTTACATTTTAAAGCATTACAGTTGCATGTATTAAGGATGTAACTATAAGTGTTTTGCTAAAAAGAAAGAAATCATTATTTAATAAGAGACATATTTAAAAAATATATAATATTTTTTACATATTCAACAATTCAATAGTTAGAATATTAAAAAAATAAAAATGAAGGAACATATTTGTGGTTATTGTGTATTTCTATTCTAAAGAAATAATTTTTGAAAGTTAAAACATAGAATTTCTGTCAAATATAGAATAATAATTGATTGAACAATTTTTTATAATAAATAATTTGGTACAATTAGAACATGCAAACGTCTTTGTAAGTTTCTAATGAAATTCAAATGTATGATTACATTTTTTCAACTGCTACTATTTTAAAACGAAGAATAATTATTTGAGTTTTTTTTCAGTAATTGGAAAGTTTATAATCAAAATAAATTCATAAACACGGACCAATTAATATCATCACCAAAATACATTTTTTAGTTATTTTTTTAACTTCTTTTCAACATACCTTAATATTTTGTTGATGTAATCCAAACAAATAGTTCCACAAATAACAATTGCTGATCGCTTCAACTACTCCAGCTGTACTAAAAAAAAAACGGAAAAAAGTATTTAGACGATGATTTTCAAAAATATTTAAACATGTTTTAATATTTCTACTTTAATAATGTAATCAGAACACAAAAAATGTGCAGCCGATAAGGTATAGTCATTATTTGATCATACGGTAACTTTTGTCCTCATTTACATGAATGATGTTGTCAAACAAAAATATTTTAATATAAGTTTCTAATATTTTAATTATAAATAAAGTTAAGAACATACCAACGTAAAATTATATTGTTTATAAAAAATAACAATTTACAGCATCTAAAAAAATAGAAGTAAAATGTATTTAGTAAAGAGATTTGCTAAAATGTTTAAATTTTCTAATAATATTTGTATTTCATTTTTCTAATCAGAACACAAAAATTCTGCAGCCGAAAGTATATAGTCATTATTTGATCATACGGTAACTTTTGTCCTCATTTACTAATAATAATACAAATTTAGAAAAAAAGGTCAATTTGAAAAAGTTTTTTTTTTAATAAAAATTAAACTTCATCCCGTTTAAATTTTTTTTAATAAAGATTTTCACATCGACTTAAAATTATTAAATAGTTGAAAATATTTACCTGATTTCAAGAAAGTAAAATTCAGCTGCATTAATTGTTAAATATGTTGGTTAAAGTTTCTGAAACGAAAAGAATGATTATTAAATATTTATAAATAAACCAATATATGTATATTTTTTTCTCATAATTGTGTATTAATTTGATCAGAACACAAAATTGTGCAGCCGTAAATGTATAGTCATTATTTGATCATACGGTAACTTTTGTCCTCATTTACAAATGAAAGAAAATATAAATTTTGAAAAGAGACAAATCTGAAGAAATCGATTTTAAAATTATTTTTTTATCAGCATTTATTTATTTTATTATTTAAATTCAAAAAACACGAAGATTTTAAACAAAAATATTTACCTGATTTTCATTTGGTATAAAACAACTGCATAATGTAAGAAATAACTGTCCAACCAAGCATTTAAGATGATGTCAAAATATTAAACACTGTAAAGAAAATAAAGATTATTAAAATATAATAATACACAAATATTTAGTTTATAATAATAAAAATTTATTGTGATCAGAACACAAAATTTGTGCAGCCGAATTTGTATAGTCATTATTTGATCATACGGTAACTTTTGTCCTCATTTACATATAAAAGAGAGAATTCTTAAATACAATTTATAATAGGTAATTTAATAAACTTAAAATAAATAAATAATACTTTCTCTCTAGAAGTTAAAAATATATTTTTATAGAAATATACACACCTTTAAGTGTCTATGACCCATGTTGCATCATTTCTATTCCGTTAAAACTGCAAATAGAAAAAAACATGTTTTATAAAAAATTTGCATATTTTTGTGAAAATTTTATTAATTAAAATCAATAAATCTCATGACGTTATTGTCAACATGGAATATAATTTGTAAGGTAAGGTTATATTCAGGAATTAGATCCGTAGTTATAATCATTGATAAACTAGGGTGAATATTAAGGAGTTTTTTTTTCAAAATCTATAGCAAATAATTAATATTTTTTAGTTCCAAAATAATTATCTCCTTCAATTCTTAAATTTTATATAAATATATAAAATAACAATAAATACCTTTTATTTCAAATAGAGACGTATGATTTATCCTTTCGTTCATGACCTCGCGGAACTGTAATAAAAGAAATATAAAAATGTGTCAAAATTTTTTTTTATTTTTATGAATTCTTTCATTAAAAAGTTGCATTGTAATCTCATGACGTTATTGTCAACATGAAATATAATTTGTAAGGTAAGGTTATATTCAGGAATTAGATCCGTAGTTATAATCATTGATAATTGAAAGTAGATTGTAATGAAAATTGATTACGGTAACAAATGTGTGCTGTTTTTAAAAATAATATTTTAAATTTTACTCTTTAACAATTTTAAGAAAATCATTTTTTCATTACAAAAACTTTATAAATATTATTCAATTTTTATTAAGAGACTTACCTTTTAGTAAACCGCAGTAATTTGCTACATGTTCAAAGGCCCTTAAAACCCTGCAATAAAAATATTTTAATTTAGTTTTTAGTTAAATCAAAAATGTGTCATGCAAACCTTTGAAAATGTTTAAATTTAAGTTAAAATAATTAATCATACATATTTACCTTTTATATATTTAATTCCATGTTTGTCATTGCCCAGTATTAATCATGTTGTGTGGTAGAAATCTGCAGAATATTTCCAATCATTTCTCTGAAAAATTATAAGAAAATCTATAAATTTATGCAACATAGGATGTTGATTGTAAATTATTAGATCGCCAACACATTTTCATACTATTCAAGACTAAGAGGGTTTAAGTATTGTCATCAATACCACTCACTCTTTGTTTTCTATAAATTACAATTTGAAAAAAGTTCGTTTAAACAATATTTAGTAATTTCTATTAAAAATCATTTTTAAGAAAATCCATTTCTAGGTAAAAATTATAGTTAGAATTTTACACTTCTAAACTAACTGTTTGACAAATCATTGAGGATTATGACAGAAGAATTCATGTCTGGATAAAACTTTACGTTTCAAGGTTTTAATTATTGTAGTTGTTATTTCACATGTATCATACATAATTCACAACTTTCTTCAACATAAAAAGTATTAATTAATTTATTTTCCTAAAAATCGTGCAAAGAAATTACAAAAAAAATTTATTAATTAATTGTTTGTATTTATATAGATAAATTCTAAATTAGTTTTATCTTAAAAGGCTTGAATAGTATTACAAATGTGTTTTCAATCAGATCAAAATTCGATTTATAGCTTCAAAAGAGCACCAGTAGAAGTTGTAAGTGTAAACATAAATTCATAAGAATTTAAATTGTTTTAAACAAAAGTTTAAGAAAATACACAAATCTCAGATATGCCGTAATGTTTTAAGTAGAAATTTTGTTATTTTATATTTTTATCAAATATTACGAATAACCCTCATTTTTTCCACCTGCGGTTATTGCTTAACGGTCTGTTATTCTATCGGTAATAATTTAGAAAAACTGTCAGGTTAGTTTAAAAAATAGCCAGACATAGAGAAAATGAAAGTTAATCAAATAAAAATCGATCGTAAACTTGGTTCCCAACCCCTTAAATATTAAAAAAAAACATAAATTATTGTTTATAAAAATCTTATATTTGTATTCACACAAAGAAGTGGCATATCTGAGTAAGCAAGAGGGATGAATAAAAAGATACATAATAATATCTTGAATTAATGCACCAACACAATGTTGTACAAAAGTCCTGAAACTTTCTTATTAATTAGTTAATTAATCATACAAATTCTTTAAACAGTTTGACTTTTTTTGACAGATTAATTTCTATTATTTTACATTTTAATGAAAACAACTATAATTTATAATAGGAGTATAAACAATTATTGAAGTTAAAAGTTTAATACAATAATTGTTTCACACTTTACATAAAAGAACCATCATTCGCCTATACGGCTAGACAGTTATTTTACAAATAAATATGTAACGTCAATAATATGAAAAAAGCCAAACTGTTTTTGATTATTTTTTTAAAAAAAATGCGCATATTAATCTTACCTCAATTTCAAATAAAAATATAGTTTATATTAGAAGATATTTAAAAAGTTGTAGTAGTTGTTGATGGACATCAGATATTATTAAAAATGCATTGCAATATTGAGAAAAACATCTCAGCTTCGGTTTGTTAATTCAAAAATTGTTTGTTCATCCAAAGTCCAGGAGAATAAATTAAATAAAAAATTCTTATATACCAAACACTCCAGTCTCTAAAATCAACATCAGCGGCATAAGCTCAAGCATTTCAATATTTCATATATTGCTTGGATAACTAAACTTTAAAACAGAAAAATATATATTTCGCACGATACCACATATACAAATCGATGACATATACAATCCATATGAGTAATATTACAACACCTTCCTAAATTCAATCAATTTACTAGTAAAATGAACTAAAATATCTTTCTTCTACATCCATAATCTACAAAAGTGCTACGATCCAAAGATAAATCACAAATCGACCTATGCTTCACATATTTGTAATATTAAAATATTGTACATCAAAATGTGAGATGAGATAAAAAATTAAAAATTTTAAAATAGTTTGAGAGGAGGATGTATTATGTTACCCCACTACTATGGGCTTGTTGTGCTCTCCTTTGACATACCTTTCTGTTCTGTAAACCGAATCCGAGTTTAAAACGAATTCTTACAATTTTTCTCGTTTTCAAACCGAGTACACAAATCTAGTCGAAAGTAAATCGAATTTAATTTTCTTCTAAGTTTTCTAATACAATTGTAACTTAATATAAATGGACATTTTAAACTAATTTTCATTTAAAATATGTTTATTTTCGGAGTTTTATGTTCAAATAAAAATTCGATTTACAGATCAACAAATTCGGTTTTAAAAGCTTCACGAATTTGAAACCGAATCGATTTACAGGACAGATATGATAGTCTCTGATTTGAATCGAACCCACAACCTCCTAACTGGCTAGAACAACACCAAATAATCTACAAAGGCAAACACAAAAACAAACTATACTTCAATGTCAAACATTATATGTATTTCATACTAATTGTAATCATATTTTCAACGCAAACATGTTAAGGTATTTTCAGACTACAATACCGATTATAAATAATTGTCAAAAATGTTTGTATCATAATATAATTTTCTAGTATAAAAATTTCTAATTTGATTTTTAAAAATATTACTGATTATTTTAGGAATACGGTCGGTATTCATAAATTTGTTTAAACATTTCAAAAACTTTTCATTTTCACACGTATTCGGTATGTGTTTTATAAATACATTAAAAAAAAGCAAACAAAAAGTGTAAAATACATTAAAAATAAGAAAGAAAAGTGGATAAACAATTAAAAATTGGATAAAAAATATTCACCCCTATTCTGCATTTCGATTACTTTTACGCATCCGTTGCCAAACGGAGAAAATTTCGATTCAAATTGAAATGCAGAATAGAGGCCATTACAAATATTATATTGTAACCATAAAATGTGTTTTTCGGATTGATTTTTTGAAAATCCGAATTATTTTCATAATATTTTTAATTTGAAGTGTGTTAAGTAATACTCGGTGGTATTGTAGTCTGAAAATAATTGTCAAAATAAGTCATGTTCAATTTGACAATTTTAACAAAAATTAATAAAATAATGTATAATTTTTTTTTTAATTTCAATATTTTAATTTCTTGGTGCAAACTTCAAAATAAAATATTTTGTAAAATTTACGACAATTATATATGGATTATTTTCAGTGTATATTTAAACCAATTACAAAGAAGAAGCAAATTATTTAAAAACTTACAAATAAACGATTACATAATAGATTTTTGATAAAATCATCATACTCCTAAAATATAATTAGCTACCACTAAAAGTGGTATAAAGCATTGCAATTTAAAGTAAATTGAAAAAGCATTGAAAATGACAATGAATGAATATCAGAAACGAAACGTTTTCCATTATTATTTCAAGTAATTATGAAATTAATGTTGCACACAAATTAAGACATCACTGTTCCCAGTATCAATTTGCATTACAAAATAACTTGCAGTTTTATACAAAATATGGTTTAAAAAAAATATTAGTGTTCTTCTTGTATTTCATAAGCAACATTATGTGTCTATGTTTAATAAAAATTTTCTATATTTTAAAATAATGTAAGTAGTTAGAAGAATAGTTTCAAATCTGATTTTCTAATATTAAATTATATAGTAAACGCATAATAAATTTGTTTCCTCAAAACTTTACATAATTGCCAAATTTCAAAATTACAACCCATACTCGCTCACTCCAACACACACATGCACACACACAAAGATTTACACATATATTTTGTAAAACATAAAATTGATTGAATTAAAAAAAATTCAATCCCCGCAGCCAACAACCATTCATAATAGAAACAAAGATTTATATTATTTATTTTAAAATACTCATATAATTTTGAGTAAAATATATGTTTGTTATATTGTTTAATATAAATATTAAGTTTTTTATAATTAAGACATGTTTTATAATTAAATGTCTACCAATTAAAATTAAAATTTACACAAATGACAGTGTTCTTAAAAAGTATACAGTCCAAAAAATACGAAAATAAAAATTTTCAAACACCTTCATCAAGGCAACCTGTAGATGCGCAAGAATTCAGTGTTTTTCATTTTAACCAAATTATGTTTTCTTTAACCAAATAATGTGGGAGGATTCAAAAAATACGTTTTTGTTTTTCTTCTTCAATTTGTGTTTTTTAGAATACTTAAAACTAAAGAGGAGATTTAAAATGTTATTACTATTGTAAGTTGTAGTAGATTTATAAATTTAATTGAATTAATCTATACACATTAATAATTATGTATAATCTTAATAGAAATGATATTTCTGCAAGTTTACACAGTTTACTCTTTCAAAGTACAGATGACATTGCGATTAGTATAAAGAATATACTAAAGTGGGGTTCTTCCTTCCATTAGATTTTTTCGTGGAATCCCCAGTTTTATGTTAAATAAAACATGCCATCGCAATCAAAATATCTGATAGAGAGATATAAACATAAACAAAAGTAGAACGAACAATAGATGTCCACAAAATCTGGATAAAATTATTGGCTTTAGGGTGGTGGTGTTGACACATTTTCTTCAATGGGCTTTTGAACACATTGAGAAAACGCAGTAGCTGCTCAATCAGCCACCACTACTAGAGCCAGATATTTTAATGGGATGTTTTAAAGATGTTTAAATAATTCTCAAATATAAAATACCTAAATACTAAAATACTATAATAATTTTAAGCAAAATTTGTTTTGCAAATATGTATGTTAAAGTGAAAAATTCATTCACTTGTAATCAGTTTCACTACCATAACTACACTACCAACCACATCAGCCACATTCTATCTCCCTCCCATTATTAAAGAGATCGTTAATGGTTGGTGGTAGGCAGTGCAGTAGGTGATTTGAAATGTTTGTTTTTCTTAATAAGAGAGAGAGAGAGAGATGTGAAATATTTAAGTTATTTTTGTGTTATCTATACGACGAGAGTGTTTCATTTTGTTGATTCAAATTGCATGTCAATAATATTCTTTTAACATCAACGTGTGTTCCCGAAAATTGTTCAATATATTTGTTTCATTGTTGTTTGTGTGTCTTTAAATATTGTTTCCATTATTGTAGCAACATTTGTGGTTCATCACTAATTTCATCTCAGAAACGTCTACGGCGTTCCCAGGGGTTGTTGTTACCACCACCACCATTGTTATTATTTCCACCTCGTTGATTGCCACCGCGATTATTGCCACCATCGGGACCACCTTGGTTTTGGTTACCACCGAAATCAAATCCGAAATCCTATATGGAGGATGCAAATTTAAAGGTTTGTTTGATGTGGTAAAAAATTATACATTTTTGTATTTATATTTCAAAAATTACAACAAAAATATCGAAATCATAAGAATAGAAAAAAAATTAAACAAAAAATAAACTAAACCAAAACAAAATATTAAAAATTTTCGTTACTTTACTAAACGAAAAAAGTATTGAATTATTTCATTTTTTTACTATCGTTGATATAACATGTGAGAGATATTTAAAGTTGAGAAGAGTATTTAGGAAATTATATTAATACCAAACAAATACTTGAAAATGTTAACCCAATTCAAAATGTTTATTGTTCAATAATAGAATAGATCAAATGTTATTCATCTCAAAAGTATAACGTACGCAAATAATTATAATATTCAGACAATTTTTCAAAACCAAAGTAATGTGAATCAATCTTTAATAAAAATAGATATCAAAATGTTCTAAATATTCCTGTAATTTATCAAAAATATGTATCATAGTAAATAGTTTGACAATTTTATTTCCATTGTACATTTTCCTAAAAAAGCAACACAAATTTGTTCAGTTTACAATGTTATTAGTTTATATGCTTTAAAACCAAACCATCTCTACCGCAATACAGCATAGAGCAAACATTCAAATACGCATTGTGTGTAAATTCATTAAAATTTGCTTATTTTTAAGACCAGTATTGTGTTCCATAATATACCAAATCAATATATAGAATTGTGTAATAAATATAAATAGTATCAAATACATAAAGATTTATTAATTGAATGTTTTAATTCATTGCAATCAATATTCCCAATCCCTTTCCCAAACAATATTTTCGTTTTTCAATAATACAATTGATGATTTTAAAACCATAATTGACTTTTAAATATTTTTTTAATTTTTCCATCAAGAAGGTAGTAAAATTTACACTTTTTCATATACAAAATCTTTTCAACAAATTTGGATTTTAGCAATACAATTGAATACTATGATTTTTAATAATTGTTAAAATATCAATTTCTATTCACCCCCCTATATTCTACATAATAAATAATATAGATTAAAACCCATTATCCTCAAAAATAGTTGACAAAACATTAAACTCAAGCCAAAAAAGTTCATCGAGCAAATATTTTAAATATTTTAATGTCAAACGTTTGAGAATATTTGATAAACATTTGAAAGGAAGTCTTACTCAATTTAAGAAAAGGTAAGTTTAAAATATAATTGTTGTAACATAATACCGGAGGAAGTTTAACTATGCAGTAAAAAGGTATTAGCTCTAAACCAATTTAGGCGATTATGTTTTTTTTTTTTCGTAATGGACTTGCAATTTTTCATTTAGTATGTATTTCCAGCAAACAAATTTTTTGTTAATTTTATTTTTTGAAAATTTACAATTAATTCTTTCATTAAAGTTTCCAATTTATATGTGATCAAATGATATCATAAATATTCAAATGTTTGACATTATTATTGCCAAGATAAAGCAATGAATGTAAAATAGCAACACAAGTACGTATTCTTAGAGAATATACGGATTTTCATAAAAAAATATTATTAGTTTCCTTTAATTTTCTGTTTTAATGGTAAGACGTTATCAAGTATTTGCATATTGAATAAAATCATAATTATGTTTTTTAATCAATATTTATCTTCCTAAATATAAGTAAGTATAAAGTGCATTGACAATCCAATAATATAAAGAGCAATGTTCCACCATTATTTGTATAAGATTATAAACACATTGTATAAACGTATTCATTAAATATGTTCCTTAAATTTCCATACATCCAAAGTTAAATTCATTCAATTTAACCAAGGTATCGTCATATATATCAGAGTTCTATAATATTAATTAGTAATAAAAACACAATATTGGCATAAAAATCAATCGTATATAAATTTAAAAGTTAAAGCAACATCCTACCTAAAGATTTTGCAGAAACATCTTTTTCAGATGTACTATTCAAAAATCAATAACATCTATTGGATTATATAATCAACAATTAATAATCAATATTCTACTAAACCCAACAACCCAAAGCAATCAATTCCATAAAAAAATTCAATAAAACATTTTGAAGAGTCAAATATTTTCAAGTTATTTTTGACATTTTTGTTAGTACAATACAATTTCCATTCAAATATACTTAAAAAATACATAATATGTAGTGGCAGTCATGTCCTTTAAATTGGACGGAGCCATTATGAATATTGTTATCGTCATGTAAATCTCTAACTACAAATGATTGATCAATAAAATCATATAAGTTAATTGGAGCGCACACACAAGCTAAGTTAACAGTAGAAATTGTATCATTGGCCAAAATGATAGAATTTCTTTTTAACTTGATTTGGAAGCAACATTTCTGGCCAAAATGTTGTCCAAATGGATATAAAAGTGTGATGCAATAAACTAAGTGATTTAACTTGTAACATTTATTGTTACAGACAAACAATAACAACAACAAACTAAAAATTTACTACTATTGCATCTAACGTGTTAAAGTCGACAGTTTCGTATAAATTGTTTCATTTAATAAACAACATGTTTATTTATTGCACATAATAGTGTACCAACAGAAAAACAGTTTATAATTTATATAAAAATATGTATGTTTGTAAAGAACATTATGTATTTTAAAATTGATTAATCAATCACACACATTTCCAATGAGCTTTCTACAGTTTGTTTTTTGAATAAGAATTATTTTCAGACTTAAATTATATTTTGTGTTAAGAAGAAATATTGTTAAGAAATTATTTTCTAATTAACAAATACAAGTGGCTGTTATTTAAAAAATGTAATTTAAACGCTGTAATATTTTAACAAGAATATTTTTAGTTGTGCCTCTTAAATTCAAATTCAATCAATAATGTGTGATCAAAAATATACAATATCACAGTTACAGTGTGTTATTTTTAAATAAATTAATGGTTTAGTATATGTTCAAAATTTAAATAACAGGAATTTAAAAAGGCAATGTAAGGCCTAGAAATATCTAATAACTGTATGGTTTTCTTTGTTTTTAGAGTATCATAATGATATATTGAAGAAACATTTATTTGTTTGCATATTTATCGCCTCTTGAACATATTGAAAAATGAACGTACCTGTTGGTTATTGGGTCCATTGGGACCATTATTTCCGCCATTACCACCGTTGTTGCCTATGAAAAATAAATAATTTATAAATACAAATATTGCATAGAAATAGAATGTCCATATTTTTTATAAAAAAATATTTGTAAGTATTTAGTTTGTAGTTAATGTTAAACTTACCACGGAAATCGAATGGCGAGTTATTGCCACCGCCAAAGTTATCGAAATTGCTACAATTTCCACTGAAGCCACCCTCTTGTTGATCTAAAATAGAATTCAATTGTTGGGCTTGCATGAACAATGTGTTTTCTTGTTGGCGGCGACGCATTTCCTCTTCTTGACGCAACATGCGAGATTGCATTTCACTTTGTTGACGACGCATTTGCTCTTCGTCACGTTTACGCAATTCTTCAGCTTGTTTTTCACGCATTTCCCATTCCATTTTCTTGCGTTCATTGTCAGATTCGCGTTTGCGTAATTCTGAAATTTAATATCCCAAAAATAATTTATTTTCATTTCATTTTTACAATGTAAAAATTCAAAAAATGAAACCTACCTTGTCTTAGAAGTTCTGTCTCGTGCTCATAACGAGCATATTCCATTTGTGCTTCCAATTTTTCTTCTTCCATTTTTAATTCACGTTTCAAAGCCTCCTGTTTAGTCTTGAACAATTCGTGCAATTGCTTCCACCTGGTACCGTATTCATGTTCAAAGCTACCAACATCAGCGAAACGAGGACCAACATTACGTTCGTGATTGAATTCTGGCAACTTTTTGTTTAGAGACTTGTCGGGCAAACCATCTGTGTCTTCGTTGGCATCAAAAGGCTCAACCACACATGGCCTCAGAGAAGCAGTGAGGAAGAAACACTTTTCACTACAGAAACGCAAACAAACATTAGCCGATGATTTCTTGGCAAACTCAACTATACCCTCTCCGGTGGATTTACCACGATCATCAACGTTGACACAAGCTCTTTCGACGGGTCCAAATATTTCAAATGACTTGTACAACAATTCATTAGATACAAATGGTGTAAGATTGCTAACGCGTAAAACTGTAGAATTTGGTGCATAACGTACACGCAACATGCGACCCTTGCGTAAAGTACCGTCCAACTCACGTTTTGCGCGCTCAGCATTGGCATGGAAATCCATTTTTAAGAAAGCAAAGTTCTTTTCAGGATTGCTAAAAACCTCACCAATTTCACCGAAAGGTTTGAAAAGCTCACGCAAATCTTCTTCGGTGACATCGTTTGTTAAATTACCAACGTAGAGACGATTTCGACCAGAGAATTTTGTTTCCTCTGTGTTCTCAATTGGTGGTAGTTCATGAGTTGGGCCGGCTATGGCACGCAAACGTTGGCCTATAAAGAACTCATCATTACGACCTGGGCCGCCACGGTTGCCACCATCTCCACCACCCATTGCGCCTCTGGGACCATCACGACCACCACCGCCTCCACGTGGGCCATCAAAGTGACGATCGCGCTTTTGACCACGGTCGCGATTGCCGCCTCCGCCTCCTCCCATATTATTGTTTCCACCACCTTGTTTATTCATGTTATTGTTATGATTTTGCTGATTTTGTTGTGGTTGCTGTTGTTGTTGTGGTTGTTGGTTATTTGATGGTGCATTTTTGGTCTCTTCATTAGCTTTGGGTTCAGTTTTAGCTGCATTTTCAGGTTTAACATCTGACGCAGGCTGTTGAGCAGAGGGTTGTTGATTTTGTGTTTGTGGTTGTTGCTGCTGGTTTTGCTATACAAACATAAAAAATATTTTATTACAATTTTGTGTTGAATTTGGGAATCTTATTAAAGATACATATCTATAAATTTCATGTACTTTAGTATACAATGAGAATATCAATTCATTGTTTTAGAATTTTCTTAATGAACAAAAGTTTTGAAACCGTTTTAAATTTAAAAGTTTCCTGAATACATATTATTTAGTATAGGTAAATTAGTTAAAAAAGTTCAAAATTAGGTACATTTGAATTTTTAATAAAAGTTAAAATAAGTTATTTAACCCTACAAGGTTTACAAAGTATATTTTTTAGTTCTATTAATCGAAATGTTGGCAGCACTGATTGAAAATTATTTCTAACACGAATGCAGTACGACCGGCATTCGGTACAATGAAAAATCGGCCGCCATTTTGTTATTATAGACACTTGAAAATTTTATTCATGAGAAGTACAAAATTTTCACAATAAGAATATTATACAACCAATTCCATTTAAGATTAATATTTTATAACTTATTGATAAAGTTGCAAACAATATTAAATAAATTATCTTACCTGCTGATTCTGGAAATTTCCTCTATTATTTCCGCCACCACGATTACGATTATTGTTATTATTTCTATTATTACCAAAACCTTTGTTTCCAAATCCTCCTCTGTTGTTCTGATTATTATTGTTATTATTATTGCCACCGCCTTGATTGAAACGTGGCTTTTTTTCAGCTGGACCACCATCCATTTGAGGCTTATTGAAATTCTTGTTGCCACCACCTTGATTTTTCTGTGGTCTTTGTGGCAATGGGCCACTACCATTAACTTCAGTTTTAATTATTGCTTCCATTATACTTTTCACACAATATTTTTTCTAGTATTAACACTTTTTATATGTTCCAAATTCACTTTTTCCAATTAATTGATATTTTTCTTAATTTTTGTCCGACTTCCAAACTAGAAAAAAATTGAACTCACCAAGTCGACAGCCGGAAAAGGAATGAAGAAAATGAGATGAAAAAGAATGAGCATAGACAAAATGGCGTAAAAAAGCGTGTATTGTATCAGGGTTGATATTTCTTTCGTTAAGTTTAGAGTTGCATTTGAACAGTGTTAGGCTTCTACAAAAACCTTTAAAAGAATTTATTTATTTGCCTCATTCACATTCGGTGTTGTATCATTGTATGACATAAAAATTTCTTAAATTTTTCATGAATTATTATTGCGTACATTATTTATTACATTTTATTGAATTATTAAATCTGCCTCTTTTTTTACAGGCCTCGCAATAGAGTTATTCTTTATAACAAAATAACTAAAAATAATTTTCTCTTACATATGTCCAAATTGGCCCAAATACTAGAGTTCTAAAAATCGACTTTAAAATAATCGAACAATCGACTTTTTGCCGAAAAAGTCTAGAAGTCGATTATTTTGTTCCAAATAAGTCGATAACAGGACTATCGTCGATGAAAAAAGACGAAAAATCAAAAAGTAAATAAAGTCGAATAGTCCAAAAATGTCGAATAGTCGAAAAATGTCGAAAAGTCAAAAAAGTCGAAATAAAGTTGGAAAGACTCGAAAATAGTAGAAAAAAGTAAAAAAGTCCAAAATTTAAAAAAGTAGAAAGAAAGGCGAAAAAAGTGAAAAAAATAGTCGAAGAAAGTCGGAAAATCTCGAAATGCCGACTATTTATAAAATCCTTAAAGTCTAAAAGTCGAATTTTAACTAAATGAAGAAAGTCAAAAAATGAAATCACTAAAATGTGATTTGGTTTTCATAATAAATCACATAGTTGAATTTTACCTTGCTTCAGATATACTTCAGCAATTTATTGTTTAATAAAACTGTGGATATTTAAGTAAAATTTTGATGGTGGCTTTTTATAGGGGCTAGGTCAAATGAGGCCCTATATTTATAAAAGTTCATGAGGGTCACCAAGGCTAGTATAGAACTTGGTTTTGCAGCTTTTTGTCAAGGTAAGAGTATATTAAACAAAATTATGAGCTTAAAAGCCCTATTTCGCGGGTTCAGTTGTATGGGGCCTAGTTGAAATAATGGATCGATGTTAATTATTTTCAATAGGCTTCGTCTACGGTATCATAGAAGATTATGTGCCAAATTACATTTAATTAAATTATCTTAAAAATTGCGATTGATTACAAGGTTTACATGGAGGGACGGATGGACATAGCTAAATCGACTCAGAAATTGATTCTGAGCCGATTGGTATACTTTAAGGTGAGTATAGGACCAATATGATATGATGCGTTTCAAACATCAGCACATACCCAATATTTGTTTATAATTTTGTTATAAGTTTTATTGAAACTAGTGTTTTTATAAAATATAAATTTTTTTCAATAAAATTCGAGTTGAGTAGTGTTATTGGAGCCGATTATGGCCCTTGGCTAGGTTTATGTAATTGAATGAATAAATAAAAAATTATCTGTGAGTTGTTACCCCATACAAAAAACTGACAATTTTTTGTCGATAGCCACTTGGTTAAGTGTATTTGCAAAATTTGCCGGCTGACAGTCGATTTTAAGTCGGCGGCGATATTTTTAGTGTCAGCCACCGCCGCCGTCGTTAATATTTGTCGGCGCAGGGCTTTGTTCTGTCGTTTGGCTTATTTTCTTCTTATAATTTATTGAATAGAACGTTGTGCGGAATAAAATTAACAAAACTTAAAAAATAAATTGCTTTTAATTGGAATATAATTTAAATATATTTACAAAACGCGTACAAGAAACGAAGCCTATCAAAAATATCAATAATATAAATGATCTTTGTAAAAAAGTAGTGAAGTTGGACGATATATTTATGATGCAAGTATTTTTTAAATTAAATTTTAACAAAACAATATGTGTTGGCGTTTCTATCTAACAAAAACGAAAATAAAGAAAACGTAATAATAGAAGAAAATAATATTACTTGAGTTTGTTCGTTTGTTATCTTATGTAGTGATAAAAGTGGAATACGAATAAAAAATGAAATAAAAAAAGTATAATAAATTGGAATGTTTTTTAATATTTTGTGTTCAAGCGTCACATTAGTACCTACATAAATTAGTACGTATTTCGTTTAAATAAGAATTATAATTGAAATTGATAAATTTCAATAGAAAAATTCAAGTCTATTTTTATCCTCAAAGATGAACATATTATGTGTGTGTAATTAATATTTATTACCGAATATATAAAAGAATGCACTTTTCAATCTTTGCTGCTGGTGTTTGCTTATTGGGTGCCTTGACACTTGATATCCACCACAAGTGAAATAAATTCTAGCGGCGGTTGTGCAGAGTGCAGTAGTTCATAGTGAATATTTTTATATTCTACTGGATTGCATCAACAACAAAAAGGAATACTAATACATTAACTATAATAACAAGGAATTTTTCCAGCAATGATGAGGTCGTCGGGGTAAGTGACGTTATGTTCTTTGCATTGATTAAATAGTAAATCAGGAAGGTTAAATAATATACAATAGTATTTTCACTTACATGCATGAAGTAAATCTTGTTATTTATACCCGCATTTATGTTTCCCCTTTTAAACACAATGATAAAAAACTGGTTTGCTTCATCAATTCTCTATTTTTTACCTTTTTATCATTTGTTTTTTTATCTTTACTACAAATTTCGAACAATGTTGCTGACATGAATAAAATTACCAAAATAAAATATGGCTCCATTATTTGCATTTATGTTAGTGGGTTTTCTTTAATATTCCTGATTATAGTTACAGAATCTCCGGCTTAGCTATATATGAAACCAGGATAGATAAGAACATAGATATTTGTGCCTTCGGTAGGGTAGTACAACTAACAAAGTATGCAGCGTTTAATTTTGTCAGACAGAGCATCGATTTACAACAAAGTCACTGGTAAATATGCACATAACAGAACCGGTAGAGCCTTATAGATTACTTAGGATTTGATGTAACATTCATACCCCTTTCAAACAAACAATTTATTTCAGGGAGCTTATCTAATCTTTATTACTATTAAATACCTATACTTAATTAGATTAGTAATTAATTAGATTAGTAAAGTAAAAATTCTATGTAGATATCGAGTACTTATGCATATTTTAAATTACCATTTACTTATAAATATAAATGCAGATGATAAATTACGTCTAACAATTCCAGATTTCAGAATAGTTTATTGTTCATAAGTACAGGAATCTTGTTAATGAAAATGATAAAAAAGTTCCGTAATAATTTTTTAGATAGCTACTTTGTTTCATATATAATATATCTCATATAATGTACTTTCCAAAGTCAGAACCCTAATGTTATGTAACATGACTTTATCCAAAATATTTTGGGTTTACAGCTTCAAAAACATGATTGTGTATTCTTATCATTTCATTTGTGGTTTAGATGATCACTTTTTTCGGCCAAAACTTAAAATGTATCCAAAAAATATTTTTATGGTATTCTAGAACTTTTTTGCTTAAATTGAAGTGTAATGACAGAAAATTATGGGGTATATTATTTTAAACCTTTATACATAGACAATTGTTCAATTCACAATCAAGTTGTATATTGTATCTACTAAAGTGTAGTAACAGCGATTGTGAACACATTTTTGTAGCAAGTCATAAGTTTATGTTCACAATAAAAAACAATCAAAACAAACAATGTCAAAAGTAAAAAAAAACAAATAATATTAAACGAGCAAAATCAACCAAATTAATTTCTTTTTATTTAAAATTATATTATATTCCACATTTTAAACTAATAAATAAACAGTTTTTAATAAAATTTTTGTTTTGTTTTGGTAAACAGCTGTTTGTTTGTAATTTTTGTGTTACCACTTTATCGTTTTTTATGCCAAAATCGATTGAATTTTTTATTTATTTGCTGAAATAAACAATTGACAACACTGAATTTTCTTACGACATTCGAAAAACATATGAAAAATTGTCGTAAAAGTTGTATAGAACTTTTGCATAGAAAATACCAACAACATTGTTACGACTATTGTAGCAGCTGCTGACATACAACGCATACAACGCTACAACATCGATTGTGAATTGAACAAATGTTCTTCTTGACATAAAATATTTCAAATTTAAATTATATTTTTCTTTTTGTTAAAAATGTTGGAAAATTTATTTGGAAATTGTTTATTTCCTTAAGATTTTTATATTAAAATCAATGTTTGTGAACATGAACTGAAGAATGTTTGGAAACAAACATACATTTCCTATAGCTCCGAAGTACGGCCTACAATACTGCATTGAATTTTTTTAAATGCGACATCAAAGTTTTGGCCAAAGAAAGTGGTCGCAGTGTAACGTTTTTCAAAACTGATTGATCAATGAAACTATAACTAAACTTGTTGTTTAAACAAAAAACGCCAAATAGACAACATTGTATGTTTCCAAAATGAGATTGATTTAGGTTTTATTTCAAAAAAGTAAAATAAAGAGTTTTTTTGTTACAGGTGTTTTTCGAGGTAGAGCTTATTAATTTCGGTAAATTACAAAAATATTTTCAAAGATTCATAAAAGAGTATTCTTATTTCCATATACATACATATGTAGTATATTATTTTTTTACAGTGTTTGATCAATGCTCATATTTGCCTTAATGGGTTCAATTTCAGTTAAAGTCAGTTCTATGAATATTAATTGGTTTAGCATACACTTTACAACCACTGATAGAATATGGGATGGTTGTTAATGTAAAGATTGTAGGGTTGGTAAACGCAGTTGTCAGTCGGTTGTATAAACGATCAAAAAGTTTAGATATTTTTGCAAGTTGTTCATATTGGTAGCAACAGGAATTTGCCTTGTATTCCTAAATTTTGTGGTTTAGTTTTTATTGCGTAGTTTTGGTTGTCGATTTACAAAAAAATAACTTTTATATTTTAACACCCTGTTGTATACATACAAACATCATCATACATATATATTTTCGTTTTCAAATACGTTTTTTTTTTTGCTTCTTTTCTTCCAAGAAGACTTTAGTAAATCTTACAAATGATAGTGATGTTGATAGTATATTTTTGTTGTATTTCTTGTATCTTTTCGCTTTATTTTGTGTTATTTATTTTTGTTTTAACACATTTTGTGCGTATATTTTTTTGGTTTTGATTTGACCTCAGTTTCATTTTAATTTTTGTTTTGTTTATATTTTCATTCTTTCTACCTTTAAAGTAAAGTAAATTGATCGCCTATCCGACTGTCAGTCATTTGTTTATCTGTCACCTTAAAAGCTTCTTAAGTGCCTTTTTGCATTAAAATATTTTTGTTTGTTGATTTGTTTGGTGACTGGCTTTTAAGAATTGATAAGTATTTGTTTTTATGATCACAAAGTAACTCTTGGGGAAACCAAATAAAATTAGTAATAAAAACAATATTAATAACAATAAATGCTACTAAAAACAGAAATCTATTAAATTGTTAATTTTAGTTAAGAAAGGAATTCTGGGAAATATTTTTTAATATTTGTTAATCTGTATCTTTGTTTGCTAAAAAGTATATACATACGTATATGTATGTATCTGTTTTAAAATACTATATTATTTATTTAAAATAATTAATTATTCATTTTTGTATTTTTATTTATTTTTTTAATTTTTTTCGTGGAATTGTTTTTTTTGGGCAACTTATCAGATATAATTTATTGTTATACATATTTTTTTAAATTCCAAAAACAATTTTTTTAAAATTGATTAAATTTTCGATTGATGACGTTGTTGTTTGTTAAATGCTTTTTGATCTGTAGTTTGTTTTTAATCATTATGTTTTTTTTTTAATTCCAACGAAAACAGCTGAAGACAAATTTATACTAAAATAAATAATTCTATAAATTTTTATTAAAAATTAAAATAAGTGTTTTTAAAATTGTATTTATTTTATTAGTTGTTTTAACCTGTGCTCTAAAATTGCAGGCATTTTTCTTTTGAATAATTGTACAATATCTATTTAACAACATTTTCATATTGAATCTTTCGTTCAACACGTTTCGGCAGCTGATTTCAATTTAAACAAATTTGATTTGTTTACTTGTTTGTTTTATTATTTATTTACGTTGGCTATTTTTGTTCAACTAATTAGAACTGCGGCATTAAAAGCAAATATTGAAGCTACTCGTACATACTAGTAAATTTGTATACATATTGATTGTATAGTGTATGTATGTATGTATGTATGTATGTATGTATGTATGTATGTATGTATGTATGTATGTATGTATGTATGTATAATACATTTTAATACATACAAGATTTACCTACTAAATATTGTACAACTGCTACCTAAATTCCTACCTTTGAGGAAGGCATTTAAGAAATATAAATACTTCTAACAAAAAAATATCAGAAAAGAACGAACAATAATTGTTGCGATTATAATTGTATTTATAGAGGAAAAACCTCAGTTTAGAGCATTTCAAAAACTCAGTCAGTGTTTCTATTAAAGAAATTTATTTTTAGAAATACACAACACATAGAGAAATTATTGGACGTTCATTTCGTAATAGCTGTGTCGCACAAATTATTTTACGAATTTCCTGTTGTTTTTTTTTTTTGTTATTTATTCAACTCTTGTTAATCGATTATAAATGCTCAAGGTATAAAATACAATTCTTACCTGTAAATTTCACGCCCTTAGTTGACTAATTACTTTACTTCCTTTTAAATGCAGACAATATGCAAAAAAATAAAATATAAAATAAATCCTGTCATCTTTAAAAGGGAATATACCTTCTGCGCCATTGTTCACTTGAACAGTGGATGTATATTAAATATAATTAAATCTATATAAATCCCTGTAATGCTTTTGTTTTACAATAAGTGCAACATTTTCAATTCATGAGTATAGCCTGCAAAAGTAGCAAAAATTTTACTTCTTTAAAAAATTACTTTTGTTAATAAATTAATTTTTTTTGAAAATTCTCTTTATCGAGCGGTATTTAACGCGTCATGTATTTGGATCGATCAAAATGATAGGGGGAGCATTAAAATGTTTGAATTTTGGAATGACAGCATTACGCTGTGATCCCGGTGTTAACTGCTTTGAATGTTTCTTCACTGAGTATAACCAATCGTAGTTGACCTCACAGGTGCGGTTTAATTAACCATCGACCGGCCGGTGTCTATGCCAGTGTATATGTATCCATTTAGGTTTCTACAAGATTTTTTTTTGTAAAAGTTATAATTGTTGCATACAAAATATATTTAGATATTCTACTATGAATTTATTCAAAACTTTTATGATTTTTAACACTTTTTTATTTTTTAATAATAAACATTTTTATTTTTAGTTCATCAATATGGCTGCTAATATCGATTGTTGTAATAAATTTATTACAATGCATTCACTGTGGTACTTCTCCCGGTGGTAAGTGTTGAATAATAGAAAAATCTTCCATATGCCAGTTATTTGGTGAAATATTTGACAATAGATTAGATTGGAGTACAAAAATACGCATTAAAAATATTTTTATTAAAAAGTTTTATTATGGAGAAAAAAATTCAAAAACGAATGTTGATTTCGCATGAATAAATATGTTTGTGTGCATTAGGTTGGCCCCCTAATTAAACTTAAGATTTTATTTTACAGTTTTTAAGTGTAAAAATTTACTGAAATTAAAATGCTTTGGAAGTTTGCAGCATTTTATGGTATTTAACAAAAGTATCTAAACTTAATAACATTTTAGTTTTGATAATTTACTAATTTAATTTGGGCCACTCTAATCCACAAAGTAGAAATGTGAAAATCGTAAAAACAAAAAATAATAATAACATTTTTGTTTACTTGCGGTTTTTAACACCTTTGTAGGCAGAGTACTTCTTTAATATACGTACGGTTATTGGACAATGTACCCAATCTCATAAAACCATAACGAACATGCATACTGATATAATGTCTCACACGCTGACTGACTGACTAAATAACTGGCGGTTTATTTGCTTAATACTTTATTTGTTTTTATTTATTTGCACAATGATTTAAATTTTCTTAAAATGTATATACCAATATGGAATATTGTTTGCCATTTATTATTACCAGGGAAACCGAAAAAAAGTGTTTTAAGCGCTTTAAATATGCCGTAAAAAACTCAAAATATGCTCTTAAAATTTAAAATATATGCTTTAAAAATAAAATTTTTTATTATTTTTTAACATTGAAAAGCTCAAAAAGACTGAAATTGTAATGAAATAATAAATGTTTAATGTGATATTCTATATCCTACAACATTTTTTTATAAATTTTTTATCTCATAGTTTGAAGAACTAGTATAATAGAATTCCATTTTACGTTCAGATAACCAATAAATAACATGAAACCATTTGGTCCCCAAAAAACATATTTCAAACGACAAAGTTTGACACATTTCTTCTAATTGTATTCATAGCTTTTAAACTGACATTTTAATCGGTGTTGTCATAAATTCCAATAATTAGTTTTTTTAAACTATAAAAATGGACTGGTCTCATGAAATCAAAAGTAATCGGTTTTATGTCCGATTTAAAATATAATGCTTTATTGAATAAAAAACTATAACATAACGATTTTTTTTTTCAAAATTGTAAAATAGGCTAAAAAATTAAAAAAAAAAAAATAAAAAAATAGAATTTTATTTTTTTTAAATAAAGTTTTGAAAAGAAAATTAAAAATGTATAAAAACGAAAAAAAAGCGAAAACATCAAAATATGCACTAAAAGAGTAAAATATGCTCTAAAAACTCGAAAATATGCCTTAAATATGCTAAAAAGTCAAATCATGCAAAATTATGCTCTTATGGGTAAAATATGCAAAAATATGCTCTAACAAATCGATGCCAAAATTCTCAAATTGGTCTGAAACGTGTAAATATCTTATCCATGAGTCCATACGACGCACCACAAAAAACATGCATTTGCATATTTTGGTTTCCCTGATTATTACATATATGTACATCTCTTTCCCTTATTTTGTATCTTTAGAAACATTACCAGATCGTCTTGAAATTGAAATCAACAGTAGTGCTAACATAACATGTCGCATAAATCCATCAAAGTTTGGCGGTAACGTCAATAGCTCTTCTTTGTATTTCGAGCAAGAGGATACGAAACATATAGTGCCCAATGATAATATACACGTAAGTTAAACATATACATATTTCATTATTTATCTATATTTATATCAAACCTCTTTTTTATAATTAAACTGATAAGATTAAATAAATTTATTATAAATATTTAATAAATCAAATTGAAGTGAATAAAAAATTAAAGGAAACCATTGATTATTGTATTGATGATCAATGGTATTTTTATACCTTTTATACCTAGGAAAGAACTTTAGGCAAGAGTAGAATTGTTATGCTCATCTATTCAAATTTAAAATATTATTTTCATAAGGCGAGAATGCCTATTTCGAGTGAAGATGGAGAATCTTTAGGTAAATGAAATAAATTGGCCTCCAACTTTCAGTTAAATTTTTTTCAATTGTCCCTATGATCCTTAGATTATTTTTATAACTTAAAATTATTGGGACATAATATTGAATTGTTAGTTTTTATAAATTTTACCAGATTTAAGCCAATGATAATAATTTTTTAATTGTTTCTCAAAATTAAACTAATCTATAATACTGAAACGAACTGAAAAATAGCTGTTCTATAGAAGAAATGTCAACTTTTTGAATATTCCACAGATCGATATATGAATCATTGTTCTCAACACCACACAAAAACGAGCGTAGGCAAAATACATGATTTCTAAAACTAGTTGTTAAACAAATGATTTTTTCAGATAAATAAATCTTCAATAAATTCGATTAAATTTTTAAATGATTTTTTTTTAGATTTTAAATGACACAACAATTGTCTTTATGTTACGAAATGCTACGGAACAAGATCGTTATTATATTTGCAAAATTGGCACGAAAGGCATTGGTATTACGCATGTATCAGTTGGTAAGTTTATACGTTTGTTTATTTTCTTTGTAACTTTTCTCAACTAGAAATTAATAAATTATGTCATCCTTTAATTATTCATGTCTTTTTTGTTTATCCTTTTTTAACCCTAATATTCACATACACGAACTTTAAGTCTTATAAAAATATAAACAGTGACTAGCAGAAATTTTCGGAATTCAAAGTTAAAATTAAAAAATGAAAACAAAATTGAAATTAAAATTAAAGTTATAATTGATCAAGATCTGAGTATGAAAATCTCACTAATTTAAAAATAAATTTTTTAATGATTGAGTTTTTTTCGATAATCATAGTCACTGTACGCTTTGTAGAATTTAATTACCTTATAGAGGTATTTTTCATCATATGGTACATTATGGTACATTAAACGTTTTGTTTTCATTATTTTCTACTTAACTTTTAGGTACTGCACCTCTAGATATAACGGATTTCAAATGTCGTGGCTACGATTATACATATATGGTGTGCAATTTTACCAAGCCACATAATGTATTACTAACACATTACAATTTAAGTTATACGGCACAATCACCGGTAAGTCTACATACATTTACCCGTCGTACATTCTTATCTACAAAACATATGCATACATTTATACATATTAACGAGTTTGTATGTATTTATGAAGAATTTATTATATATTTTATTCGGTATGAAATGGTCGTTGCTCCTTGGGGAGTTAAAGGATACTTATATATTAGTAGTATAATTAGTTCATGTTTGGTAGTTTATTAATTCATTTTTTTGTTTTATTTGTTTAACAAAACGGTAGAATTCTAACTGGTTAAATTTTCTCTAAACTAATAACACTCTGTAACAATTAATCAAATATTAACATATAAAAATAAACACTTTATGAATATATAATACACATTTCCAAGTTTGCCTAGTAGTTGTAGTGGGCCCATTAATTTATTATATTTTCTTTCTATCACTCTTTCTCTATTTTTCTTTGTTTTTTTTTTTGCACTCCTCATATCACACACAATTAATTTCTTTAATAATAATGGAAGTAGTAAACTAAACTAGAATAATATAAAACGGGGTGTATTTCAATTGTTTACATGTTAGTTTTTATACATATATACGATTGAATGAATTAAATAAAAATGTGTATTGATATACAATACTGTATATCGTCAGTTAAAATTATTAAGGGAGAATAATCTAAATTTAAAATGTTTTCATACTGTTGGATTTTTCCAAGTGTAGAAAAATTTAATTTAGGTATTTTTTATATTTTTAATACTTTAAAATTTAAATTTTATGCTAAAAATATTAAAAATGAAGTGGTCGTGATATTTTTCTTTTTAAATAACGATAGTCTGACTATACAAGTATTCATACATCATGCATAAAGTCTAATTACATGTGTATTTTTTAGCTATTGAAACTTTTTCACATTTTGAGCAAAGAATACTTTTTTACTTCCTGCACAAATTAAATGCTTTTTCATTTTTCTATTTTGGTCTAAAGTGCAAATATATTAATCTTTTAGTACTTAGGCATTTTGGTTATTTCATTTGAATGAGAAAGACGTCAATAAGAATCCCTAGATACTTTTAGGTAAATAATAGGCTTTATTTTTGAAATAAAAGCTAAACGTGTTGTTTTACAATATTTTAATTCCGTTATCCACAAAAATTTGAAATCCTAATACACATTTTTAGCACAATTTTCACAAAATGTTTGCCATCAATTTATTTCGCTTTGTGGTTATCGCAATTAATAATTTTCGAAAAACAATAAAATTAAGTGACTTGTTGAATTTATTGCTATTCTCTCTTTTTTTTTTTTTGTTGATAAAGTTAAAATAAATAATAAAGCATTTCAATTTCATAGAATTTTAATAAAACGAATCTCTCTAGTTATGGAATAAAGCTATTATACATGTAGTTTAATTTCTCCTACACATAATATTAAACAATTTCATTAGAATTGATAATTTTGGACAGTAATCTATATACATTAATAAATTTATTACAATTTACTATATTTATATATAAAAACAAATTTAGATAAACATGAACAAAATACAAAAAAGAAAAAAAAAAAACACTTTATACAAAACAAATTTACGTCACACTTTTTGAAAAGTAAGAGAAATAAAGTTTATTTTGTAAAATATTTAAAATATTAAGAGTGCCTTTTGGCGGACATATAGAAAATTAAAAAAAAACTGCTGTTTAGAAATTACATTGTATTGTTGTATGCTGTAATTTGTTTATAACATACAACGATTCCATGTTAAGTCGCCGATTAAAGTCCGTATATTAAATATGTTGTTGAATTTTAAGAAATGAGCTAGATGTCTTAATTAAGTGAATTATACAAAATTTATTATAAATCAATTGTAATATTCATGACACCGAATATTGCAATTTTAATAAAATAGTAAATAGAAAACTATTTACACATTTCAAGCCCTAACCGCGAATACAATTTTAAACAAGAACAAGTTCAGTGTTATGAAAATCAAAATTTACATAATTTTATCTAATAAATTTTACATTAAAAGTAAAAATAAATGCAAAATTGATTATCTTTTGAATTATAAATTTATGTTTTTGCTGTAAGGGCTTAAATTTTTTATTTATTAATTTAATTAACTCTTAACTTGTAGTAGTAGTGTTATGTTTTTAATTTATATTTACATTGTTATTAACTAATATATATTTTTTCTTTTTTTATTTACATATTTTTTTGGGACTTTTGTGCATGTTAATTAATCTTTACAAATTTCTTACTCACATAACAACTATCTTTCCAACAACATCACCAACCTTCTTTTTCAATCAATTAACTAATATACTCATTAATACTTTACTATATGTTCTTAATTTGTAAACTAACCCAACAACGTTTTGACATGGTGCTAATTACTAATTTAATTAAAACAACAACAATAATAATAATAATAACATTTAACACAAATATTTTGCACTGCACTGCATTGCAATTTATAATTAATTATTTTTTTTTATTTTTTTTAATTTACGATTTAAAAACTTAATATATTCAAACGATTTTGTTTAACAACGTGTGCACACTTTTCAATCTTTTTCTAATAATTAACAAAACTAACACACTTCTGCTTGTCGCACGTGCCACGTTATTTTTCTATTTGCAACTTTTATTTAATTTTAAATATTTGCGTACACTCGATCATTCATTTGCTTACACGCATTCCTAAAAAAAAACATACAAACAAACCAAAGTAGTTTCGTACATTTATAAAGGACAAAAACGGAAAACGTCTTTACCGTACAATTTATTCACAGAATTACATACAAACATGTCACCTGGAAATGCAACAAAATCAAGGCATCTGCAATTTGACAATGGATAAAAATAACTACCGGCCAAATTATGAATTTTACAATTTCACATTGAAAGGTCAAAATGAAGTGGGAGTTAATGTGCAAAGTTTTTGGATAAATCATTATGAAAGTGGTAAGTTTATAGTTTTTAGTTGAAAATTTTATGGGATAATTACTGAGAACTCAACTTTATGTGGACTGATTCAATAACAATATAACAATAATTCAATGACGTTTATATGTGTGTTTATTAAAAAGAACATCACTTTTTTAAAACATTTTCCTCGAAATTTTTCGAATCTATTATTGCAACTCGGCAATAACTAAAGGTAGGATTTTATAATGCAGATAACTCTTTTCTAATTATTATAATTGTATTTTAGTTAATGAATATCGATAACACATTAAAAGATCATTCTGCCAGCTCATCTTTTAGTATACATACACTGAGCATCAAAAATGAGTATACACCCGTGACCAATTTTTTTATTATTATAATGCAGAATATAAAAGCAATTTATAGATAAAATTTGTACAGGTAAAATTCTTAATTATTGCATTTTAATTGAAAAAAATTTGATTTTTCTAATTTAAAGTGAAAAACTAAAGAATTTTTGAGCCAAGTGAGTATACATGCATGTTAAATTTTGATATTAATGGCAAATGTTTCCATTTTTTAAGGAATATAATTTTTTTCGAGAATTTTCGCCTATTGTCTTATTTTTCTAAGTTTCATTGCTTCTAACGTACCACCAGAATCTTTACAGATGGTTCTGGCGTCTTCTGTTAAGACGCTGGGATCAGTATATCTCACCGCCTTCCAAATATCTTTAGTGTCTTTCAAGGTGAAATATTTGCGATAATGTCAGATTGAAGGTATACGACCTCAATATTCGCAGCAACATAGGAATTTTTGTCGATAGTCAAACTTCACTTCTCTCACTAAATTCTTATATTACCACTTCCCTATTAGTTAAGCAATGAAAGAAGGATTTATCAAGGCTGGGTCGCCTGTCGGACATTACCCTTGTTTAGGTCCCTGCGCATAGGGACTATAGGATCCAGAACGGGATCTGCTCTTAATAGCTCCAACGCCGTTCCAGTATCAACCCTGTTAGGTTTTATCAAAAGTTGTATCCTCAGATTCTATCTTCAAAAATAGATGGAATAACCAGACACATGTAAAAAGGCCAATATAATGTGGCCCTCTTTCAATGGGAAATGCAGAAGTTACCTTATAAACCTAAGTAAACGGGATATATCGAGATTAATAGCAGAAATAACAGCACACCGGGTGCTAAACAGACATGCAAGTAGGATTGGGCTACTTTTCAATGAACACTGTCGTAGTTGCAAAGACAAGGAAAAGGAAGAAACGGCCTTCCATCTTCTCTGCGAATGATCTGCACTATCTGTGAAACGGAACCGTTTCCTTGGCAGCTACTTCATATCTAATCTTGGAGAAATATCTGGATCTAAGCGTAATGATATCCTAAGATTTCTCACTGCTACAGACTGGATAAAAAACTGTAAACTGTAAACAGATGTATAATAATCTGACGAGTGGAGTGGTCCTGAGTTTCAGACTCTACTTGACTGCTAAGGAACTACCATGTAAATCAACCAAACCACCCAACCCCTAGACCCCATAAAATTAAAAATTTAAATTGTCCTTTATTACCTTAGAATTTTATTTTAATTTCCATTAGAAGTTGCAATTATACTATGACTCTAAGGTAGCGTTGCGCGTTCATATTGTTCTAATTACGAAGATTTTCGGCAATTCACACGTACATAACCCGATCGTAAATAAAACTCATTACAATAGCGTAAAAAATACAGAAATTGCAAACAAAATATGTAAAAACAACATCATTTTCAAACAAGAGAGTAACTTGGAAAAAACTCATACACTCCAAAAAGTTTTCAGGAATGCATAATAGTAAAAACACATAAAAACGATATTTTTAATACTTTTTTTAAACATTTTATATAAAAAATCTAATCTTTGTGAAGAAATTAACATTTTTCTTTTCTTTGGATATGTTTTATCTGTAAAATTTACCATTTTACTTGTTATAAAACTTGATCATAACAAGCGTAATTAGGAAATATTTTTGCTAAGTGTATTTTTTTGGCTGCTCTAGGGGCTCTTCACTTTTTTTAAAGACAAATAATAGGGAACTTAAAGCCATCTAAAAAAACTTTCAGAACCTTAAAATTTCATGCCAATTGAGTTTATTAGCGATTATTTGGGCAATCATATTAAAATAAGGCACCCCAACAGCAAGCAATGCCCTAAAATCTCGTTATTCAGCAAAAGTCGGTAAAATTTATGATAGATTTTATTAAATGTGATAAGAAGTAATAAAAATTTAAGCATATTTTATTCCTTAAAAAAGAAAACGGTAACATTTACCATTGGTATAAAAATTTAATCCTCATGTATTCTCACTTTTGACTCGAAAATTTTAGACTTTTTCCTTTAAATCAGTAAAATTTTAATTTTTTCAATTAAAATCCAAATGTTTAACTCTTAAAGCCGTGATACCAGTTTGTCAGTTTCTACAACGTTAATAATAAGTCACGGGCGTATACTCATTTTTGACGCTAAGTGTATAATAAGTATAAACAAGTTATTGGCATTATAAAATCCTATATTTACTTATTGGCAAGATTTCAGATTTGTTTTGTTTTAGTGTGATGTATAAAACACTCACGTTGGTTCGTAGAGAGCTCTTGAATCCAAATATGATTACCTTTATGTAGAAAGTTGAAGCCGCAACAATAATTTAATTAAACATTACCTCAAAAGAGCTAAGTAAATCACATTATTAATGCAAAGAACGCATGACTTAGAAATGGAGGTATAATTCAACTGGGTTTTCGGATTTGCATTACGACTTTTGCTAAAAATATACGTCGAATTTTTCTGCGAACACTTTGCAGCGAGGATCTAACAAATAATGTATTTGAAAACACTAGGAAAGTTGAAACCACATTTGAAAGTTATTTGGTAGATGTATGAACAATTTCATCAATATAATTTTTACTACACACATCAGAGTACATATTTTCAGAATCCGTTTATTACATTCCTTAATAAAACTGTTCCAACTATATGTTTATATTCCGGATGAGCAATATTCAATTAAAAATGATTATAAATTTCTAGCATGATTCCACTTACTTGATTGATTAATTTAATCAATTTTTTTTAACAATAAAATTCCTATCATCTACATATTTATTTTTCTAGTCATTCCACCGCGGCCTGAATATACGATTGAAAAGATCACAAACAATATGATAATCATAAAATGGAACAATCCCAAATATAGTTTTTATACCGCCAAAGGTTTGGATTATGAGATACTATTTAAGGCCGAAGGTGCCCATTGGGTGAATCTATTAAATTATGAAATTCGTAATAATCGATCAGAGTACAAGGTGATTGTACGTAATTTACCATACGCCTACTTTTGGTACGAACTCAGTGTTCGTATACGTGTTAAGAAATCTGCCCGTAATGATGACAGTTATTGGAGTGAGCCGTACGTACAAAAATTCCAAACATTACCGTGCCCACCCGATACAGCACCAATAACAGATGAGGGCAGCTTTTATATAGATTCTAGTGAAACAAAAGTGCGTCTTTATTGGCATCAACTACCGTACTATAAGTATAATGGACCAGACTTTAAATATGTTATTAAAGAAGTTAAACGGGATGGTGTTGCTGTGTAAGTATCTTAAAAACATTTTGATTCAAAGCTTTGGAAATCCATAATTAGAATATTTCTAAAAACTAATGTGCTTATAACCCCCTGTTTTAATTAATTTTATATTTACAGATCTTTGAAACCTTTACACATTGATCTTACATCGGCCATATTTCCCTGGCATAAACGACATAACTATACTTTTGTTATAAAGAGTAGTAATGCTGAGGGAGAGTCGCCCAACAATAGTACCATTGTAATACCGGCCCGATCAAAGCACCATGAACGTTCCTTTTCCCCGCAATGGATAAGAAATGTTTATCACGCTACAAATCGTACCTCAACGCTCTCTTGGAGTCCTCCACACAACCAAAAACACTTGATTGATTACACCGTCTTCTGGTGTCAATCGAAACTTGCTAATACCAATGAATGCGAAGTAAGTTTTTTTGAGAAGTGCGCTTAAAGGTTATTTCAATTAAAAAATTATTTAAAATGTGTTTTAGGGTACAATTTTCTTTGAACATGTTAACAAGGAGTCAACACAGTACTATACCTCCCCACAGAAGCAAGAAGAAGTTCAGTACAATTTAGCTGTGTCGGCAAATTATCGAGACTTTAATACAGGCATGCATTGGACAATGTGCTCGGCAGATGTTACTAGTGAACTGGTGAAACTGGAACCCGAAATAATCGATGTAAAGAGTCGTTCCATAACAGTTCAATGGAGCACGGATCGTGTATGTTCGTCCCTTGTAGAAGGTTTCAATTTAATTTATTGTCGTATCCAGCGTCCATCTACAAATCATATATTCAAAAGAGAAGATAATTCAAATCACAATTGCCTTGAAGAACCAACAAAACTGACAATTGAAAATACGGCGAAAAGATATACTATGCAAAACTTAAAGCCCTATTCAGCGTATAAGATACAAATGAATATGTTTTCCAAACTTACACCGGGTAACTTAAGTGATGCCCAAATTATAAACACTCATGAAGATGGTAAGTAGTACTTGATACTCTACGTTAATTGTTGTTAAATTTAAATTAAATCTCTTCTTACACAGCCCCTTCGAAACCGCACAATTTGAGAGCCTACAATGTAACAAGTAATTCGGTAGTACTAACCTGGTCGGAGCCTAAGAATCGCAATGGTTTATTAACAAAATACAGAATAGCGTAAGTACTCAAAAAGTTCTGCAAAAAAATTAAATTTATATCGGATTACTCTCTTCTTTTAGATATAATAATGAGTATCACAACATTAATTGTCAAACGAATGAAGAACAATGTGCAGCAAAACAAGTGGAATACAAATTAGAAAACCTGAGCAGTTATACCACTTATAAAATCTATATAACTGCATACACAACAGCAACTGCAGCCTCAAATCATAGCAATGATATAACAGTTACTACACTTGTAGGAAGTAAGTACCAATAAAGCGAAATAGATTATTTTATACAATAAAACTATTTGATTTTTGCTTTGCAGTTCCCTCTAATCCACGCAACGTCAAGAGAAAAGATAATGATCGAAACATATTGCAGTGGTCTAGGCCCGAGGTGCCTTCAGGTCGTGTTGAATTCTATGAAGTTGCCATTACTTATTGGTATAAGGATCAAATACAAAGACAACACGTATCGTTGTTAATGGATACGAATGAGTGTGAATATCATTTGCCAGCTTGTATAGATGGTGATTATCGGTTTACTAAAGAAGTGCGTGCTGTGAATGTGGTACCATACACTGAAATTGATCATAACATATTTGCAACGAAAAACGCAACAAATGATGATGTCAAGGATTTATATACACAAAACATGGATATGAGATGCGTGGGCAAGGACTTAAGTGAAGAACAATTGGCCAAAATCCATGAATATCAAGATAAACATAAATATGTCCAGTACAAATCTGTATGGGAAAAGGGTCCAGCTACAAACTGTTCAGATCCCGAATTAAGTCGTATTACAATGTTGGCTTTGTTAATTGTAGTTTCATCACTGGGTGTCATGGCTGCCTTTTATGTGGCACGTAACAAGTATCAAAAAATGGCAAATATTTCGTGCGCCTTGCCACCGGGTCTAGAAGAATATCCGATTAAAGATAATGGTGATGGCGGAGATGATTTTCGCCGTAGTAAAGACCCATTTTACAATAATGAAAGTCGTCGATTACTTTCCTCCATAAGTCATGATTCTGGTTATGCTTGCCATAACGGTGATCTTAATAATGGCGGACTTAACGGTATAGTAGCGTGTTCGTTGGGCAAAAGTAGTGGTTACATTGGGTCCAATCATTCTACAGAATACTGCACTCAAGAGACTTTAGTGGCCAGTGATAATGTAAGCGACGATAGCTGTGTCATTGATCAGACACCAGTTGTAGACGATGCATACATGGTTATGGAATTACTAAAATCCAATGACAATAAAATGTCGAGATCTTCGTCTAGTACAACATTCGATAATATTATATCACAGCCTGATAGAAACGGCAACGGCTATGTGCAACCAAACTTTTCAGTTATATCAGCTCTTAGCGGCACTAAAAACACTGTGCCATCCATGACAGCAACAAAATTGCCAGCTTCGTTTATTCCCACAGACAATGGTTATATTAAACAAATACCAACGTCTATGCACACACAACTCTTGCCTTCTGAAAATGGGTACATAAAACCAAATAACCTTCTTAATTGGCCCAGAGAAAAAATGCCAACACAACAAACATCAATGGCGCATGCAACGCAACTTCAAAATACTATGGCAGGTTTGCCAATCAATAGTTCAGGTTATGTGGCGCCACAGTTACTGCAAAAGGTTTGTATTACTACCATATGATTTATTGTTGTTTCGATGCATAAAAGTAGAAATATTAAGCGCAAAAGATTCTGTTAAAATTCTATCATTTATATGTATATGTTATTTTATTCTTGTTTTATTTTATTAATTTTTACAATTTTTAATTGCAGTCCTTAATACCATCTTCCGATGGCTATACTTCACTAGAGGCCTTGGGTAAAACCCAAAAACCAACACAATCAACGATGTCACAAACATTTATCAATCCAGATGAGGGTGGCGGAGGCAGCATTTTGAACACAAATATGCCTCCTATCTCCGGTTATGTCACACAAAAGGAATTATCGGCTTTTGGCCAACAACAAAAATTTAATTGATTCCTAATTTAAATTATAAACTATTTATTCTGTCTGTACAAAATGAGATTCTATAGTGACTAAAAGAATTAACTAAATTAATTATATATTATAGAAAGAAAGTTACTAACTACAACAACAAAACAAACAAACATACATATGAAACCATTGCCCACATCAATTGGAAAACCTTGTACAATCTAATCATTAATAAGACTTTATTAATACACTTTTACACATAAATAAGTTTTATTTTTAAAATAGTAATTACGGTTTTCTTTCTTTTTTTGCTCTGCAACTACAAATACAAATTAAAATGTTTGTAATAATAATTAAGTTTATATGCATTAAAAGTTGTATTATAAATATTGTAATTAGTATAATTTATTTTGTATTTTAAATTATTGTATATGTATATTACAACAATTAAAACAACAAACTGCAAAGTGCCTTTTTATACACATACATATACAAATAAAATAATTTATAATATTTTCATTGACAATTATTTATAATATTTTTAAATACACTGACCCGCCATTGTTTTAATTTTAAACTGTTCTCTCTTACGGCTGCTATTCATTTATTCATATCGTATATATATAAATCGTATCATCTGTATCGCCCCAACACATGTCCGCTATTTTAATTTTATTATTTTTTTTTTTTTGGATTTAATTATAAGTTTGTTAATATTGTTGTGCTTTCATCACAGTAACTATTTTTTTTATATTATTACTATTATTATTTAATTTTTAGTTTATAAAATCATTAAGAAATCAAATAGAATACGACAAGTGCATACGTACTTCTATGTTTGTATGTATGTATATCGTACAATATAGTATTCTATAAATTGAACAACCTATGTTAGGTACTTTTGTAATTATTTTCATTTTATTAACTATTAAGTTGACATTATTTGTATTGTATTGTTAATTTTAAATTTTAGCTTTTAAACACGCAAACAAATACATACACACACATGTGAATATTTCGTGGCCTTAATATGAAAAGATGTGTCTTTTCTTTTGTGTAGCTAGCTTTTCTTTTTTAAGAAAAAAGAACTAAGTTTACAGTATTTTGTAATAATGTTTGAGTGAAAAATAGTTTTAGCTTTTCATTATCTAAAGAGTAAAACGTACTTAAAATAATTATTAACTCTTGTATATTACGAGCGTATTTAATAAACAAAAATAACATTTTAACTTAAAAAATGGTTAGTGTATTTTTTTCAATTTATTTGGCTTGTTGAATAAAAAAAATTAATTCCCAGAAAAATAAAACTTAAAATTTGAGACATATCTATGAAAAATGTTTATTGAACATATAGAACAATAGTATCGATATCATCTAAGAAAATTATTATTATTATTATTTTTTTTTTTTTGATTTTCGAATGCAAGTACGATATTATTTTTCTAGGAAGTCCTACAATTTTCAAAAATCAAAATAACATGCACCAAATTATATAAACGGCAGAACTTTAAAACTGAACATGGTTGTCATGCTGTTGACTACTGAATTTAATTTGTGTAAGTGCAATAGCATGGATAAGTGTGTGCCTTTTTTATACCCACCATCAAACAAGATAGAGGATATATTCATTTTGTCATTCCGTTTGTAACACATTCTGGGTCTTTATTAAATTCTAAGACCATCTAGCCATGTAAGTACGAGCAAGTAAATATATAAGGCCCCCTTTAGAAATTGACTATAACGCACATTACCGAGTATAGCAATTAAATTTTATACACATAAGTAAGTTTCCTACAAACAAAAATTTCATCATAATAACAACCTAATGTTTATAGGTTAGCATTCCATTTACTGCATACGTTTTGATGGTGAGTATTTAAGATTCGGCATAGTCAAATAAGTATAACACTCTTACTTGTTTGATATAGTTTTTAGTTGAATAAGAGTGTGTTTTTTGGAATTGTTTTTAATTATATGTTTTTAAAAACACTTTTTTTAATATTAAAAATATATATATTTTTTCGATTTCTTAAAAATTTAATTTTTGTTTGTAGATGTTGAACAGCAAAAATATTCAGCGGTCTCACAAAACCAATTTCTTTGGATTTCAGGAGTACTTCCTTTTTATTGCTTAAAAAAGTACTAAAATCTTAATTTACAATCATATTTGCAGAATACCAAAGTGGATAAATGGATAATCCACGACAATTGGATCTTCGCTCCGGAACGACCCGAGTCATACTCGGCCAAAGATTGTCAACCCAGCGACAGCTGTATCAACCGAAAGTTTTTTCCCCAGGAAAGAACTATCGGCCACAGTCGAGCTGTTACAACAACAACAACGGATAATTTAATTAATTTAGTGAATTAATAAATTTTAAGTACAAAACTTGGTCTCTAATGATAGTCAGCATATTTTTGATGTTGACAAATGTTAGATGTTATAATTTCCTACATATACGGTTTGTGGTACTTGACTTACATGGGAAATGTCACACCCATCTCATTAACGCTTAAAAATTCGAGTATAGCATTGACATTCGACACAATTAGGGTAGAATTAAAGCCAGAATATATATTCTCAATTTTGGTCTTGACTCCTATACTATACATCCATTTCAATCATTCCAATGTCATCTTAATGTACATATTTTTTATCTTTTTCGCTCTCACCGAAAATGACGATACCGCCCCACACATGGGGCAAATTCGCAAAGAGAATGAGATCTGTTATTAGTAAAAAAAACATTCCGAATCTATATACCCACCATTAAATCATTGCCATGTAAGTAATCTTTGATATATATGAATATTTTATTATCATATGTATGTATATGGATATTAATTTGAACATCAAGGTAATATTTGAAAGTGGTCCATTAATAAAGGTTTAACTTTAAACTATAACTGTAAACTGTATTTCTTTAAGGGGAGATCTGTTTTCTGTAATTTTATGGAGGGAACCTTATATGGGGTAGGATCAATTATAAACCGATCATCGTAAAATCTTGTAGAATGTATGAAAATGTATGAAAATCATATTTATGTCGAATTTCATCACTGTATTCACATTTTTAAGTCAATAAATATTAGTTCATACAATACTAGTTCATGTCGAATTTTATCGGTTCAGTATAACTATAAAAAAGTAAGAGTTCAAAATTCGGCTGTGCCAAATCTTATATATCCTTCACCATGGTCGGTACCAAAAAGTCTTCTTTTACTTACAGTTTTGGCTCAACATGCTTAATATCATATTTCTAGATTCAATATTATAGAAAATTCAAAAAAGTACCTTTTGAAAAATGGAAAAGTATCCAAAGGTTAAATTTTACGGGGTTTCAAATAATTCAGACTCTACATACTTAATGTCATATTTCTAGGTTCAATATTATAGAAAATTCAAAAAGTAAATTTTTAAATATAAACAAGTACCAAAAAGTTTACTTTTCCCGATTCTCTTCTAATTCCGACTCTACATACTTAATTTCGTGTTTCTAGGTTGAATATTATAGAAAATTCAAAAAATACCCTTTGTAAAGGAAAAAGTACCAAAAAATCTCCATTGATGTGTTCTCGTCTAATCCGGGCTATGCATGTTTCATGTTTCTGGGTTCATTATTATAGAAAACTCAAAAAGTACCTTTTGAAAAACGAAAAAGTAGCAAAAGGTTCCCTTTTATGTGTTCTCACCTAATTCCGAATCTATATACATAATTTCAAGTTCCTAGGTTCAAAAATATAGAATATTTAAAAAGTACGAAAAAGTAGCAAAAAAAAAAAATAATATTTTTTTCTTTTTAATTAATTACAGTGGACGTCCACTAGTACGAATTATATAATGTCAGGCCCTTTCGTAGTACCGAAAAATTCGTATTATTGATCAACACATTTTGTATGCTTAAATTCAAATAATACACATAAAATATAGGATTTTATTTATTTTTGTTTTATTTTTCATGAAAAATTACATAACGAAACAAAATATAATAAATATGTACTATTTCAAATTTCTTGTACATAAACAGGCATAAAAGGGACATATTTACGTATACGAATTGTTAATGAAAGTATCGTGAGTCCAATGGTTGAATTGAGATATAGAAGGTTTTAAATTTTAATTTTTAAATATGTGTGCCAAAGACAATTTACATGTACATATCTGTTCTAAAATGTATAAAACATGTTCAGATTACATAATACTTTAATTAGAAACTTGAATGGAATATACTTTAAAAAAAATTCTCTAATTTAAAATTTTCTCTTAAAAACTTGGAATAGTTAAATGATCACATATAGTACTGCTTAATGACATTAGAATGTGGAGTCATACTACTTTCAAAATTGACAGTTCATACATATAACTAGTAAGAGTGCTATATTCGGCTGTGCCGAATCTTATATACCCTTCACCATAGTGTATTTTAAACATAATTGATCTTACAGTCTAGTTAATAAAAACATTAAAAAATTTTGAGTCGATTTAAGCCGAATATAAATATAGTTCGGCGGCGGCTAAGCCGTTAGTTTTAAATTTCAAACTTACATTATTCGCATAAAAATTATTGTACAATAACTCACAATCTACTCTCATATAATTGAAAGCGTTTTAAATACTTTTTTCTATTCATCAAAAAATATATTTGCAAAACAAAAGGGAAAATTATTTTATTTTAACAAAAAATGCAAATCATATTTTTTTGCTGTGTATACTTTGTATGTTTGAATTCCAAACATACAAAAAATACACAGCTGAATAAAACCAAATACATCTACACACACACGTGTACATCTTTTTCTATGTACAGTGTTTTTGTTGCTTTTTTAACAATTTTTTGATGAAATTTTCAGAGGTTGTCTCGGATTTTTGCTCATATCTCCGTTATTTACCGACCGATTTTGCTGATTTTAAATAGCGATCTTCTCGAAAGCATGTCTAATAGAATTATTGAAGATTCAGACATCGCCGATATCTGGGGTCCTCTTAAAACTGATTTCAACAGACAGACAGACGGACAGACAGACAGGCGGACATGGATTAATCGACTCCGCTATCTATAAGGATCAAGAATATATATACTTTATAGGGTCGGAAAATTATATTATAGAAATTACAAACGGAATGACAAACTTATATATACCCTTCTCACGAAAGTGAAGGGTATAAAAATAACATTTTACTTATTAGAAAATCCATAATTTAGCATTGATGTTTATTACTTTGTAAAATGATTCCTACGACCTTTTCAATAACAGCGCTTTTGAGGCCTCTCATTGGCGATATCATTAAATTTAATTTCTTCTCTTTGGTCATCGAAATGACAAGAAAATAAATTAATTACACTAAATAATTGTTGATTTGTAAATATACACAAAACATTTGTAATAAATACAAAAAACTTCAAAATTACTGAGCTTAAGGTGAATGATACCGAAATCATAAAATAAAAACTTAATAAAAACTTCATTCATACGCAAATAAAACCAGAATTCCCTTAAAAATGCGTTATTCGTACTATCGAACAGAAAAATTGTGACTTTATTCGTATTATAGAGTAGACAATGCAACAATTTTGCCATTCGTATTATTGGACATTCGTAATAAAGAGGGTACGTACTATTGGACGTCCACTGTAATTAAATTAATTAATAGAAGGATAAAAATTGCTTAATAAATTTGATGAATTGTTTTATATTCTTAAAAGTAAAGGACATTTAAAAAGGAAAGGGATCAGAAAATAGAAAATTAAGTATATATTTTTTTTTCTGTACACGACTTTTACTTCCAGACATGCATATGATACATCAGTTATGAGTATATTAATTTTTTTTATAAAAAATTTATGAATGAAAAAGTAATTTTCTAAAAAGAGCTTTATACGAAACTTAGTTTTTTGGATCTAATATCAATGTTCCAATCAGTGTTCGTAAGGAATGTTATCTTCGGAATAATATCACTCCCAAGATACTTGGATCTAACTTCGACGAATGCATGGCTGTGGCAAAGCACGTCCTCCAGAGTTTTATTGTCCTCTCCACATGCTCTACATTGGTCTGAATCGGCACGTTCACTTTTGTATAGATGTTCCCTTAATCATGTGTGTCCACTCATAATACGTACCATCGTACTAACCTCAGACTTGCCCATGCTAGAGGTTCTAACTCCCGGTTCATTCTCTCACATATACTTTCAATTTAGCTTTCGCTACGTCGAATGGTTTTGCTTTTGTTAAGATAACTACCTCCCTTCCCTTTAAAACTAATACATTCGTTGCAGACTACTCCTAATTGACCGGGTATCCATATATTTAAAAAGTCGATCAGGATAATTTTTGAAAAGGGTGTAGGACCACTATTTTTTTGCGTTACAAACATCAGCACAAACGCATGATACACTTCCCACTATGGCGGTGTACGTATAAAAAGTAATCTCAAGTATTTTATTAATATTAATTGCCTTATCTACTCTAGAGAGTTTTCAAAATAGTGTGCTAGTATTTTACTCTTGATACATACGTCTGTATGTATGTGTAATAATATACATATGTATGTATGTATATGTCGTCATACAATTTATATTAACAGGAAATTAGTTTATAGATGTAATACTAATTTGGGTCAATAACAATTCAATCTGTTCCGTGAAATTGTTATTATACCCTCCATCACCATCAGTGGTGATAGAGGGTATATATCAGTTTGTCATTCTGTTTGTAACACTGAGAAATATTCATCTAAGACCCAAAGTATATATATGCTTGATTCTTATGAAATTCTGAGTCGATGTAGATATGTCCGTCTGTCCGTATGTCACGCTTACGTTAAAACGAAGCAATGGAACTCCACGAAATTCACACAAAATATTCAATGTTATCCTAAGCAGGCTTTGAAAATCAGCAAGATCAGTGAAATAGTTTCATAGTTATGAGTAAAAATTTAAGACAACCTCGAATAAAATGGCGATTTTTCATATATTTATTAGTATTTTTTACAAAAACTACTGCAGATAAATTGATGAATTTTGTCAGAGATACATCTATTCGTACCAGAATTAACATTGTTAAAAATCGGTTCACAATTTCATATGCCTCCCATACAAATGTACATATACCCGGAATATGTGTTTATTGTTAATAACTTCCGTAACAATATCGATATCTTCACAAAATTTTACAAATTATAGTTTTATGTCAATAGAATTCATACCAAGGAAAAAAAATTCCATCGGTCCACAATTGGTCATAGCTCCCATACAAGGTCCCCTCCCGGAAACTTCTTAAACGCTCATAACTCATTACCTAATTAAGATATTTAAACAAACTTTGTCACAAATATTACTTTTATATACATAAATGTTACCGTAAAATTTCCACAATTGGTCATAGATCCCATACAAGGTCCCCTCTTGAAAATCACTTAACCGCTCATAACTCGCTACTTAATTAAGATATTTATACAAAATTTGTCACAAAAATAATTTTTATCTATATAAACTTTACTGTGATTTTTTTGCTTTTATATACAGAAAATATACTTTAAATTTGTTTAATGATCATCCATCATTGTTTGTTATTCCTATCATTTTCGAAAATTACGTAAAAAATGTTTACTCATTACCAAATAAAGTTTTGCACAAATGATCCTTTTTTATCTTCAGAAATGGTACTATCAATTTATTTTTTCCTATCGGTCCATCGAAAGCTATTTCCACAGTATTTAATTAGTTGCATTATCATAACTATAATTATAGACAATTACTCCGTATTCATAAAGATATTAGTTGTTTATTTTATGTTTAATAAACTTTATTAAACATAACACTCACATGCAAATTATTAAATATCGATAAAGCATATTTTAAGGCGCTATTAACATATAAAACAAAGTGGTGTTTGTAATGTTCTTTCTATTAAAAAACATGAGAAAACTTATTTTCACAAATATTTCACTAAATAAAAAAATTATTAATATAAATATAGCTGGTGGAGGGTATTTAAGATTTGGCTCTGCCGAATATAGCACTCTAACTTGTTTTTTAATAACCCATATGGCAAATAAACAAACAAAACCTTACAAATATGCACTTATGTAGATACAATCCAACACACTTTTCATAGCCGCCTGCAAACATGAATATACATCATGTAAAAACCTGCAGTTCATCAACCCTGTACCGATCTATTGATTTGATATTTTTTAAAATTTGTATATCCTAGGTGAATGTCAACCATACATCTCTTCGATAAATAATTACTTCTGATGTTTTAAATAAGGCAGAATAAAAGTGTTTTAAAGTGTTTAGTTTTCAGTATACATTACAAAGGATGCCTAGCGTAAAACAATTAAATATTCAAAAGAAACATGGAACTAGACATTTATAAAAATACTGTATAAAAGCAAACGGCATATAGTAGAACTTCTGGGAAATGTACATATATACATACATACATACATACATACATACATACATACATACATACATACATACATACATACATACAACATAAATTCATATAATATGTATGGAATGTAATTACTCTGTAGAGAATAGTTAAATTGTTTTTTGATTAAATTTACTACTTATTAGAAATATATTAATTTTACCCTTTCAAAACGAAACTACAAAGTAATATTGCTCATTGGATACATGACAGTCTTATAGCAAATGACCGACATAGGTTTTGGAAGTTAAATTTTAGTCCTGGAATGTTTCACTAAATATTTCTCAATTCCTTTCTAAGTTCTTAACATCAGCATTATTGTATTATTACAACTTTAAAGTTAAAATGAAAAGGATTTAACCTAAATTAAATATTTTTTTAAGAATTTATTACTTTAAATAACAACATAAAACAAACTATACTAAGATATAAAATACGACGTGTATCATACTTTTTTTTAGCATTATTGCCACAATGAACAGCAATATCTGTAGCAGCATGTTGCAGCAGCAGTAGCATTATGAAACAAATCTTGTTTAAAAGTTTCCCATCATGTAAAGTCCTGTCAGTTGGATTTATTTTAATTATTAAATTCCTGATTGTTGTTTTCATTCCCTGGGGATTACATAGACTTTTTTATAGTTTTATTTCTTTTCTTTTTTTATTGCATAAAAAAAAAAGGAAAAGTAGAACATAACTAATATTTGTAAATGTGTAATTGTAATTATCTTATTTTTAATAAAGATGGAACAAAATGAAAGATAATAAATATGGGGAATTTCATGTCAAGTGATCCTACTCAAAAAGCCAATATTGACGAATTTTACACAAACGTAAGTTGTCATGTGGTTGTTGTTTTTTATAACAACAATGCTGTGGTAAAATCGCTCGTTTTGGATTTTTGCGAAGTACATCACACCCCCTTTTACAATGTCCTTAAAGGGCTTTATAGTACCACAATGGGATCTGAGTGAGATATTTATCAAAAAAAATATTTTTAACTCAGAACAAAATTTTTTAAATTTTTGGTACTTGATTTTCGTCTATATTCTCAAAATGGACGTTTTTGTTGTATTTCTTATGCTCAAAATAAAGCTTTGTTAACATTTGACAACGTTCTAAAGCCAAACTTTTAAGTTCATACAATTGTTTAGCATTTTCTAAACATTTTTCTGCTGACGTTGTAATATCTGACAACAGTGTATCGCAGCTTTGACAATAAAAATTGTCAGGAACTTTTTGGCAATGGTAACATAATATTTTTATATATTATTGCTTTACAATAAATTGGCAATGCTATTTTTGACAACGTCGCAAGACAAACCATTTAAGATTACACTGTTGTTGGACTTTTTGTTGGACATTTTTCTGCCAACAAGTTCAGACATCCGTATATTTATTAAGCTTCACACAATATTTTTGAAATTGTGACATCATACCTTTTATGAAAGATTTTGGATCAGCACTAATATTGGTTTAATTATTTTGTTAAAATTTCAACTCCTTCATCTGCATATCTGCGGCCAAAACACCGATTTTGGGCGAAATTCTTTGACAGACCGAAAACTGCTGAATATATTTTAGAATTTAAGATATATAAACTTAACATGACCGAATTTGGATGCACTATAAATGCATTAGAGGAAAAGAAAAATTGCATTTGATTTTATAATTTGTAAATATTGCATTTGATTTTATAATTTGTAAATATTATATTCAATGCCTTAAAAATTGTGTTAAAATTATTAATTTATTGTAATCCGTTTAGCAGTTATGATGGTTATAATGTTAACTTGTGGATTAATAATTTCCCATCAAACAATGGCGTTTTTCGTCATCACCTCTGAATTTAATAAAACTCCAATCAATTAATGTTCCATATATAACTTATAACTATCGTAGTTTAAAATCTGAAAATTTAAAGTCTTATCACATCTAAAGAGTTAATAATAGAATTTTTGTTTTAGCAAAAACAAATTCTTTTATATAATTTTTGAAAAAAGTGCATCTTTGGATAACTCTAAATGCAGTTATGAAGCATTATAAAAGTGTGAAATTGAGCTCATTCTTATTGAGTTTTTCTTTAAAATCAATTATTGAATCATGCAGCAGTTTCTGCTCTGTAAAGAATGTCACTCAAAACAAGTGATACAAAAACCTTCTAAAAAGTTGTGAAATAACGATGTCTGTTCTTCCTTTTTGTATATTTCTTTTCATTTAGTTCCATAGCTTTTTTAAATCGTGTTGTGACCTGTGTTCAGAGAACAATTTCTGTATTTTTATTATAGAAATTTCAGGTGTGATAAAGGAACTAAGAAAATTTAAAAATATAAATTTTCAATCTGACCTCGTACAGGAATTTAATATACATACGTGGTATAAAAGTTACAAAATGTATTTGTATATTTTTGATCTCCATGGGGTATTCCTGTAGAATTTGTCATGTGGAATATATTGATGACAGCAACAGTGTAAAGATCTATCATTTCTTAAAACGTATTTTGTTAAGGAATACAAATGAGTAAAAAATCAACAAAATATTTTTCCTTGATAAATACACATGTATCTACACAGTACTGGCATAAATAATAAGTACACAAAAAATGTAAAATGAAAAATTTTTTCATGTTCTATATATATACTTAATTAATAGACAAAGCGATTTTTGACCCCTTTTACTCTTACAGATGTGCACATTAATACGTACAAATGTACGTATTAAAAAATGTACGCATTTTACATACGTATACATATTTTTACAATCTGAATTTTTAATTTAATTTCGATTAGGGAGGCGGAGCTCCCATTATGTACTCTAGTACATACAAATACATTTCTCTAACGTGAAATACCTAAGGCCTCATATTAATGAAACTCTACCTATTACTATGATCATTTGTGTATAAACTATTTATAATAATGTACATACATATAAAGAGTATTTTGTTTTTGGTTGTTTGTGCATTTGTATAAAATTTAAATAAAACTACATGACGTATACTTAATTTATAACACATTCATTTCAGTTTAATGTTATCACTCATACGTAGTAAATGATTGAGTTTATATAGCTCTAGTTGTTCGTTTCCTGGTTAGGCAAACCTTCATTATGTTTTTTTTGTAAACGTTTTATTAAGGAATTGATTTGTTGGTTTATATTTCATGCTGCATACATTCATAAATATACTACACTGAAAATAATCCTTGCCTAATATACACGAAAAATTTTTTGTATTTTAAACACTAAACACCTTCATTCAGATATGTGACTTTTATATATCAAATTGGATAACAATTTTTAAAATATTATTTCCGTCAAAATTAGGTTGACTTTATATTCGTAATATTAGTTTAAAATAAATCAAAATTTTTATTTATTATCAAATGTTCGACTTCTAAACCTAAATAAGGCAACTAAATTCCTGACAATTTTTAATTACGTTTGATTTAGCTCGCTTAATATTACGAAAATGAGAATAAAATTTGTAACAAAATAATTTTATTTTGTAAAATCAAAAATAATTTTTGTATATTACAAAATTAATTTTAATTACGAAAAAAATCGTTACTTTGGGTCAATATTGCATGCCTTAACGAAATTATTTAAATAATATTTACACAAAGTTTTTGCATAACGAAAAAAGGAGTTAGGAAAGTTTTTTTTCGTAAAGTTAAGCATGTATTTTTTCAGTGTATGTATGTTTATGAAGTCAAATTTTTTATGTATATTGTCGTACATGAAAACATGCATTTATCATTTGATACTTATTTATAGATACATGTTGATTGTGTGTTGCTCAAATGTTTCTTTACATTTTGTCTTTAAAAAACATTTTCAATTTTAATTTTCGTATGAAAATTAACATTCTCATATCTATATATATTCGTTTACATTTGCATATGTACATTAGGGTAATGACTTTTTTGGCGGCATTGGATTATAACTAATACTGTTCTGATAATAAAAGTATATTTTTATAGTCAATTCGGTGAAAAAACCTTCCACACCGAAAGCAATTTTAGTTCGATATTTTTCAAAAATTATTTTAATAATTTCCATATAAAATTATACTGTTTTCTATTACATGCAATAATATCGCGATTTGTTTTAATTTCCATAACAAGGATTTAAAGAACAACGTTCTCTTTAAGATAATGTAATACAAGTGCAAAAATATTTATTTTTTATAATTACAACCTATTGCTGTGGTATTTTTGCAAAAATTATATCCCTAATGTACATATTAGGGCATTCAATTCGGGGTTTTGTCATATTCGGTTTATTCGACAAATAATTATTTGAGGTTTTTCGTAAGCCGTTTAATAATCAGATAATTCAAAATTATTCGGTTAATTGAATAAAAGGAAACTGCTTTTTTACAATAATTTTCTTCCTGTTATTAACAAATGGATTTTCCCCTTTTTTAATTCAATTCTATGTACATTTTAAAAAGTATATATATTCTGTCTTTATTACATTCTAAGACGGTCCGTCTGTTGAAAACAAGATAGAGTCCAAACAAGAATAGCTAGATGGTGAAATTTTGCACAGATAATTTAAGTTCATGCATGTTGTTTGGGCAATATTGGTTTACGATTTCGCCTAGCCCCTGTATAAGGTACTAACATAATCAAATTTTTCTAAATATTTTGGATACATTTCTCAAAATTATGAGACACCTGTTTCGTATATTTTTAAAATTCCTTTTTGGGTGTAAAAGGGAAAAAACGGTACTTTTTTTAACACATTGGTTTATTGAATTATTTCTATTAAATTACGGACTAACTGTGTAATATTTATTGTAATTAAATGATTGCTATTTTACTGGGAAAAAAGTACCAAAAAGAAAGAAACGGGAAACTTAATTTTATTCAAACTCATTGGGAGTTTATTTACTCACATAAAAAAGCTGTTGGTATATTATTATTATTATTATTATTATTTTGGAATTCGAGTACTAAGGTCTATATAGGACCAAATTCAAGTAAATTGTTTGGTACTTTTTGAAAGCACTATTTTTTTGGAACAAATGAATGCAGATTTGAATCGTTTGAGTTTTTTCTGTGATATATAGATTTAAATACGGAACATTTTGTAAACTTAATTTTCGAAAAAGTATATTTCTAAGCAAAAAGGGGAAAATTGTACTCTTTTTATTTGTACTTTACACTTAGCTAAAATTTATTCTTTTTTTTGGTACTTTTTCTTCCTTCAAATGTATGTTCTTTAATATAAACTCAAAACACATGATTATTAAATATACACAGTCCTCATTGAATAAGATTCTTCAATTGACAACTTTTTAGTACTTTTTATCTCATAAATTGTACTTTTTTAATTTTCTAAAATATTCAACTTAGGAACATTAATTATAACATACATGGTCTTGACTAAATAATATTCTGTATGTGGGGACTATTTGGTACTTTTCTATTCCTCAAAGGTACGTTTTTATAATGGTTAACCGGAACACTCACAGTTATTAAATGAGAATTTATTGAGAGAAATTTTTGTACTTTTTCGTTTTTAAGTTAGTTTAGCGAAGCACCCAGGGTATGCTAGTGTCTATATAATTTCGATTAGTAAAATTCAATATATATATCAAATAAATGAAAGGACCTTCCAAAAATTATTGTAATTTTACGTCGCAAAATATGATGGTGGATATAAAAGATTCGGCATGGCCGAACACTCATTACTTGTTTCATTAAGTTTTTTTCTAAAATATAAGAAACTACGGTAACCTGGGTGCTTCGCTACCCAATCGAAATTTAATATGTACAAATAAAAAAGTACCAAAATATTCGTAATAAAACTTAAATGATTGAAATCAGCAACGATTAATCGAGGAAAATTAATCGATTAACCGATCGACGATTAATCTACTGAATACTCTAGTATATATTTATCTTTTTATATATGTTTGAGAATATCTATGTATACATGTATGCAATATTGTTTATGTGCGTATGTGCATAATTGTAAATGTGTCTGAAAGTGAATGTTTTCATTGTCAGTTCGTTTTCAACGCCAATTTTTCCAAGTTTTATTTGTTTTTGTTTTAGTATTTTATTTTTGTTTTCTTGATAACGTTCATTGGTTCGTGTTTGTTGTTGTTTTTTTTGTTCATGTGACTAAAACAAAAATTTAATGAAAACAATAGATTTACGATGCCATTAATTTTAATTTCTTTGTTTGTATGTGAAAAGTAGGGCCCCACCAAACTGTTGTTCTTTGACTTTTAATAAAAGAATTATTTGAAAAAATACAGAAAATTTGAATTTGAAAACGGTAAAAGAAGTCAATAGAATAACTGTATTTAAATAACAATATAAATTATGGATTATTAAATGAATTTGCCACTTAAGTCACTCGAAACTGAAAACTTAAAGAATATTTATGAACTTTTAATTAAATAATTGTTTTTGTGTATAAATTAGATGATTTGAAGCTCGTTTTAAAGGAAGATAACATTTTATATAAATTAAAAAAAAAAAACAACAAACATTAGGAGGATCTTATGTCTTTCTTAAACTAAACCTAAATACCCTAATTTTTAAATTTAAATCGATATAAACTTTACGCCAACATTTAGCTCTCTCCCGGTAAACAAACTATTTTTTAAATAACTTTTCTATTTTTTTATATAGTTAGTCGTTCTAAAGTGACATTATTTCCTGTATAATTATTTTCATTTACAAAGGATAATTGAGTTGTATGTGAAGATGGTAATAAATTTAATTTAAGGAAACTTTTAACAAACATGCCGACATAAATGTGCAACCACATAGAAGATTTTGAAGTATTCACATATTATCACAGACAGACTTTGGTCGAGACCGACTAAAGCATATAAGAAGATTTTAGAAGTGTAAAGAACATAGATTACTTATTTTTAGAGGTAGGTAAAACCACAAGAACGGAATAGCCATGCCAAACTACTGGGTAACGTTTCATAAAAATACTGTTTGTAACAAATATTTTTAGATTTTTTTAGCATTTATCTGTCATTGCACTATGACTAGTTTTCCGATATTTTTTTAAAACATTTTACCTGTGAAGACATGTGAAATGTGTCTGTGAAAATCGCCTTAAGAAACATTCTTTATAAAGCCAATAATTTATTATTTTTAGATATTTATTAAAAGGTAAAGGTTTAAATAAGGGTACTGCCAAGTTAGAAATAATATAGTCCTGTGTATAAGGAACTTATTTTTATCTGGTCCACTACAAATTAATTAACCTTTTATTTCTTATTTCGAAATGTGCATTTAAAGGATTTTCGTAATGAAACATTTTGTGGGAACAATAATGGCTCGATCTGAAAAAATCGCAGAGTGATTTACATATACATATATAAGTATATACTAGGCATTCAATTATTCGGATTTTTGTCTTATTCGGTTTATTCGACAAATAATTATTGGAGGTTTTACGTTAGCCGGTTAATAATCGGATAATTACTACTACTTTTAACTACTTTTTTTTCACAAATTTTCTTTAAGATTTCCAATTCTTTCTTGATGATCTTGATGATTTGAAATAAATTATATTATTTCGAAGCAGAGGAACTCACCTTCATTTGAAATTAATATTAATGCCAACTTTTTAAATATAAATTTGGAATTCCATCTTTTGAAATCAGTTGTCTTTTAAACTCAAAAGTCCTTTAAAGAGATTCTGATAAACTGAGTACACAGAGTTAATGCTACGTAGATTTTTTCATGTTTGAAAATAATTTTTGCACGGTTTATAAACAAAATTATTATTTTCACTTCATTCACTTTAATTCTATGTTTAGTGTTTTCTCAAATATTATAAACCATTCCTGTTTATATAAAGAAATTACTGTTTTTAAGATTTTCAACGAGTTCTAGAATTCATACATTCTTTGAAACACTAGTTCAACTATAACTGTTGCTGAAGAACTTATTGGAAATACTTAAAAACACAACAATGTTCTCAAAAAACTGGTTGTAGAAATATAGGCGATATAATTTTATTATAAATATAATTTCCATAATTTCTTTTCAAAATACATCAAAAAAATTTTCTTTTTTATAGAAAAAATATTAAGAAATGAGGAAAAGAAGAAAACTTATTATAAAAATATTCAATTTTGTAGAAAATATTGTAGAAATTGTAAAAAGTACCTTTTGAAGAACGAAAAAGTACCAAGAAGTCCCCTTTTACTGGTTCTCACTTAATCCGGGATATACGAACTTAATAACATGTTTCTAGGTTCAATATTATAGAAATTTCAAAAAGTACCTTTTGAAGAATGAAAAAGTACCAAAAAGTACCCTTTCATGGGTCCTCACTTAATCCTGGCCATACATACTTAATTACATGTTTCTAGGTTTAATATCGTAGAAATTGCAAAAAGTACCTTTTAAAAAACGAAAAAGTACCAATAAGTCCCCTTTTATGGGTCCTTACTTAATCCGGGCCATACATACATAATTACATGTTTCTAGGTTTAATATCGTAGAAATTGCAAAAAGTACCTTTTGAAAAACGAAAAAGTACCAAAAAGTCCCCTTGTATGGGTTCTCACTTAATCCGGGCCATACATACTTAATTACATGTTTCTAGATTCAATATTGTAGAAATTGCAAAAAGTACCTTTTGAACAACGAAAAAGTCCCCTTTTAGGGGTCCTCACTTAATCCGGGCCATACATACTTAATTACATGTTTCTAGGTTCAATATTGTAGAAATTGCAAAAAGTACCTTTTGAAAAACGAAAAAGTACCAAAACTCCCCTTGTTTGGGTCCTCACTTAATCCGGGCCATGCATACTTAATTTCATGTTTCTAGGTTCAATATTATAGAAATTTCAAAAAATACCTTTGGAAGAACGAAAAAGTACCAGAAAGTCCCCTTTTATAGGTTCTCACTTAATCCAGGCTCTACATACTTAATTTCATATTTCTAGCCAATAACAAAACATTAGTGCTGCTCTCGCTCTGCTACTCTTGCTCTGCTGCTCTTGCTCTGCTTTGCTTTTATAAACAAATTACAATAACAATATTTACCGTATTGTTATGTATTTTGTTTTTGTTTTTTGCAGTTTCTGTCTGAGCATGAATAAAAAATCTAAATTTTATATGAAATTTTCAGAGGTTGTCTCGGTTTTTTGCTCATATCTCCGTTATTTATGGACCGATTTTGCTGATTTTAAATAGCGTTCTTGCCGGTCGTATGTCTGATAGAATTATGGAAGATTCGGATCTCGCAGATATCTGGGGTCTGCTAAAAACTGATTTCAACAAACATACAGACAGACAGACAGACGGACATGGCTTAATCATCTCCGCTACCTATAAGGATCCAGAATATATATACTTTATAGGGTCGGAAAATTATATTATAGAAATTACAAACGGAATGACAAACTTATATATACCCTTCTCACGAAGGTGAAGGGTATAAAAATGATGTTATTAAGTTAAAGTTAAATTTGTCTTTAGGTTAAAAAAAGTTGTTAGAAAAGTTCAATATATAGTTTTTACACAAATAACATTTAAAGCATTATTTCAAGTACATATAATAAAATTTACTTACGAGTATTTTCCAAGCTACAATAGTTTGCATGGGGTTCGTTAAAATTTAGATTATGTTTAATTATATGCACCTTGCAAAAATATTCTCCTGAAAAATAAAACTAAATTTTTTAAGATAAAATTCGAGAACGTTATAAAGTGCCTTATTTTGAAACTCACCTTACTATTAATAATAACACTTATAAGATAATAAAATTCTGCAAAAATCTTAAATAAGATTTAAATAAATATAAAGTGAGATCCTCTAAAAAATTCTTTAAATTTACAGCATAAAATTTGGTGCTATTTCGTATATATGTATTTATGTGATTCGTCATCGCGGTATATATTCGAATATTAATATTATTCGAATATTATACTCTTACTTGTTTCAAATGTATATTGTTTGTGGTCCTATTCCTTTATAGCTTAATGTTCTTCTACAAGTATATATACATACATTATTAGATTTTTCAACGTTTGCAGTAAAATGTGCAGAAAATGTCTTATAATACTGTCAACTTATAAATTTTGTCTCGCAATAATTTCGGTAATGTTTTTTTCTGACAACGTTGCAAAAGAAAAATTGTAAGTTCAGACGATTATTAGACATTTTTTGAATATTTAACTGACAACGTTTTAAGATCTGAAAATCGTGTATCACTTTAGAGTACTTCAAAAAACAAAGTTGCGAATTTTGCTTGATTTGTTTAATTTTATTGAAATTTTCACAGTTTTTTATACTTTTACTGATCAAACAATGCCAAATTTGATATTTTTTCAAAATATTTTGAAAGACAATTTTTACATTTATTGATAATAACGGATTAAAATAAAAGTAACAAAAAATATTTTATAACTCTTCTTGGCATCAAATTTGGTATTGTTCAGACAAATATCATTCGGTTCGTGTCTAATTTTAAGTGTCGGACGGTGTAATACACAACTACACTGAAAATAATTCATGCTCAACTTTACGAAAAAATTTTTCGTAACTTCTATTTTAGTAATATTTACAAAAATTTCGTGTATAATACGAAATATTATTTAATAAAACCCATAATGATATTAATTATATTATGATTAAATAAAACTACAACATTTTTATAAAATTTAAGAAAAAGTATAATATTATTCTCGAATTATTTTCATAAAAAAATAAAAATTCCTGTGGAGAATAATTTTGAACTAAAATTAGAAATTTTATTTTAAAATGAACAAAAATATTTGAATAAATTAATATTTCGTAAATTTTACCATATTTATTCAAAATTCCCTTTATGTAAATTAATTTTTTCAAGAATATTTTGCATTATACTAAAATATTTCGCACAATTTCGTATATATTACAAACGAATTTCGTGGTGCGAGTCAACGAACGATTCGTACAATGTACGACATTTTTCGTTTATATTAGGCATGGATTTTTTTCAGTGTAGGTAAATATTTTAATTGATTACAGAAATCGTTTAATTGGGAAACAAATTTTGCACGATAAATTTCAACGTCAATTTGGACATTGTAGAGAATACATTTGGGGACTTCCCTTAGAGTGACTTTAACCACACATACGACTTTAGCACAAAAATCGTGTGAGAATCTAGAGTCTTAATTTTTTTTTCACAAAAAACTTTCATTTAATTATTTTGGGAAATTAAATTAAATACAAAAAGACCAATATCTGAAAAACTAAACTTAAGGAAACTTAAATCTAAAATCCTCAAATGTTGCACACAAACTCTAACATGAATGTGACATGTATATAATAAAGTAGTAAATCTGGGAAACTATTTTATTGATTATTTCGATTTTTTATAAGTTACATTAAAGACCAAAGTATGTACTTTGAAAAGTAATGTGTAAAAATGCTTAAAAAAAACACTTTTCACTATTTCATTAACAGTTTTACTCATTATTTAAACACGATAACGACATTGGAGGCAAGTAGGATAGATGGGGGATCATATGCCATAGGGGCACATCTGCCAATAGCGAATAACTTGAAAACTGAGTAATCGATTTTATCGCATAATAAAATTTTGTTTTCGTTTATCGATTATCTATCATCCCTGGAAATTATAAACATTAACTTTACATATGATGGGAGGCAGACATGATTAATTATTTTTCAAAGGGCTGTGAAAATATTTCACTGTGTGAACTTTTTGTGCTAACTTTTTTAGTTGTTGTGGTAGAAAAAATATATTGGCCAGTATCAGAACGTCAATAATAGTGAACAATAATACATAATAATATTTTCGATAATATAATTTGAGGCCGAAAAAAATTGAAACTAAACCCAGAACTGCCCGTGGGGCACATGTGCCAAATATATGTAATGCTTGTGATGTAGAACAAAATTTGGTTAAAATATAGAAAAAAATCTGTAATAATTTGTTTTAATTTTTTTTTGTTAAGTTTTGTGAAATAAACAATTGTTCAATTCACAATCAAGTTGTATATTGTATCTACTAAAGTGTAGTAACAGTGATTGTGAACAGATTTTTGTAGCAAGTCATAAGTTTCTGTTCACAATAAAAAAAAAAAAAACAATCAAAACAATGTCAAAAGAAAAAAAACCAAAGAATATTAAACTAATTAAACGAGCAAAATAAACCAAATTAATTTCATAATTATATAAAATTCTATTATTTTCTTTATTCCACATTTTAAACTAATAAATAAACAGTTTTTAATAAAATTTTATTTTTGTTTTGGTAAACAGCTGTTTGTTTGTAATTTCTGTGTTACCACTTTATCGTTTTTTATGCCAAAATCGATTGAATTTTTTATTTATATGCTGAAATAAACAATTGACAACACTGAATTTTCTTACGACATTCGAAAAACATATGAAAAATTGTCGTAAGAGTTGTATAGAACTTTTTCATAGAAAATACCAACAACATTGTTATGACTATTGTAGCAGCTGCTGACATACAGCGCTACAACATCGATTGTGAATTGAACAAATAAATATCTGGTTTATTATACTTTGTTTAATGAATTAAAATATAAAACAACAAAATAAGTTTTTATTTTTGTAATTTTTTCATTTATTTTACTAATGACAAATCTGAGCCATATCCTTGGCCATTTACCTCATGGATGGGGCTGTATCGCCGTTTTTGGTCAGTGTGGAAAAGTTTAAAAAAAAAAACATGTACATGAGGATGACTTAGGAAAAATTGAAAGGAATAAACTAAAGCCAACATATCTAAGTATCCGAACCAAGAAAAAATTAAGAATATGTATTGTGGTTTTGATTTAAGGCCGCCTAAAAAGAAAGTGGCGTATGGTCCCCTTCTACCCTACTTCTACTCTCGCTTACTAATAGGAAGTTAAAGAATTGCATGCAATTTCGCTTACAAGGATATAGTTAAAAATGTTTTTTTTTTGTTTTTTATAATAAAAAGAGCAGTTTTGTCATTGAATAGTAAATGTTTTTTTGTTGGGAATGTTTGGAAAAATGCTTGACATGGTATCTCCCATGTAAACTATTAGAACAACCCTGTTGGCCATGTCTTCAAGACATCATCGATGTTGCGTACAGGACAGTGTTAAATCATAAATGACTTGTTGGCGACAGCCGGAGCAAATCACTGACGACTTTTTCTATGCCATTATTTAAATAAAATGAAAATTGTTTACGAGATGCTTGGTATTTTCAGATTTTTTACATAAATAATTCAATATATTAACAAAGTTTTCCTCTGTTTAACGGACATTTTTTAATATAAAAATGTAAGCAATAACAAACTTTGACAGCTACGTAAACCAGGCTAATTAAGAAAAAATTATCAGCTGATTATATAACACCACCTTATATGAATTCGCCTTGAGTTGTATAGAACTTTTGCATAGAAAATACCAACAACATTGTTATGACTATTGTAGCAGCTGCTGACATACAACGCATACAACGCTACAACATCGATTGTGAATGGAACAATTGAATCTAGAAACCTGAAATTAAGTATGTAGAGTCGGAATTAGCTGCGAACCGGAAAAAGTGAACATTTTGGTACTTTTTTGTTTTTTTAAAAGGTACTTTTATAATTTTCTATAATATAGAATCCAGAAATATGAAATTAAGTATGTGGAGTCTAAATTATGAGAGATACCAAAAAGGTACTTTTGGGTACTTTTTTCGTTTTTCAAAAGGTACTTTTTTGAATTTTCTATATTGAACCTAGAAACATGTTGAGTCCGAAGTGTAAGTTAAAGAGGCCTTTTTTGTGGTGGCCGTTTTTAACACACCACGGTGACGGGTAGGTATATAAGATTTGGCACAGCCGAATTTAGAACAATTATACATTAATTCATTATCTATGATTTCACAAAAGGAGAAAATGTGTGGTTTTGGTAAATTTTGTGAAAGCAAATTTTAATTTCGACATATTAATTTCAGGGAAAATTATTACTTTTATGTTCGTTGATTACATTTTATTTATAAAAGTTTCCATTTAGCTGTAATGAAATTTAATTTTTGAAATTGGAAATAGCCAAACCTTTTTATTAGTGCAATCTCATTGAAAAAAACGTCACTTATGCATGTGTGCTCTTTTTAGCTGTCTCTCTTTCTGTGGGACTATGATCTATAGATTTAATATTATAAATCATTTAAAATCCCGAGCAACGAAGGGTACAATAAGTTAGTAACAAAATAATTTTATATGAAAAATAATATTTATTTTTTAAACTGCAGGACCAATAATATATATTAATACGCAAAGCCAAAACGATTGGGAACATTTTCCGGCTCTATTACTTGACCGATTTTCTTGATTGTTTTTTTTTTTTAATACAGATTGACGAGCCTCACTGCAGAATCTATATATGATCAAAATCGGTTCAGTATTTTCGGAAATATAAGCGTTTAAAGTTTCTACTAATACACAATCACACAAACATGTGCTTGAATTAAAAAATAGAAAACAAAATAAGAATACAAAACAACAACACTCCATTTTTTTATTTTAGAAAAAAAAGAGGAGAGTGTGAAAACAGGTTACATTTCTGTTGATGTTTTCTTTTTTTTGTTGTTGTTTTTAATACGATTTTTTATATAATATTTTGAAAATAAGATTTTATTGTTTTTGCTAAATTGTGAATGTAATAATGTATTATGATGTGTGATACAAAAGGATGTTGGTGTTTGACCTGGGAAAACATTGGAGGACAATAATTATACATAAATGTTAGTTTTTATGGATTTTAGGGATTTTAATGATGGCCAAAAACATAAGTAGGAAAGTTTAGTTGGTCATGTCGGGACATAATTCACCGTAATAAATAAATCAGTATATCGCTAATATGCATGTTTAGCACTGTGAGGATATGAAAGGAAGACTCTTTTGTGTTATTCTAACCAATTAGGAAAAGGGCGGGTTAAGAAATATTAGTGTAAAGTGAAAACTGTAGTTTGTATGGTTATATGTACATAGGTATGTATGTTTTATAAAAATAGAAAAAAGATGAAACTGGACAAATACAAATCATGTTTTCTGGGTTAATAGCAGCCCATTTGGTTTAGTATTTACTCTTAAAGCTCTTTGCTTAAAGGCCTTAGTATTACAACTTCATGGAATATCTACTTTTAAATTCGATTAAAATACATTAAAACTTTTTTTAAAGTCTTTGTCGATGTTATATGGGAGATGTTATACAACATAAACCTGAAAGATGGACATTGACAACACCTCCTCTTTGTGCATACCAAATTTCATTAAAATCGGATTAACCGTTTAGAAGTTACCGAATTATTTCCCTCTTTTTTTTTCCTATACCACTGTGGCGTCGTCAATAACGATCTGGCCAACTGGGAAAAAACTTTAAAACCGAAGTGTGGGTTTTTTACCCACATATGTACATATATTGTTTTTATGTTAGCATGGCACACTGGGTACTGCTAGTATTTTTATAAAACAACTTTAAATTGCCAAATAATTATATTAATATTTACTAAGCTATCAACACAAAACTTTAACTCTTAAAAGTAGAATTTGTAACAAAACTTTAAAAGAAAATAGCTTAATAAGAAAATAGAATTAAATGTAGGAAAGAGAAAGAGTTAAAGTATTTCATTGCCATAATCTGAATGATATGAAAATATTTTTGAACCCATATTATTTGAACATTTATTATCTTTTTTATGAGAAAATATTATTATATCAACATTCTTATAAGTTAAGGTGATATTAGATGACATGTATTTTACATATACACTGTCAAAATTTCCATCTGTAAAAGTTGTACATATCGTTTGATACATATGAAACCTTGCATGTGTAATATACATGTGTATTTTTCGATTAGAGCGTGCTTTACTTTCGTGTGAAAACATAAAATTCACCATCAATACATTACAGTGAATTTATTTAAAAATTGGGGTTGAAAGCACGATAAGAAACTCTTTAACTTATTTGAAAAAATAATAAAAATCCCGAAATCAATTTTTAAATTCAGCTGTTTTGTTTTGAAAAATTTTTACATACATTCGGAATTACATGTAGTCTAATAACACTTTTAGCAATTAAATGCAAATCAATATTTTGATTACTAAATTTAGCTAATTTTATGTTAACAAAAAATATAGAATATATTTAAATAAAAAATATTGTAGTTTAACAAAATAAGTTTTCATTATAATTTTTCATTAAAAACACATTTTACTATATTAGTTATGTTAATTCCATCACAATAAACGATTCTAACCAAATCTCATAAAATATCGTGATTGCATTTAATTTATCTTGTTAGAATTATTTCTCTTCATTGTTCATGTTTTCCCTTTGAAAAGTGATTTAGTTTTGCAACATCTTGATTTTTCATAAAGTTTTAACAATAAACACTTTAAAGCATTTGATGGCGTTTTAATGAAGGCAATAATTAAAGAATCATTTACACAATTTCCATACACACCAGACTAGACCAGGGCAACAACCACTATCCATCCACCCATTCATCCATCCACTTGGTGTATATTCTGTCAAAACAGAAGGCAGAATTTTAAAAGACTGATTTACTTAGTTTTAGGCAAAGACTAAAAGGAATGTGACCTAGGTGACCTAATCTGGATGTTGATATAGTCTGTAATATAATCTTTACATACAACCTTTTAATTTAAATACATTTAATAAATTAAGAATAAAATTCAAATGTTTACCGAAATATTATAATTTTTTTGATGAAGAAATAAGTCCTTAAAGATTCTACTTGATGTTGGGACTCTTCACAGGTTGTTTGTGAGGTAGATGAGAGCACACTTCATACATACTCAAGTGTCCAACTTTGTAGATGTATATTTGTGTGTAGATTTTATTTGAAAGGATGGATAATATTAAAGCAACATGTTTGTACAAAACATTTGGATTAAACAAAAATTAAGATATAACATCTGAAGTAGTAGTAGACCGAAACTATTCGGAGCATAGTACATATTTAACTCAAATAAAATGGTAATGTGAGAAAAATCATTTGAATTGACTCAAGGTTTATGAAATAATTTTTAAATATCTGACTATAATATGATTACAGACAATCATTATCATCATCATTGAAATTTCTCTCTCAAAAGATCTTAAATTTGTTTGTGTTATCCTTTTAATTATTTAATGTTACAAATTCTATGAAAAATGTTTAACAATCTAAACTCTTCCTTTATGCTGGAGACAAATTGTTTGTTGTCACTTTTGTTTAATTGTCTTTAAAAACCTTCAACTAACAACTGACAAACAGTCTCTATCTAGTCTCACCAGCAAGAAACCAAAACTACCGTAGCAATTACAATGACAATAATGAGAACAATGACAATGACTACGTTGATGTTGATGATGACAATGCAGACAATAATGATGATTACAATAGCCACAAGAACTTCAACAATAAAGACATTTTCCATTGTATCTAAATTAATTTTATTTAAAGACAAAACAAACTGTTTTAAAACTAGAACATTCTTTAATATTTATTTATTCACTGTGATGGAATGGTAAGACTTGAGATGGATGCAAATGAGTTTAAAATAAGTAGAAGAGTTGTATAAATTGTTAGAAATTTCATTAAAATATTAGTTGTTATTAGCAAATAATATGTAGAATAATATTTCATTTTAATAAAAATTATCACCATTAAGTTATTTAAATACATACATACTTATATATGATTTCGTAAGGGCGGATTAAAATGTTGGGGTATTACAACTGTGTTAAGGATAATTAGCATTTGTGCTGATGTTTTATAAGATCTCAAATATAGGAAAAAGGTGTTTTCAGCTTTAAGGTACTATAATCTGATATTATGGAATGTTTTAATTCGTATTAGGCGGTAATCTATAATTCAGAAAAGTAAACTTGGTTTAGTGAATTTCGACTTTTTTCAAAATAAAAATTATGTATATATATATATATACACGCAGAGAAAAAACATGGTTGTGGTAACCATATTCTAAGAGCACCATATTATGGTTAAAATTATGATTGTAGTCTAATGATATTATGGTTATTGTAACAATTTTAAAATATCATATTATGATTAAAATCAGCTAAGATTTCTTATCATAATATTTTTTATTTACCATAATATTGTTTGTAATCGATGACTATATTATGATACACTGTGAACAAAATATCGTTAAAAAATATATATAAATCAAATTTATTAATTATTTTTCAGTGAATCAGAAATTTATAATTCCCATAAACATAAAAAGGATTAACAAAAATATTGTTTAAATAGAATTAAAATAACAATTATATAGTTTTGATAATAATATATTGTTACAGTGAACAGAATTTAATTATAGTACCATGTCGAATTATGTTTTTTGTCTGCGTGTATAAACGGCTGAACCTAGGATTATGAAATTTTGACAGTGCCAAGCAAATAAATATGATAAATGACATTCTTTTGGAAGTACTACGCTTTATTTTGCTGGGTGGATGTATTTTCAGTTATGTAGATCCACTAAGGAAGGATTTTTTGGAAATTTTTACATTTGGTGGAAAAAGGGGGAAAATGGGTACAACAGATTTTTTTAATTATAATACAAAATAATAGTGAAATAAACAGATCTTATTTTGTGATAGTTGTCCAGTTCGTTTTTGTAATTGGTACTTTTAAGGGGTAAAAATTAATATTAATTAAAACAAAATATTTGCTATTTTATCGGGGAGAAAAAAGTACCAAAAAGGGGAAGAACAGTACATTTAATGAGAATGTATAATGATGTATAATGATTTCTCATTATACATTCTCATTAAATTTGCCGAGATGGCTAGTAGTAAACAGGTACATTTAAGTCGCAGTGCTTTATGTGAGTACCTGTCGCGTAGGCCTATCTCACTGTGGTGCCTTTACAACCACTGAGTGAGTATAATAAACAACGAAGTACCGAAGTACGAATTTGTCAAATAAGCCGAGACTTTGTTCTTACCTACAGGGACATACTGTGGCAATTCTGGTATAAATAGAGTTTACTCTGAACATACCTGGACAAGGATGAAAATTTAATGGTATCACTTGTGTATGTTACGTTTCATCCATCATCACTGAACCCAGCACACTTCTCATTTATTAGGGTGAAGCCCTCATACCTTTACATCCATACGGTATTATATATAATTGACACCAACTCATTTCCAACGCTTAGTCCCACAGTCACTCCTCTGTGGGTTATCTGTTGTCATCGACAACAGCACAGAACTTATCCCGAAATATTGACTTTACCTTACATCAGGACTTTAACCGCAACTTAGTCTTCCTTTGAATTTGGGTTTAAACCATAGCCACTACCTGGATCCCGAAGGAATCTTAACCAACTGATCACCCAGGACATAGTCTTGAGGGCAATTGGCTAACCGTAGTACAAGATTGTGACATCACTAGTTTATAGTTCCAGCAGACAGCTACCATCTATATACCCCCGGATTGCAATATTTTATTTACACTAAGATGGGATCTGTCATCAAGGAAGTAAACAAATACAATAGTAAAATCTGGTATGGTTTATCATATGGTTTCCGATTGGTGTACATTTAAATGTAGGACTAATATTTTTGTAAACATCAGTACAAAAGCATAATACACTCCCCATTTAAATTATAAAATAATGCTTTATTTCAATACTTTTTCAAGTAAATGGCAATGTTGACAAATTAAATATCAATGAGAAGGAATTTAATTAAAACTTAAATACAATTTTTTTAATTCAATCACAATAACAATTAAATAAGAAATAATATAACTTTTGATAGGATTAGTAAATCGATCGCTTTATGAATTAATTCGTAGGGAATGGTTTAAAAAAACATTTTCTATGTAATATTTTCCGAAATAAATGATAAATTTAATTTCATTTAAACACAAATTTTTAAAAATTAATTAAAAATTGGTGTAAACTACGAAATATGCAATAAAAATATGCTATTATGAGTATCATATCCGGAAATAAGCTATTTAATGCAGAATATGCATAAATTAAAATTGGATTCTTTTCGCAATATTAGAAGTCAAATAAACATCACTTCCACAAGGTAAAAAAATTCACTTTTGAAGTAGTTATAAATGTTATTTCTTGGAAGGTCTTTGTTTTATTTTTGTTGGGAATGTTAAATAATAATTTCGTAGTTATCGATCCTCATTGACATCAGCCTCCATACAAAGCCCCTTCAGAAATTGACTTGAATTCTGCACATGTTCAAGACCTACTGTTCAGTACCTAATTGTCAAGGGTTTTCCACTGCTGACATTAAGGTTTAACAACTCAGCAAGATCGTCCCGCAATAGTTTTGCTCTATCATAAGTAAGCCGTAGATAATGTCTGTATTTATTATCAATTAATTTGTATGTAAATTTAAAAACAAAACTCACTTGACAAATTTTCATTGAAATCACCATGAAAGGAATAAATTTATTTACACTAACATGTAATCGAAATATGTAATACTAAAAATGTGTATTTAATACTTTAATAATAACTTCTTGTAATAATTGTATACTGTCTGTATGTCCATGTATATGACGCTTTGTTTTTATACCCACCATCAAAAAAGATGGGGGGTATATTGATTTTGTCATTCCGTGTGTAACACATCGAAATATTGCTCTAAGACCCCATAAAGTATATATATTCTGGGACCTCGTAAGATTCTAAGACGATCTAGCCATGTCCGTCCGTCTGTCCGTCTGTCTGTTGTTGGCACGATAGTGTCCACAAAATAAAAGATATTGAGATGAAATTTTCCCAAAATATATTCTATTGATCAGAAATGTTTGGTATTGAAAATGGGCATAATCGGTCAACGATTTCACATAGCCCCCATAGAACTGTACCCCCCGGAATATTATATAAATAGTTTCAAATATTCACAAATTCGTTGTTTATGAAGCAAATAGCACAAAATTTCGCATAGGTCAGTTTTTTGACGTCTGAAAAATAATTCTGCATTATGGCGGACATAGGACCATAATTGGCCCTACCCCCCATATAAGGTCCCCTTTAGAAAATGACTAAATAGCTGATTAGTGGCTTAAAAATGGGAATATACCGATGAAATTCGACACACATAAGTTTCATGCAAGTCAATATCTCTCAACCAAATTTTATGTATATCGGCCCATAATTGACCCTACCCCCCCATATAACGTCCCCTTCAGAATATGATTTTAACGCTCATTACTCTCTTAAAAATACAAGTATAGCGATGAAATTTGACATAAGTAAGTTTCTTACTAGCCAAAACCTCTCTATGAAATTTTATGTGGATCGGTCCATAATTGACCCTACCCCCCATATAAGGTCCCCTTCAGAAAATTACTTAAACGCTCATAACTCGCTTAAAAATACAAGTATAGCGATGAAATTTGACATTAGTAAGTTTCTTACTAGCCAAAACCTATCTATGAAATTTTATGTGGATCGGTCCATAATTGACCCTACCCCCCATATAAGGTCCCCTTCAGAAAATGACTTTAACGCTCATTACTGGCTAAAAAATGGGAATATAGCGATGAAATTCGACACACATAAGTTTTATGCAAGCCAATATCTCTCAACCAAATTTTATGTATATAAACGTATATAACGTCCCCTTCAGAAAATTACTTTAACGCTCATTACTCGCTTAAAAATACAAGTATAGCGATGAAATTTGACATAAGTAAGTTTCTTATTAGCCAAAACCTATCTATGAAATTTTATGTGGATCGGTACATAATTGACCCTACCCCCCATATAAGGTCCCCTTCAAAAAATGACTTTAACGCTCATTACTGGCTTAAAAAAACGAATATAGCGATGAAATTTGATATAAGGAAGTATCTTACCAGCCAAAAAATCTTTATGAAATTTTATGTTGATCGGTCCATAATTGACCCTACCCCTCATATAAAGACCCTCCATAAAATTGCTAAAACGCTGATTACTGGCTTAAAAATACGACTAAAGCGATGAAATTTAACAGAAGTAAGTTTTATACTAGCCTAAATCTCTTTACCAAATTTCCCAGAAATAAGTTTTATACTAGGCAATATCTCTCTACCAAATTTTATGTGGATCGGTCCATAGTTGACCCTACCCCCTATAATAAGTCCCCCCATAAAATTTCTTTGCTCATAACTGGCTTAAAAATCGGATTATAGCACTGAAATTATAGTAAGATTTATACAACTCAAAATTTACCAAATTTTATGTGGATCGGTTCGCAATTGACCCTTCCCCCCATATAAGGCCCCCTTCAGAAAACGACTTTAACTTTAATTAATGACTTTAACGTTAATAGCGAAGAAATTTGAAAAAATAAGTATGTATCTTAGGAACCAAAACCTTTCCACCAAATTTTATGTGGGTCGGTTTATAATTGACCCTACCCCCCATATAAGGTCCCCTCCATAAAAATACTTTAGCGCTCATTACTGCCTTAAAAATACGAGTATATCGATGAAATTTCACAGAAGTAAGTTATTCACAAGCCAAAATCTCTTTACCAACTTTTATGTGGAACAGGCCTTAATTGACCCTAACCCCAACATAAGGTCCTTATCAGAAAATACTTTAAGGCCCATTACTGGCGTAAAAATACGAGCATAGTAATAAAATTCGACTCAATTAAGTTTCTTTCCAGTCAAAAACTCTTAACTTAATTTTATGTGGATCGAGCCTTAATTAACCTACCTACCTATAATGTCCCCATCAAAAAAAAAAAACGAGTAAAGCAATAAAAAACGAGTAAAGCGATGAAATTCGATATAAACTTGACCTGTAGTAACCAAGATCGTTCTACAAAATTTTACGGAGATCGGTCTATAATTGACAATACCCCAATATAAGGCCCCTTCAGGAAATGACTTTAAAGCTCAGTACTGGCTTAAAAATACTAGTAAATTTATGAAATTCGACATAAATTAGTTTCGTGTAAGCTAATATCTCTATCTCTTTTATAGGAACCGAAATCTTTCTATCAATTTTTATGAGGATCAGTCCCCCATATAAATTCCGCCCCAGAAAATGACGCGAAAAATACGAATACCGCAATACAACTCGACATAAAACAATTTTGATTTAAACTCTCACTACCATATTTTATGACTTTAATGCTCCTTAATGGCTTCAAAATACAAGTAGATTGATGAAATTTTAAACAAATAAATGGCTATAAAAGATTCGGAATAGCCGAATATAACACTCTTACTTGTTTTTTGTTGTTTTGAGGAAATAGAATAGAATAGAATGGAATTAAATTTAAATTGTTTATTGTATATTAATTAGTATATTTGCATTTTAAGTATTTCGAAAAGTGTTATTTTGTGTTGAGGGGGTGAGCGTTTTAATTTCTATAAAATTGAAAATTCTTATATTTGAATTTTAGCTTTTGTATAGGATTTAAATTATTTCATTTAATTTACATACTTTGTGCATAAATGTGTTGGTAACTTTAGACATAAATTAAAATATTTAGTTAAATTTGTTCGTAAATACAACCGCATATTTGCACTTATAGAATTTGTTTAGAAATTATTCTGTTTAGCAATTAAAATATTATGAAATATTCAATCGTTACCAGACAGACAGACACAAACAATAAAATTGTTGAATCTATTGCTGAATGTGTTTTGTTAAAAATGTTAATGTCATGGTGACAATTTTACTCTAAAGAACTACAACAATTCAGAATAAAGAACTACAACTTTTTCTTAAACAAAATTTTGATTGGTTGGTTTTTGATCTCAAATAAAAAAAATCAAATCAAACAGTATAGATACAAATTAATATACAATTTGATTATAATACAAACTATTTCCTCTTCCTCTGGGTATAAACAATAATCTTTGTATGTTTTTACATAATTTACAAAAATGATTCATGTTTTTGGTTTCTGTTTTGTGTTTAAAAATAAACTTAAACATTTAACACGCGAATGGACCATAAAACATTCTCGTGTATTCCTGTGTATTGAAACCGCAAACAGATTTTAATATGTTCATTATTTTCAGCCTAAACGATCCGCGATTTCAAAATTAGTTGTTTTTTTTTCATTTGCATGACAGTTGTACACATGTGGACAAAGGTTGTAAATATTTCATAAATCTATGTTTGTTAGTGTCCATATGTTAGAAAATAAACATGGGGATTAGAAAACACAGTTGTATGCCTCTTATGATGCTACAATAAAGATGTCAAACTAAAATTTTAATTTATGTTATTTTTCCACATGACCATTATATTGAAATTAATGTAATCGCATTACATGGAGCAATTACATTTTGATTAAGTTGCTTGTATTGGTTAATTATGTTAGCACATATGAGGAGTTCTTCAAAAAATGATATTACCGTTCATAGTTGGTAAAAAAAACAATAAATTCGACATATACATGTTTTATAAGAATTCAAATTATACCCTACATCACGATAGTGGGAGAAACACCCAAAAAATTATCCTACACCTAAAAGTTTAGCAATCGGCTCAGAATCTCTTGCTGAGAATATTATGGTATGTCCGTCTGTCTGTGTGTCAATTAAGATATTAAAAATGATTGACATTTTCCAATTATTAAATGATCTACCTCAACATAAATTGGCAAAACTTAGTTTTATGTAGATCATAATAATACTGACCAAGTCTCCTTCGGAAAATTATATAAAGATTATATGACGATTAAATTTGGCACAGATAAGTTTCACATAAATATCGACCACAAATTTTATAAGGATCGTCCTAATATTTGCCATAGCCCTTACGTGCTGTTGAAAGCAATCAAATTGTATTGCTTCTTCAGTAAATCAGTTTTTTGGTCGGGAGTTCGATTCCCACCAGAGATACTAGTCTGCTTCATTTGAAAGGGTTTATGATCATCGTCAGTCTGTTCGGTAAATTGAAAGGTTATAGTATAATTTGTTATTATATTATAATAGTCAAATAAATATATGATAATAAATTTTAAAACATAATACCAAACGAAAGTTCCAAAGGTGTAGTTCAAAATATATTTAAAATAATATATATTTCTACAAATACATATTGATTTTGTAAATCATTTTAATAAATTGATGTTTCATGTAAAACTCAGTCGACTAAATATTTTAACCAATATTATCACATACATAAGTAATTAGATATTGCAAATTAATATGGTCATGTAACATAGTTTTTTTTGTTTGAAAAATATTATTTTTTATATATTTTTTAGAATGATATCATTATAAAATACCTTAATGACCATTAATTATATACGAATATTCACAAAAACTTATATTGGAAAGTAATGAGCTAAATAGCCGCTTGTCAATACTTTATTAATATTTTGATTATTTTATTTTAATACGGAGTTATTGTACTCCGATCTTACAAATGGAGAGTTCAAAAATGGCTTTCGTTAGTTCCATGACATGCTCACGACACAAAGGCAAAACTTAAGTCATGATAAGATTACTTAAAAGTAATGCAGATGGTATGTAGTAGTCATAAAAAAGTAAATATTTTCTTATTTCAAAAATTCTTTTTGAAAATTAAAAAAAAATCGAATCATGATTTTCTTATACCCATCAAAAATGTATATAAATTCTAATGAAAGAGTTAAAATATTAAATTTGTATTACACAATAGCATTTTAATTTATTATTCTAACAAGGTAATGACACTGTAGGCGAGTACCTACAATGCTCACTTACAAATAGGTTGTAAGGTGGGCAAAGAGGAAGTTACATTGATAGTTTTGTTTTTGAGAAAAAGTGTTAGTTTTCACAAACAAAATACAATTCGAAAACAAAATGTCAAGGCTAAAAAGTGTTTAGTTATATATCTGTACATCTGCATATAAGTATTTGTAAGTCATTATAATACTCTTTTTAAGTAATTCAAACATGCTTGTGTGTAAGTTTGTACTTAAACAAAATACTTTGTTGGTTACATATTTTTATCTTTTTTGTTGATTATTAAGAGCCCAGTTTTTTCTTGTAATTACATACTCGTAACAACTGAATGGCACACAAAAATTGTGTTAAATATCAGTTAGTGTAATGCACAATTTTATTGTTGTATTTTATGTTTTAGTCAAGTATGGTTTTGACTTTTGAATGACAGAAACATAAAAAAAGAAAATTTTCTTCAAACATAAAATTGTTTGTGTAAACAAAGGTTTATTTTTTTTTTTTTTGGTTTTAAACCCTACACTACTAAAGTGAATTAAAAATATTAGTCGTACATCTACCTCAAAGTAAACAAATTTTGCAAAAATTCTCTCGTATCGCAGTGAAAGTCGGCAGCAATTACTCTGTAAAGCTTGCTAATGACACAGGATAAATACAAAATTTCACAATTTATCCATTACGCCAGCTTTTCCAGATATCGTGTCATAAAGTTTGAAAAAACACTTCTCTTGGCCACATTTTTGACGCTATAACAGCGCACTTTTATTTATAAATTTTTTATGTCATCTGAAGGTTTAATCAAACTACGGGTTTTTCATATTAGTGTAGGGCATTGTATAGTCGGGTATGATCTTTTATATTTTCACACTTGTATATTATTGTAGAAAATGTTCATTGCAATATAAATGTGTATATACAAAATAATTTAAGATGTTTAGAAATGTGTAAAATAATAGTATTGGATAAATTTAAATTTGACAACATTTTTATTTGCTTCTTAAATATGTATGTAGATTTTTGACAAAAATAGTTGAAAGTAAATAACCCTGCAGTTCGCAAAGAGTCAATGCATACGTAAAAGACAGTCACCCAGCAGTTCACAAAGAGTCAATGCATATATAAAAGATAGTTATTTACACTAATATGTGACCACATGGTGGACCCTATCTTCTATATATTGGGTTATTCGTCACCAACGTAAACTTCGTAAACGAGAGTGAAGACAGTAGTCACTTTACTGTACCCTAGGTAAACGAATGTGAATATTTTATACATCTATTGGAGACACAATTGTTATTTTCCACCAAAGTCTAACATCACTTCGTAATGGAGAGCGGATACAGTCGCCAATGCCAAGAGAGTGGCAGTCGTCACTTAACTGTATCACGAGTAAACGAGATAGAGGACACTTGAAGAGCTTATGAATTGAAGGGGAAGACAAAAAGAATAATCATGATCAGTTTTTTCTGAGTGCAAAGACAGGAATGTCGAGAGTTTAACGTGAGAACCTGCCTTGACGGCCTTATCCCACGGTGGTCTTTTTCAACCACTGGGTAGACTTGAGAACGGTCTACCATGGCCCCTTTGTTCTTCAATGAAGAACGCAGGTGGCAATTTTTGTACATTGGTTCCGACCGGTCCATGCACAAGTACTTTGCTGGAGTACTCGAGCTATCAAATCTCTTGACCATTGGATGGCCTCTGTTGATTCGGCAACAGCACCTAGAGACGTAACCGGTAGACCGAAGTACGATCATCAATAAGCCGTAGACATTGTTCTTACTCACATGGACACACTGTGGTAATTCTGATATGAACAGAGTAAACCCTGAACATATCTGAACAAGGAAGAAAAATTCAATGGTATCAAATGTATATGATACCTTTCATCCATCATCATTCAACCCAGCACACATCTCATTTATACGACACATTCATAAGAGAAAAACGTAGACGGGTGGGGTAACCCCGCCGAACCTCATATTCATCCCGTACCATACACAATTAATACCAACTCAACTGAAAATAGTTAACATCGGTCCATTATTTTACCTAGGCCCCATAGAACTGAAACCGCCAAATAGGACTTTTAATTTTTTTTTATTTTTCATAAGCTTTTGGAGTTATACTTCGAATGACCGTTTATTTAACTCTACTGCAATGCACGTCCAGTGGAAAAGCTACTTGGGACACTTGTCTTTCCCTGACTGACTATTTGACTATATTTTCCTCGTAGGACAAACTCATGTTAAAATGGTCACCTGAGTAGTCGGGTGACTGGGGACCACCATAAGTGGTACGGCAAGTGGTTAGTTCGGAACTGACCCGTCGAACAGCTGGGAAATACTAACAAAAGGCACATCCATGCATGTGTTTTTTATATCCTTAAACTGTGTAGTAGTAAAATGTTTTGGTAAAGTTTAATGCAAAATCAAATCATGCTACTAATTTATGCAAAAATTGTTCCTTATAAGCGGTTTAGTGAGTGTTAGCTCTTATATAAGTATAATTCACAAAAAATACTTAAACGATTTTAATTTTCAAAATTGTTTCTTTTAAACACAAATAGTTAAATTTTTAACTGATCCAAGCACTTATTTCCTGAAAATTATATAAAATTTCATAAAATTAAATTTAAACTAATTATCGTGTAATTAAATACATTTTATATAATAGTAAATAACAATAGAAGCAAGAGTAATGATATTTAGTGTTCGATTTTGACCGAAAATTAAATTATACTAGATGTGTTTTATTTGTGTAATGTATTAAATTGTCTAAAGCAAAATATAATATGCATGTTAGTAAAAAGGATTAAGATTAATTCACAAGACTAAATACAAAAACACAAATTTATGTAGATATGTATATTTACATAAGGGTGTCACGTAGATCACTATTTCTAATATCACTCAAACGAAAAGCATCGTTTGTTCTAAATAAAAGAAAATTAATGAAAAAATTTTATTAAAAAAGTCCCCAGTTTCCTATTCAGGATTGAAAATCTTGATCTCAGTATGTTCAAAAAATATTTCTGAAATCTTTTTGAAATGAGTCTTAGAAATTTAAGCTTATCGCTGTAAGTGAATTATAAAGTATATACATTTCAAAATTCAATTTTAAAAATTCTCTTAAAATATGCAATGGACCAAACCAAATAATTTTTTAACATTTTTCTTTTTTTAAGCCAATTAGTACACGTATTTTGATAAAAGGGGAGAGTCAAAATTCACTGTTTGTTCCCTTTTTTGACACTTCAGAGCTTTTTGAAGCACATAGATGGGATAGAAAGCTGAAAATTCTTATAGATATTGTTAAATATCTAGTTCAAATAGGATTTTTGATTTTTGAACTGTGGGCGGCGAATTATGAGGAAAATGCGTCGCTTTAAATTTATATTTTTTAACATTTTAGCTTTTATTAAAGCCCCATAATGACATAGGAAGCTGAAAAATACCTTAAATATAGCCCAAAAATTGGAGCATAGACTGAAGTAGTCGGATCTTAGATTTTTGAAGTATAGGAAAAAAGCTTTTCTTTTCTGTTAATTGTTGAGCAATGAAGAATTGCCAATCATATGTTACGGAATTGGGTTTACCTTAATGTTGTTAGAATTAAAATATTTTGACTACGGATTGATTATTAAAAAGAAAAAGAGGCGTGTTATACATATTAACTAATTTGGAAGACACTTAATGACGTCGGAAGATGAAAATTGACGACGTCAGTTTCCAATAAGGCTGGCATTCAGTATAACTATAAATAAAGCACAGGATCAGGCGTTGGAAAAGGTCGGAATATTGTATGTAGCTGATGTTTCGTTATTTGTTTGTTGAATTCGCTTTATTTAAAGAAAAACAATATTTAAAATAATACTATTTTGTTAATTAATTAATTAATTAATTAATAAATTTAATTTAAAATAATTCAATAATATATTTTTTGTCAACCAGATTTATTTTTTATTGCCTTGCACGGACAGGCTTGACAACTAGTATCAAAATATTTTTGCAATGCAAATTCTTCACCTCAAATTGTTGAACTCTTTGTATAGATTATTGAGTATTTAATTGAATAACGAGCAAAAAGCTAAAGCTGAATGTAAAATAATCCATTTGGAAAACAATGTAAAACACTAATCAATCATCGTGGAATACATTTTATTTAAAGAAATTAACAATACAATACTATATCTTGATAATCAGTTAACACCACATTTCTAATCTGATTTAATCGATTTTTTCTCGCTATTTTCAATAATAAACATTTCAAATCAACCGAAAATATTTCTGTTAAATTCGGCTAAGCATATAGCAATTTTGTGACTTTAATCGAATTCCTACTTAATAAATTTGTGTTAATTGATGTCAATTATTTGAATTTGAAATTCTGTTCTTGCAACCGAATTATTTTTCTATGGTGTGTGTGTGTTTTACATATTTGTAAATTAATCTTACAATAGAAATATATTTTGAGAAAATATGTTTAAGTTGGTTTTCATTTTGCTAATATTTTTTCATATATTTCTGGCGTATACTTTATATACAAGTACATATAAAACAATTATACGTTAATCATACGCCACCTTTTACAAAACACTGGAAAAGTACGAAATATATTTAATATCTATGTTTGTAACAAAAAACATGTTTCGTACTATTATTCTTACCACTTCATAAAATATTTTCATTTATAGAAGAAGACATTATCTATGCAGTAAATAATAGACAATATTTTAAAATTAAATTTTCAAATATTTATTTGAAAATCCCAGTAACAAACAGAAACCACATACTAAATACCAAAATATTATTAACAGATAAACGTAATGTAAAATTAATTTGACAGATTGAATATTTCGACGTTATACTTACACGTACATACTTAAATGAATGAAAATATTATGCATTATTGATTTCTTATTAGATTTTCATTATTATTGAATGAATAATGAAATTCAATTTCATGTTTTAGTTGTTGTTGTTGTTTTACTTTCCAAAAATTCTAAACGATATTTGCATTTCAAAATAGGAAATTATAACTTCCCTTTCATCTCATTTCTTAATCGAGATGAAATTTACATAATTCTTTAAGGAATTATAACAACTAAATAAATGAGTGAGTGAATGAACCAACAATGAATGATGGAAGCAAGAATGAATGAATGAATTGTTTGCAGAATGTGTTTATGGGTGTAAAAGTGATGAGTATTAAAAATTTTACAAATTATGCACAAACTCAAACACATGAACACATAAACCATTATTCTTTTTTTTTGAAATGCTATTAATCTTAAACGTCAATCTTGATTTTAAACATCACTTTCTATGCCGTCCTCCGGTATTATTCCACACATAGTGTGAATGAGTACTATTGTATACATATATATGTATTTATGTTGTACGAAAATATTTTCAACTTTTGACTTTGCCTCCACATTCACAACAGGAGGGAACGGGATGTGGATGATGACGATGATGATGCCCTTAGAAGAAAAAATCACCATTTAATGAATAAATAACATTAAATGACTGCATCGGTGTTTGTTTCCTTGGCTAGATGACTGCCTGGCTCACTGACTGATTGAACAATAGAGTGTTCGGTGTATAAATTAATCAAATTTTAAAGACCCAAGATATTTAAATGAGACTTATTTTAACAAAAAAAAAAAAAAAACTGTAGATACAACTTTTTTACAAATTCTTCTGAGATTAAGATTTTCAATCGCTTTTAAAGAATAAAATATAGTTTTCTCATGTTAACATGAGATTTTTCAAAACACTGAACCTCGGCACACTCTACTAAACAATGAATTCATTTTCGTTTTCTTTTTTATTTTATTTCTCGGTTTTATAAACGTTGCTGATTAACAATCCTTGAAGATGGAAACCAAAAGAAAACCCGAACAAAAAAGAAACTGAAAGTTTAATTCTGGCTATGAAATAATGGCTGTCATTGCTTGGAACAACACATTGTATGTGTGAATGGGAAAAGAAGAAAAGTAACAATATATTGGTGAAATGAATCAAGTAAAATATTTGATTTCACCATCATCAATCCATTGGAATTCGATTAAAAATATGTGTATATATGAATGGAGGTAAGTTTAGACAAAAGAACAATTTTTTTATAAAATAATGTATTTTTTAACGCGTTATTGTGTAATTGGCGTTTCGTTGAGTTTATATAAATGTATATCGCTCATTTACAACAAGACATTTTGATATAATTGAAATAATTTCAAACATAAAACTAAATAAAAGAAATGTAGACTAATAAGCTTCTAAACTGAATTTACTTATGAAAAAAAATTAAGTTTTGACTATTACAGCCTAAAAATCACTTTAATACCGAAAATAATAGACATTTTAAAAAAATATATAAAATTATATTAAATGCTTTTAAACGGTTCATAATTTGAAATACAAAGTTATGTCAGTCTTGTAGTAAATGAGTGATATGTATGTACTTTATGTAGGCCCCCTCTATATGATTCTAAGACATCGTTTCTTAAAATGATATTAATATTTAGTGAGCTGGATCAAAGGATTAAAATTTCCTTTTTTAAGGTTTTTATAATTTTTTTCATATTTCTTTAAAAGAAATAAAAATAAAATAGTGGTATCATAAGAAAGGTATGTTTCCTTCCTTCAATAAAGGTTCAGTATAATAGAAATTTCAAAAGGTTTTCATTTATGTTTCTATGTTCAAAATTATAGGTAATTCAAAAATTATCGTTTGCAAACAAAAATGTGCCACAATATCCCGTTTTATAGGTTCTTATTTATTTTAAGAAATACATGCTTAATTTTATATATCTAGTCCAATATTATAAATTTTCAAAAGGACTAAAATGTCTCACTTTATACTTTCAGGTTTCTAAGTTGAATGTTCCCTTCTATAGGTTCTCATTTGTTCCACACACAGCTTAATGCGTAGCATGTTGTTCTTTATCCGTTTTGTTTTTGTAACTAACTTACTAAGTATATGAACAACATTTGCCTATCAAACTGTATGTTGTTATATAGTATTACATAAACAAAAAATATAATTTTTAATAAAATTTTCAATATTTTTTTTGCTTTTCAAATGGATCTCATCTCCTTAGTAATTGAGTTTTTAAAACTTTGAGTAAATTGACAAATATTTGGTGTTACAAATAACTTTTTAATTTATCGCCATTCAGCAAACATTTAAAATGACATTTAAGTTAAACTTTAGTTTTTAGTTTATTTACGAAAATTGGCAATTATTTGCAATCGGTATTATTTTTATAGATACAGTTAAATTGCAATAAAATATTATAATTATGTATGTATTTGTGAAAGGGGATGCAAACGTTAGTAAAGTGATGCCAACCTTTTACTAAGAGTATTATGGAGTTCATATACTTAGGAATCAGTGAAGTATTAAAGTAATTTATTTTATTTAAAACACCATTCTTTCTATTTAAGTTCACATTTTTCTTAATGCCAAAAGAGTGGCTTTATGAATGAACTCCTTCATACCAACAAACTTACATACATTTCATTTCCTTTTCATTCACTCATTCACAATACTCGTAATATATGTATGTCTGTATATATATATATTTTTTTGAACAATGCCCCTTGGGGTCATAGGTTTCGACGTTGTTGCAGTTTTTGTTAAAATAATCGTCAAGTGAAACAAAACACTTGAGTGCATTTTGCATAAAAGAAAAGAAAATCTAATTTATTTTATTGCTTGTGGTTTTATTGTATTATTTTTTCACTTTTTGTTATTGTTATTTCGATTACAACCACTTCCGTTTACTTTAACTCAATTTATATGGTTGGCATCATAAATGTGCCCGGGTATGGCTGGACGTTAGAGAAATATTAAAAGTTAAAAATTAAATATAATTTTTTAATAACTTTAAAACAAGAAGAAGAAATATGGGCGGATGGAAGGTATCTTTTTGGAATAATCTTATTAATCGCCACTATATATGGATTATACAAATATTTTTTTTACAATTTAAAAAATCTCATATATATTTCAAAATTATGTGCCTTAACAATGTAAATGTGGCCAACACTAACGACTGTGCAACAAACATTGTAAATTTATTCATAAATGTGTTTTTGTGTTTAGCATGTCCTTGTATTTGTTAGTTTGTTGTTTTTTAATATGTTGTTATTGTTTGTGAAGTAGATACCTCTATGAGTAAGAACTTATAGCAATTGGCAAACTTGCAACAGTTTTAAGTTGATTAAACTTATACTTTTGTTTTGCTTCTTTGTTTTGAAATTACAATAATTATACCCTACACCAATATAGTGGTTGGTTTACTGTTTCTTAGGTGGGCTCAGGAATAATACCCAACTTAAAGAATACCAATCGGCTCAGAATCACTTTCTGAGTCGATTTAGCTGTGTCCGTCCGTCCGTCTGTCTGTCTGTCTGTGTGTCCATGTAAAGCTTGTACTCACGCTATAGGTCAACAAAAATTGGCAAAACTAAGTTTTAAAGAAGCTGAAGCGATTTTTGTAAATTCACTTATAAACACTAATAACACGATTAAATTGTACATAAATATCCTTGACGCAGAAGTAAATTTCTCTCCCATATGAGCCCTTTTGTAGAAATTCTCTTTTTTGGTCAAAAATTAGTAAAAATATTACGGATTAAGGAATACCCAAATTAAATGCGTTATTATTAAAATAAAACACAGTTTTATCATACAGTTCGGCCATATCCGTCTATACAATCATATTTGTTTTTATTTTGCATATGGTACAAATATTTTTGTAACATTTTAGCTTGTTTTGTCCCATAATGCTTTGGTATAATTCACAGGAAATATTTCAGTTGAAAAGAAAAAAATTTTAATGTTTGTCTTCTTGTTAGGGTATTGAATAGTTATATATATAACTAGATAAACCGAGTGCGCTTTGCTACCCTTAAGTCAAAAAAACAAAACAAACAATTCTTATGAGAGATGCCACACCCCCAATTGCTAGTATGCCCATTTTTTTCCTAAACATTCATATTGATACTAAAGTGCCTCCGAAGGACTCTAGCCGCAATATTTTTCAGAAATAATAATTTAAGATTTTCTTTATATGCCAAATTTATACTCATATATATGTCAAAGTTGTCCATATAAAATTTGAGGTCTTTAGCTCTTGCAGTTTCTGAGATATGCGACTTTTAGTAGTATTTTTTAAGAGGGCGTGGCATACCACTCACCTATAATTTTGAAGTAAATTTTTTTCTTCCAGACATACACGATGACACTGTGAAAATTTCATACAAACAGACATTAATATTTATAAAGGCATATAGATTAGTATACATTTTTCATTTTTTATAAATATTAAAAATTATATTTTTCTCTTGTTATCTCAAACAACAACTTAAAAAACAATCAAGTCATCACTGTAATAATTTAAAAGTAACTAAATTATTGAATCTACCTACAGGATTGATCTATTCAAATATATTGTAGAAATATTAATTTAATATTATGATTTGATGACAATTCTTATAGAATTAGGGTATTTTAAAAAGTTAAGAAAAAAACTAAGAAATTTTAACGTGTTTGAATGTCATTATGGTACAAGCGCACAGCAAATTAAGGTAGGAAAAATACCACCTTAAGTTAATAATTTTGAATAATTGGAAATGTAAAAACAGCCATCATTGAATTTGTCATGATAATTATGGGGAATCACACAACATCAATAATACGGAGTGGTGTACAGGTTGAATTAGTTCATTTAAGTATACATTCATTACCTTAATTAAGGAACATATGTTGGTTCTAAAAATATATCAAAACCGTAAACAATAAACAATAAATTTGGTCTCATTTTGTAGATACTCGCAGTGTGTAGTATGTTTTACACCGTTTCCAATTGTTAAACTAAAAAATATATACGGAAATTTCATTTAAATTTCCAAAAATGTTGATTTATACTTTATTATTTTTTTTATTTATATTTCTGAAATTAATGATTTTAATTGAACCATTTCAAATGACATTTCTGAGTTATCAACAAATTTTTTGATAATTTTTTAAACATTTTTTAAAGTTTTTTTTTAGAATTTTCCAAATTTTTGCAATGCAATTGTTTTAAATGGTGTTGTATGTAAAAGTTTTCATAGTTGTTTAAATAGTTGTAGTGTAATTTATAAGTAAACAAATATAAAACAAAAATTTACTTTTATTTTGCACTTTCGCTTTATTTCATCACTCATTGTTTGTTTGTTATTTTTTGTTCTTATTGTTTTGCTTTGTTTTTAGGATTTTTTGTTATTGTTGTATTAATTGTTTTAATAACATCAAGGCCGCAGTTGCCATAAAATGCAGCAAAATTGTCACGAGAAATAATTTTATGTTTTTTGTTTTTATTTTCATTACAATAATATTATTATCAAAACTCACGAAATGTTTATGAAAATTTTGCACAACAAAAAGTTTTCTTTATTTTTTCCTGGTTTGTTTGTGTACGGGTGAATGAATAAGCGCGTACACTCACACAGGTAATTGCAAATACATTCGTACTATATTTATATGAACATAGATGAAAAATATAACCCAGACAATAGTTTCATTTTAAAATTTTACCGTTATCAAGGACAAAAAATTAAAAACCATAAGTTTACATATTTTTTCTTTTGATTCCACCATAGAATTCGTGAAAAAATTGTTTATTTTTTACGTTGTTCAGAATCATATCTCTTTCACGTGGCTATTAAATATAATTATTAGTAAATTCTTCACAATTTTTATAGAGTAAAGTATCAGTTATAAGTATTTTAGTTTTGAAATTTACATGTTAACTGTGTAATTTGTCATTGGGTTACTGTATGATATTTGTATATATGTATGTATTTTTCACCAAGAGTACGTTTTAATTCTCACCCAATAAATTATAATGGTGTTCGTTCCGTTTCAAACCACCTATGCAATCGTACCCCCAAAGACAATCCCTTTCGAATAAAACCAATGAGAGTTTGAATCAAGAAATACATTTACAATTTATTTTTATTAAATCGTTGTTGTTTTTAATATTTTGTATGTTTTTGTTTTGTGATTCAAGGACGTTAAGAGCGAAATACAAAACGATTCGAATAGATGTTGAGATAAAAATAATAAACTACAACTTTAATGGTTATAAATCACATTTGCCAATGTGGGGCGCAGCGAAATTTCATAAATTTCGTAACAAATTTGTTTTATATATGTATATATATTTTGGGCTAATGAATAAACTTTTGTATTTTGTGTATAAAATTTATTTCAGTTAAACGCAATATCACTTGATGGTGAAGATCATAACTTGAAAGTAGAATTCTCTTTGTATTTGTATTACCCAGCATAGAGTTTCATGACAAAGATGTTGTTTAATCAGAGGTGCAAGTGATGACGAAGTGGTTCGATTTAGGCGAAACATCCATGATTTCAACATTAGCGGGTCATTGGAGATCATGTGTTTATGCGAGAATTTCGAATAATCGAACCAATACAAATTTAATGATTTGAAAACGATGTCATTGGTTCAAGCTGTTTGTTTAGTATGTATTTATACCCTACACCACTATAGTGGAAGGTATTATATGTTTGTACTGTTGTTTGTAACACTCAAAAATATTGGTTCTTTACCCACCTTAAAGTATACCGATCGATTCAGAATCATTTTTTGAGCCGATAAAAATTTAATGAAGACCCATGTTTGAGTTATACTCTTATATAAAGCCTTATTTAGAAAATTTTGATTTTTATCAATAAATTACCTAAGTAATTTGGAATTAAGGTAAAATTCAACATAAAAGTTTCCTTATGAAAAATAAAAATTTTAAAAATAAACTATAGTGTACTGTATTATATGGTCCGCCATACGCGACTATATTTTCCCAGTTGTTTTAGAAGATATTTTCACTTTGCACCAATGCAAAATTTTTTTGCTGGGTATGCAATAAAAATTTGTGAGATTCATTTCGAAATTTTTACTTGAAATTTTAATGCATGATTATGATATATTCCGAGTCATTAAATAGATAGCGAGGGTTATAATGCTATATATAGAGACAGACAGATGTTTGTTTAATTCATTTTTCCGAAGACCCCAGATATCGTTTATAAATAATGGAGATATACATATTTAAGCAAAAATCCGATTTTTTGTACTTTTTCATTTTTCAAAAGTTACTTTTGGAATTTTCTATAAAATTGAACCTAGAAACATGAAATTAAGCATATATAGCCCGAAATAAGTGAGAACCTCTAAAAGGGAACTTTATGTTTAAAATGTACTTTTTGAATTTTTAGTATATATCGAACATTTACTACAATTTTGTGATGGAAACCAGATATAGATAAGGATTCCTCAGGACACTCTGATGTACATACATATTTATATATGTAAACTTACAATTAAACCCAAAAAATAAATCATATATTATGAACCGTAAGATACAATATCAATTTGTAATTTAAAAGTATGCGACATAGAAAATAAATATATTTTATGAATACACGTACAGAGTAGAGTAGATATCTATGAGATATTTTCAATATAAGTAAATACATTATCTCTATATATAACTTTCCCATTAACTGATATATGTACGTATATATGTATGTATGAAGAATATACTACATACAAAGATACTAATACTAAATCATTTTGAAAAACAAAGAGCTCTCTTTAACCTTTGATGGAAAATAAGTAATAAATGTACATATTTATTGAAAAGCAAACAAGAAAAGTAAAAGTATTTAATGTACGACATTTATGTTTATGCGAGTATTGTTAAGGCAACACGTATCGAATGGATAATATTTTTATGTAGTATGTATTAATGGAGGCCACTGACACGTTACATTGGTTAATAAACGCAAACAGGCAGATACAACTGATACTATCCCATATACTACGTACATACCCTGCAAGCAACTCAACTAACTTTTAATGCATTATAAGTTAACTTTTCCACAGCTAGTTGTGGTTGACTCTTAGATTATTTTCAATGGAGCCAACTGACTATTTTAACATGGCGGTGTCATTGGCAGTAGTCAAATGTCCGACTCTGCATAACTTTTCAACTAACTTTAAGTCAGCTATATAATAGTTAGCTTAAAGTTAGCAATTTTTTAACCAACTTAAAGTTGGTTATTCAAAGGTTAGCTTAAAGTTGGCTAATTTTTATATAACTTAAAGTTTGTTATTTAAAAGTTAACTTTAAGTTGACTAATTTTTAGCTAACTTAAAGTTAGTTATTTCAAAGTTAACTTAAAATTTGCAAATTTTTAACTGATCTATAGTTATTTATAGAAGAATTATTGTTTTATTAGCAACAAGTCCACTTTTGAATTAAACTGTTAGAAAATTATCTGATTTTTACCTTTTTTTTTGAAAAATTATAATAATGAACCCATTTCAATTTTTTAAACAATTTTATTTATTTAATTTAGGTAAAAAGCTTAAAAAGAAAACAAAAATATATATATTCTTATAAAAAAAACAAAACAATTAGGTTATTCATTCATAACATATCAAAAAATTTTAAATGTACATATACATATATATATAGAAATTAACTTGTTCTTTTATTTTTTATACATTCTGCATGAATTTGTCGTTTCTTAATTATTTTCAAGGCATTTCTTATGTCTTTTTCGGCATCATCAGACCCAAGCGATCGACAGGCATCTACATATTTAAAATATATGTATGTAATTGGAAATACATGTACATTTCTTTATAATATGTATATTGCTTACCTGTTAACGCTTGCATGAATTTGTCGTTTCTTAATTATTTTCAAGGCATTTCTTATGTCTTTTTCGGCATCATCAGACCCAAGCGATCGACAGGCATCTACATATTTAAAATATATGTATGTAATTGGAAATACATGTACATTTCTTTATAATATGTATATTGCTTACCTGTTAACGCTTGGAAGAAAGCTTGGAAATTTTTTAGTCGCTGTTTTCCATGCACACCCTCAACATTAACTTCCATACATACACTAGTTGAAATAACTTCCGTGAAAGTCTTTTGTAAGCGCCCTTTTAATAATGTCTTCATCATATTAACCTAAACAAAAAGTCTTTTTTTCTTCAAATTGATCACTGGAACCACTGATATTATTATTGTTTCCGACACTTTCTCCATCTTGAAAAGTATATTTGGAGAAGAAAGGGGTTTTCAACTGTTCTGATCTATTATTTGTTATTTTATTCAAATTGTCTAAATTATTATTTGCTAATTTATTTAAAAATTCATTTTTTTCTTTCTTAAAAAGCCTTTTTAAATTTCTTTTACTAGTACCACTCATTTTAAAAAATATATAAATTCTTATAACCACGATATCACTTAAAATCACGCACTGGACTGATTTTAATTTCATAATGTAACACAAAATTGCAAATAGTAAAAATAGAGAATAAAAAAGTAACGGTTTCATTTTGAATAAATTCTGCATAATATTGCAGTTAGCTTATAATTAATCCAAAAATAGTTCATAAAATGTGCAATTGTAAAACAATTTTATCAACAAAAAGCAAAAACGTTTAAAATTTTGGGGAAATTCTGCATAACATTGTAGTTAGTTTATAATTAGTCGAAAAAAAACATCAAAAGTCTGATCTGGTAAAAGAGAGAACAAATCTTACAAACAACAAGCTCTCAACAATAAATACAGGTTTTGTATTTGGGGGAGTTCTGCATAACATTATAGTTAGCTTATAGTTAGTCCAAACAAAGTTGTCTAATAGTGTGTTATTTTCGTAGTCGAACACAAATTTTGCGGCAGTGCTGCATTATATTGTAGTCAGCTTATAGTCAGTTTACAAAAGTTAGCTAAAAATGGATTATTTTTGTAGTCGACTACAAAATTGCTTGCAGGGTACATACAACGTACATAGACAAAAACTGAGAACAAAATTTGCCAATATTAATTTAACATGTTTGACCATAATGGATATTGAATGTAAAAAAAAGCAACAAAAGTAAAGTAGAGAAAAAAATATCTTATTAAATTTCTGAAATGAAAAAAGATCCTTAAAGTTACGATTGATGAAATAACTTAATTAATTTTCTACTATTATATTTTTGCTTAACATTATCGATCGTATTGTATAAAATTCGTTAGGACGATATATTTTAAATTTCGAGAAAAGAATAGTAATTGTAATCGGCTAAGTATCTCCCTATAAATAACAACAGTAAGTTAAGACTTGGGTCATAATAATTTAAATAGTGTTTTTTTTCACTCGTAATTGTATTTAAGTTTCCATGAGTTTCGTTTGATTGATTTTATTATTTTACGATACTCTAGTTCCAGATCTCAGTGTTTCTCTTGGGCAGATTTCCGCTATCGCAGAGGGCAGCTGTCCTCAAACAATTCAAAAAGGGCACTTGTGAACGATTCCACTTTGGTTTCTATATCATCCATATTCCATTATTCAATTAGCTTTAGACTTACGAAAAAATTACGTCATTCAGAAAAAAGACACAAGCAGCGGGAAAAAATGCTAGGACTTCTATTCGTGAGCCTTTTTTATTTTATTATATTGCAACCTCAATTATTTGGTAGCAATTGAAAGATCAACTAGTAACAAAAATTTCTATTGCTACTTATCAGAAGTAGCAATAAAATTATTTATATTTTTAAGCTACTATTCCATTTGTACATAGTTTATGTTTTATTTACAACTATTTCTACTGTTACTGATTTATTACTACTGCTATATTGTGAGATTTACTTTTATATAAGTAGCAATAGTTTTAAAAACGTATGATTATAAAACAAAACTAATGCTGCTGCTACAACTTCAGATATTTGTTTAGAGTAATAGTTAAAGAAAAAAAAACTTGTTAACTTCTATGTCAGATTAAAAGAAAGTCATTACTAGAGTACTTTCAAGTTATGCTGTCGGTAGGTAATTGTTATTGAAAAGTATGTCGACTAACATACTAACATCGGTCCTTAAAGTCTATTTATACATATACTATACTTTTTACTTCAAAATTTTAAGTGAGCGAAGTGTCACGCCCACATTAAAAATAAGTATTAAAAGTCGCATATCTCAGAAACTGAAAGAGTTGCTGTCCTTTGTATGGACAACTTTGACATCCATAAAAATATTTTTTGAAAATTTTACTTGAAAAACTTTGATATTTAGGTAACCAATTTAAGAAAAATTGGCGTATTTCAATGATTTTATATGAATTAAATTCAAAATTTCGAACATCTGGAAAACTATTCAAATTTGAAAAAATTGGCGATCTTGCAATAATTTGGGAGTAAAACTATTATAGTAAGAATCATTAAAATCGTAAAGTATTTTTCTAAAATTCATAGGTACATTGATTTTAGGATAGCAAAGCACACTGGGTTTAGCTACTAAGTAATACAGGTAAAAAAATAATTTTAAATTATGCCAAATTTGGAAAATGAAATTCTCTTAAATATGTGTGTGTAAGTCTTTGAAAATGTTAAATCAAAATTTATATTTCACTTCATATGTGTATAGAAATATTTATATAAATTATTTTACAAAGGTATTTTTAATCTATTACTCTTAAGAAACTCCGTCATTCTTCCTTTACATGCATACATACAGACTTACAAAAATAAATTTATTTTTACAAACACTCAAAGCAATTCTGCTTTAATGCATCATTACTATATTTATTTATTTGAAAAAATGAGAGAATTTCGAATTTTTGTACATGTAAAAAAGTTAACATAACAAATTTGGAAATTAATTTAAAATTTCTATAAAACACTTGTGGAATTTTTATTTTACTTACAGACTAGAAACTAACAAAATTTACAAGTGTTTATGGATGTTTTCTAAGGAATTTACATGAGAAACATAAATTTCTCAATTTCATTAAAAAAAGAACAAATCAAAATTGCAAAATACTTGTAATTCACATGCTTGTAAGTTAAAAGAGAACATTATTTATTCGAAATTCTAATGGCCAAATTTCGTGCATTATTTTTTGCTACAGAAATGTACACACTGTAAGATTACAATAGGTATGTAAATTAACTTGCAGTTAAAAAAAGTAGATAATGTATTTATTGTAGTCAAATGTTTGAGTACTTGGTTAAAGTGGTTTTATTTTAGTTTCTTCTTAATTTTATAGAAATGCAAACATATTTATTTATCACCATTACAGAAGGTTAAAAATTTGTTCTTCTATATTCTTAAAACTGTCCTTATTATAATATACAGGTGTGTATACAATAGTTATAGGAAAACTTAGTTTCACAAGAATATTTATTTATATAAACATTTGTTTGACCATCATATATCAAAAAAGTTTTGTAAGAATTCTAAAAGGCATATAAACAGTGTCGAACAAAATTAACAGGATAAATGCTTCATGACTTAAAACTGATAACAACTTGAATTCAACATATAATTTAAAATATGAGCAACTAAACTAAAATAATTTACATGAATCTTACATTATTTGACACTGTATAAACATACCATTGATGTTCATTAGTAATTTACAACACAACAACAAAATATACATACATATGTATGCAAATATTTTGCTTAAAAGTAATATGTAATTTTTTTTGTTAATTCATATAAATAAATCTTTAAGACGAAGGAATATGTCAGAAGTTTTATAACACATTTTAATCTGTCTGTATCTTTATAATTTGTCTGTTCATCTGGCCTTCTGTTTATCTTAATTTGATTTCTAACATAAATAATTTAGTCAAATAAACTCTTTACTCTAGTTTAATAATACAGAATGTTGTAAAAACTCAAATACGCACATTGAAAATAATTCATGCTTAACTTTACGTAAAAAAATCGTAACTACTTTTTTCGTAATATTTACGAAAATTTCGTGTATTTAATCAAGTCCATTTTAAATTTTATGAAAGTACACATACGTATTTGTTGTGATATACTTTTTCGTAAAACTAGTAATTATAATATAAATTCACGAATTAAGTTTTTTTACATTAAATAAAGAATTGTGTGGAAAATAATTATACATTTCATCTTAATGAGATATACATATGGGCAATTCCATGAAAACATAAACCACGACTAAAAAAAAAGTCTTATAACTTCTGCTATTTTGAAGAAAATTCAAAATTTGGTATATGATCTTTTGTAGTACCATAGACGAAGACTGTTAAAAATTTTTGACTGAAATATCATTTTTTAGCTCATAATTCTGTTAATTGTAATACTATTCTTTCAAAAATTGGCAGATCTAAAATGTTTATAAACCTAAACCTGCAGATTTTCATAATTTTTGGACTTCATTTGACCCCAGTTCCATTCAAAGTTAAATTTCAGAAAAACAAACGTTTTGCACACCCTAGTATTTTATGAGGATCGGTCCATATATGACCCTAGTCGCCATATAACTCAAGTTTTTTATTTTTATCTATAAATTGCTTAAACATGTATATAGGTCGGCCATGTCCGACTGTACTTTCCTACTCCTTTTGATTTGTTGAAGTGCGTGTATGCATATTAGAGTGTTCCAAGCTTGTATGAAGGAAAAAAAATTTATCCTACAGGCCGTCCCCCCACTAGAATTGTTCTATGGGTAATAAAAAAAAAGTCGTGCAAAAACTTAGGTCAATAGGATTACGTTAACTGGTGCCGCAACGGCTCTGAAGTTTGAAGATGCATTTACAAGGGGAAAATATGCAACTTTTTCGCATTTTATTGTCAAAGAATCGTAATGTACACAGAATTAGCTTTACAAAAAGATAAAAAACACAAAAATTGTTTAAAAAATGTAAAAGTTATTAAAAATTCCCCAGGCCATTATCGTGTCTCAGAGCACTTGAAATCGAAATGTGATAAGAAAATAGACATATTTTTGAAAATATTCTAATAAAACAATTGAAATACTTAAAATACATCTGTAGTTACTTGAATATGAGTTTTTGCCCTTATAGAATAACGTAAACCTGTTCTCAGCTATGGTCGAAAAATTTTGATATTTTTAACGGTCGTTTCAAAATTCAAATTTAAGTTTTTTGATACTTTGTTAAACTAATTTCAATATTTTTGGGAGAACTCATAAGGATTTATGGACAACAGATTAGGCAATAAAACAGTAAAAAAATAGGTCAATACCTTTTATAGTTTGCCTGTACCTTCAATTTGAATTCAGCGGATTTCGACAAAAACCCATTTTATGTAATATTTTGCAAAATTAGCCTTTTTATTATATTTTTGTGTATTTTAAATGGAACCTTTTGTAAATTTATTAGTCCACATATTTCTAAATAAAAATCAATTTTGACATATTTCAATAAAAGCCGTTTGCAATCCTATTAATTCTGCAAATTGATAAAAATAATTGGGTATTATAACAAATATAATATATATAAATAAAAATAATGAAATCTAAATATTATTTGCATTAAATATTTTAAAATAAAACTGGAAAATTATATTACAAATATAGATTATGATATCTTAGTTTTTAATACCAAATTTAAATCGATTACAAATAGTATTACTGAAAAAATACTTTGGTTCAAATTGACACCACATTCAAAAAGGTTTAATGCCTAAATTTTTTAAGCTGATCTACGCTTTCCAGATCAGAAACACAAAAAAAATTAAAAAAAAAATAAAAAAATGATTTTAAATATTTTTTACTAAAGCTACTTATATGTAATCAAATTTTTTCATCTTACAAAAAATTATTGACTTTAGAGTCCTTTTTTGATGACAAATAGTGTTATATCATTAAAATTTTTGCATACATAACTTAGCTGCTTTATTACCTATCCAACGATATATATTTTATTACAATTTTTTACAACTCTTTTTTTTACATTTGTCTATTGGACGTTTTCTTTAAGCAACTGACTTAATTTTAGTGTTTTGGGGTTTTGCTTTAGAAGTACACTGGTTCTAAAAGCGTCCTGGAAAACCATTCATTTTATACTAAAATGATGGTGCAAAAAATTATAAAAAATTGATTTATGCTTTATGTTGTGTTCAAGATTATACAAACAATTGTCCATTCTAAATAACATTAAGCGCTGTTAGTTATTTTACAAATTTAAACTTGGACATGTTCCTGCGTTATATTCAAAGATATAAATACGAATATTGTATTCAACATGTACATATACATGCATATATGTACTTGAATTAGGGTTGTCATTCGAAAGAAAAGTATTGGATAATTGAAAGAAAAAAAATTTACCCATATTTTATTATAATATTGAACAAAGATTTACATTAATATTTGTAAAACGAAAAAAAAAAATCATCAAATTTTGTGCGTTATTTTAAAGTAAATCTCAATTATGGACCGATAGTTATAAAATTTTTGCAGACAGATTTTGTCTTGTAAAAAATTTATTTATGTATGGTAAATTTTATCGCTGTATTATGTACCGATCTTCATAAAATATTACAAAAAGATTTCGGTATATATATATATATATATATATATATAATATATTTATAATATAATATATATATATATATATATATATATAATAATATATATATATATATATAATATATATAATATATATATATATTATATATATATATATATATATATATATATATATATATATATATATAAATTATATATATATATTTTTTTTTATTATATGACGAGTAGGGTCAATTATGGACCGATTTTTATAAAGTTTTACAAAAAATTTTCTTCAAAAATCGATTCTTAAAAAATTTTACAAAGATATTTGGGTTCCTATAAAACAAGTTTATGCCGAATTTCACCTATGTAGATTTTTCTTTCAGATATTTATGTGCTTTAAAGTCATTTTCTGAAGGGACCTTATATGCTGGGTGGGGTAAATTATAGGCTGATCGTTATAAAATTGAATATGGGAGCTAGGCGTTAAGTACAGTGCAATACGACGAACTAGTTTGACAACGGCGAACCGCCACTACTGAAATTTAAATTCACTAGCAATGTTATTTACTGTTAAATTTAACATGGGGATGTCGTTGCGAGTGACCGATTGACACCTTATGCATAACATGTTTCCATTAATGTCACTGGTTCAAATTCTCCAACAAAAATTAAAAAATAAAAAGAATAAATGAATTCTCAGACATGGGTTAAACTTGGTGTGTTTCAATTTGTACCACTGAGCTACTGATCATTTGTTCGGACAAAGCTCTAATTGTTGTTATGAATAATTTTGTAATTTTTGTAACATTTTTTGTATTACATTTCGTCAGAAATAGTTAGTGGAAAATGCGGCTATAAAACTAATGAAACGTGCAAATTGGCACTTTTCGTACTGAAGGGTAACTGATAAAATGCACTTATATTTCGTGTACATATCTATATGTAAAAGAGTAGCGTTACTAACTGACTGATTCATCATCTCACAACCCAAACAGCTGAAACTAGAATCATGAAATTTTGACAGTAGACATATTTTTGGTTATGTAGATCCAGTACATTCCATGTACATTTACGGGTAAAAAGGGGAAAAACTGGTATAACAGGTTTTCTTAGTTATCTTACACATTATTAGTGGTACAAGAAAAATTTTAAATGCACCTGTGTCTACTTTTAAAATTAGCAGATGGGTGTCTGGTACTTTTTTGAAATTCATACTTTTAGGGGCTAAAATGTGTAACAAAGGTTATGTTGGTACCTTTTTTGGCCCTTTATAACTTTTGAACTAATTAAATTTTAAACTAATTAAATATTTTTATAAATATTTTGGTAACATATCAGTGTGTAAAAGGGAGAAAATTATATGCATATTTGAATTGTTTGAGTTTTATCTGTGATATATAGATTTAAATACGGAATATTTTGTAAACTTTATTCTCGAAAAATTGTATTCTTTATTAGTAATTTCCACTTAAGTTAAATTTCTTCCACTTTTGATACTTTTTCTTTCTTCAAATGATACTCTTTGTATGTTCTTTAATATGAATTCAGAACACATGATTATTAAATATACATGGTCCTCACTAAATAAGTTTCTTTAAGAGAGAACTTTTTAGCACTTTTTTAATTTTCTAAAATATTCAACTTAGGAACATTAATTTTAACATACATGGTCTTGACTGAATAATATTCTGTAAGTGAGAACTATTTGGTACTTTTCTATTCTTCAAATAGTACCTTTTAGCAAACCTTTAAACAAACTGTTATTTAAAATTATACCCTTTACCCAAATTTAATGAAGGTCGGCTTATGTTTGTTATATATTCTATATAAGGCCTCATTTATAAAATTTAGTTTTTTATCAATAAATTGCATAAATACTTTGGAATTAAGGTGAAATTCAACATAAAAGTTCCTTTATGAAATATAAAAATTTTAAAAATATACTTATGGTGTAGGGTATTATATGGTCGGCCATCCCCGATTATACTTTCTTACTTATTGAGAGAGATTTTTGTACTTTTTCGTTTTTCCGATGATACTATTTGTTATTTTTACTCTATTGAACATATATTGAAAATAAAATTTAAAATGTAGGGATCTTAGTGAATGAGAATCTACTGAAAGGGACTCTTGGTTATTGAATTGTATATAATATTGAACATAGAAACATAAAATTTTTGATTAAATGATAATCTATAATAGTACTTTCGAAATTTTCCATAATGTGAAAGCTAAATGAATGAAACTAAAAATACAAGCTTTTACTGATTGCAAATTTAAGCACGTGATATTAAACGTATAAAACTGAAACATTAAAGAAATGTTTAATCAATTTTAATTTTTTATAAAAGTAAAAAAAAATTGTATGTATTTAAGTTAGGGTAGCGAAGCACCCAGCCTCAGCTTTCACTTTTAAATCTACTGAGATATTTTAAATAGGTTGAGATTAAATTAAGTTAACGACTTTGAAGTGCGTTAATATACGCAAATCCGTTTTACCCGTATCGTAAGAATTTGGTTGAATAATCGAGTAATTTTTAAAAAATTTTTAAAAAATGACCCGACTACTCAAATAAAAAAATACTGTAAGTTTTTATTCAAATAATTTTAAACCCAAATAATTGACAACCCTAATTAGGATCTACATTTTACTAAATATATGAATAAACTCAATAATGGTTGCATGTGTGTTTAACAAATCGTGTTAATCGTTTTAAGTTGTGCATTCTATTTCACAATACAAGTCGTTGATATACAATATATATGTATATGAGCATTTGGCATTAAGTTTGTATAATATTTGTATGGATTTCGTTTTATAACAATTTGTTAAAATTTTAAATGGTTGAAAAATATAAAATAATAATTTTCTTAAGTGCAGTTGTATGTCTGTATAAAGGATTAACGTTTTTTAATCAACGGACACCAAGTAATTATTACAATATTCATTTGTTTAAAATATTGTATTAATTTTTTCTTTGAGTCTCAGTTGTTAAAAATAAAAAATGTATCAATTTATTTGTTTGAGTTTGGGAATCTCAACTCATTGTTCAATTTATATGATTGTTGTTGTTTGTAGTGAAATGACAAAATGATACCTTTTTTAATTCAACAATACATTCAGAAATTTATTATTTTATTTGCATATTTAAGTATGTATTAACTATACCAGATTTGATTCGATACTTGGATCGTAATGAAATAAAATAAATAAAAACATTAACAAGTAGAGCAGTGTATTTAAAACATATTGATTTCATAAAATTTATATTTATTTCATTTTCCCGACTATTTTATTATTATAGCAATAGCAAAACAAAAGGACCAACAACGATAAACGAAATAAAATACAAAACAAAATACATAAGGCAATCAAACCAACACACATCCCAACAAACGAAGGAAATATACATGGTGCACCTCCCAGCAAAAAAATAACTTCTAAAAAAGTAGAATTTACTCCATGGAAGCACTGAAGTAATGTTTTTACACAGGCTTATCATAGGAGGGATGTTTTTTTATTTAATTCCAAATTCACTACATCTGAAGTCATTCTCAGAAGTTAGTGTTATAAGGTGAAGCTGGTTGTTATTTCTTTTAAGTTGTATACAACTGTCAAAATGTACAATTTCGAGCAAATCAATTATTTTTCAATTATTGTTTGCAGGATAGCAAAAAAATTTCAATTTATAATTAAACGAGTAATTGTTTATATCTTTAAAATTTACCTTAAATGTTTATGTATGTATAACTTAAACAGTCTTCACGAAAACTGTTTAAATTGTTGCAATAAAAAATAAAATTTCTGCGCAATGAAACAAGTGTATTGTTAAACTATTTTTGTTGTAAAATCTTTATAAAAATATAAAATTTTATAAAACAATGTGTATTTCTATGGTATACTTTTTGGCAATTCTAATTCAATACATACACAGTATAATTAAAAAACATTGAAAACAAAATATATTATAAATTTTATTATAATATATCCATTTTCATGGTTGTAAATGGTGTATTTGTATAAAATGCTCAAAAAGATGCACACATATTTTAAATTTGTTTGTTGTAATACCTATATATTTTTGTTTTATGTGGAGATTTTTTGGGCATGTGGGATTTTCGTTATTTAGGGTATACAGTGTCTCACATAAGTATTCGAATTTGGTTGTACTTTGAAAAGAAACATAATTTAATAATATATTTGTGTGTGAAATGAATAATTAAATTTGTTATATTGTCCAGAAAGTCCTAAGGTGTAATATCACACCATAAAATTGCCTCACAAAAGTATTCGAATTTTTCCTGTATATCATATATCACCATATTTTATGAAACACAAATATTATAAACGAGTGGTTTTTTGCTTAAAATTATGTTAAGGGGTTACTATCAACCGAAATTGTATATTTTTGGCCAATTAGTTCCAAAATTTTGGAGCATTTGTACCATCTTTTCATGTAATATCATAAAAATGCCGATTTTTCACCATATTTGAATTTTTTTTTTCTTTTTTTAGAAATAAAACCAAACTTTAATATGAGGATTTAATACACCCCTTGAGGTATATAAAATAATAATTTTTGTTATAAAGATCTGTACTTAAAAGTTTCAGGAAGTATTTTTGGTGTCGTTCTTCAGTTTCTAATTGAATTGTATGGATCTTAAGTCCCTTTTCGTACCACTAAGGTCAATATTTTCCGACAAAGTTGGCTAGTATAAATTCATGTACATATTAGCACTAATATATCTTAAATTTTCAATATATTATATCGGTATACAATTCCAAAACATGCCTTTACAAAACGCCATCCTATACAGTAGATTTCAGTTCTTACTATTCGAAACTTTCACGCTTATGTTGCCCATTGCAATAACAATGTAAGTCTAAAATTTTGGGTTTAATTTGATCATAGTAATCAATATTTAAACTGATATCGATATTTTTGAGTTAGACCATAATGGTATAGTGGCATGCAGCCTGGACGTCATTGGTATATATTGAATGGTGTTACTTCGAGGCATGTTTTGGAGTTGTACACTTCCACAAAACATTGAAAACTTAAAATATATAAAAACTGATATTTAAAAGAATATATACAAGAAAACTTTCCCCGAAAATTGTTGACCCTTGTATTATGAAAGTGGACTTAAGTTCCAATATATTGAATTAGCGACAGAATAATGATATCAATAATATATCTTGGACATTTTAAATACAGATTCTTGTAACAAAAACTGCTATTTTTAGATACTCCAAGGGGTCTATTAAATCCCAATATCAAATTTTGCTTTTATCTCTGAAAAAAAGAGAAAATACCACAAATTTTGCCAAAAATCGCCATTTTAATTTTATATTACATAAAAAAGGGTACAAATCCCCAGAAATTGTGGACCACAAAGGTCAAAAATATATCATTTCGGTTGATAGTAACCCTTAAAATAATTTAAAGCATAAAAACCATTCGATTCTAAAATTTGTGTTTCGTATAATACGATCAAATATGAAATACGGGAAAAATTCGTATACTTTTGTGAGGCAATTTTATGGACTTTTTAAAAAAACTAATTTAATTTAAGTAAATGTAAATTTTTCAAGTTTTTAAAAACCTAAGGACTGTCTAGACAATATAACAAATTAATTTATTTTTTTGCACACAAAATATATTATTAAATTTGGTTTCTTTTCTGGGTTTACCTAAATTCGAATACTTATGAGAGACACTGTATATTAAAATTTCAGTACAAATACTTGAGTTATTGTTTCAGTAAAATAATTGTTTGGAAATGTTGCGAATATTTATTATTGCTTTTCACAAACATCTAGTTCCTTTAATTCAATCAGAAGAATTATTGTTAATCGATTGATAAGTGGTTAGTGTTCTAATCTGGTAGACCGGGGCTGGGTTCGATACATAGCTGAGGATCTGCTTAAGGAGCACACAACAGACCCGATAGAGGCTAATGTCCATTTCTTGGGATTTAATATATAAATACGTACATCTCCCTTTAGAATGAATTTTGCACCAAATATTATGAATCCAACATGTCTTTTTCCCAAATCCGTTCATTAATTAAATTTCCCAAATTTTAGTTGAAGAATATTTCATAGTATTTCTTTGCTATAGTGCATTATTTGTCCATTGCCCTAATATAACTGTAGTTGTGTTGAAAACGTATTTTAGCGGTAACGATAACTTAGCGTAACGGTTGCTCACCTTGATTTAAATCCCTAACAAACCATGTAAGGAAAAGCTTTGTGCCAATTTTTATTTAGTTATCTAAAACACCGCAGCAAAACCCTAATTTCCTGGTCTATATTTCAATAAAAAATTTTAAGAATAAAACGAATTTGTTTGTATATTTGGTTAAAATGTTGTAAATTAATTTCTATTCATCTAAACTTCCGACATCTTAATTTGTAAAAATGTCACATACGCCCTTTCTAAATTTAAATCACAATTTATTTTTCAATAAATGATAACTAACCTTTGTGTACTAATTATTCTCATCTGGTTTTCTTTCGTATTTATAACATACATTTGTATATATTATCTACATTTAATTGCATTCGTAAAAAACTTTTCAATTAAATAAAAACTATTTTTTTTTTGATTTTTAGCAAGATTTTATTGTTATTTTTTGCAAGATTTTATTGTGATTATATCATGCATTTTTATACCCTTCACCTTCGTGAGAAGGGTATATATAAGTTTGTCATTCCGTTTGTAATTTCTATAATATAATTTTTTATATATATTCTGGATCCTTATAGGTAGCGGAGATGATTAAGCCATGTCCGTCTGTCTGTCTGTCTGTCTGTCTGTCTGTCTGTTCGTCTGTCTGTCTGTATGTTTGTTGAAATCAGTTTTTAGAAGACCCGAGATATCTGCGAGATCCGAATCTTCCATAATTCTATCAGACATACGACCGGCAAGAACGCTATTTAAAATCAGCAAAATCGGTCCATAAATAACGGAGATATGAGCAAAAAACCGAGACAACCTCTGAAAATTTCATATAAAATTTAGATTTTTTATTCATGCTCAGACAGAAACTGCAAAAAACAAAAACAAAATACATAACAATACGGTAAATATTGTTATTGTAATTTGTTTATAAAAGCAAAGCAGAGCAAGAGCAGCAGAGCAAGAGTAGCAGAGCGAGAGCAGCACTAATGTTTTGTTATTGGCTAGAAACATGAAATTAAGTATGTGGAGTCTGGCTTAAGTTAGAACCCATAAAAGGGGATTTTTTGGTACTTTTTCGTTTTTCAAAAGGTACTTTTTGAATTTTCTATAATATTGAACCTAGAGCCATGAAATTAAGTATGTAGAGCCCGGATTAGGTGAGTACCCATAAAAGGGGATTTTTTGGTACTTTTTCGTTTTTCAAAAGGTACTTTTTGAATTTTCTATAATATTGAACCTAGAACCATGAAATTAAGTATGTAGAGCCCGGATTAGGTGAGAACCCATAAAAGGGGATTTTTTGGTACTTTTTCGTTTTTCAAAAGGTACTTTTTGAATTTTCTATAATATTGAACCTAGAACCATGAAATTAAGTATGTAGAGCCCGGATTTGGTGAGAACCCATAAAAGGGATTTTTTGGTACCTTTTCGTTTTTCAAAAGGTACTTTTTGAATTTTCTATAATATTGAACCTAGAACCATGAAATTAAGTATGTAGAGCCCGGATTAGGTGAGAACCCATAAAAGGGGATTTTTTGGTACTTTTTCGTTTTTCAAAAGGTACTTTTTGAATTTTCTATAATATTGAACCTAGAACCATGAAATTAAGTATGTAGAGCCCGGATTACGTGAGAACTCATAAAAGGGGATTTTTTGGTACTTTTTCGTTTTTCAAAAGGTACTTTTTAAATTTTCTATAATATTGAACCTAGAACCATGAAATTAAATATGTAGAGCCCGGATTAGGTGAGAACCCATAATTTTTTGGTACTTTTTCGTTTTTCAAAAGGTACTTTTTGAATTTTCTATAATATTGAACCTAGAACCATGAAATTAAGTATGTAGAGCCCGGATTAGGCAAGAACAATACTTTTTTGTTCTACAAAAGGTACTTTTTGAATTTTCTATAATATTGAACATAGAAACATGAAATTAATTATGTAGAGTCAGAATTAGGTGAGAACCCATAAAAGGGAACTTTTTGGTACTTTTTCGTTTTTCAAAAAGTACTTTTTGAATTTCCTATAATATTGAACCTAGAGACATTAAATTTTGCATATAGGTGAGAACCTATAAATATCTATCAACTAATTGTAATTTTTATCGTTCTTTTAAGGTGGAAGTACACACAACGCGTTAAGACTGCAACGCGTTTTACGCTTTTCAAATTTTTTGCGCAAGATCAAAATAACACCACGCGTTATTTTGATCTTGCTATTAATGTTTATTAAGACTATTTTGTTTTAATTAAAATTTTTTGTATATTTTTATACCCTTCACCTTCGTGAGAAGGGTATATATAAGTTTGTCATTCCGTTTGTAATTTCTATAATATAATTTTCCGACCCTATAAAGTATATATATTCTGGATCCTTATAGATAGCGGAGTCGATTAAGCCATGTCCGTCTGTCTGTCTGTCTGTTGAAATTAGTTTTTAGAGGACCCCAGATATCGGCGAAATCCGAATCTTCAATAATTCTATTAGACATGCTTTCGAGAAGATCGCTATTTAAAATCAGCAAAATCGGTCGGTAAGTAACGGAGATATGAACAAAAATCCGAGACAACCTCTGAAAATTTCATCAAAAAATTGTTATAAAAGCAACAACAACACTGAATATAGAAAAAGATTTACATGTGTGTGTGTAGATGTATTTGGTTTTATTCAGCTGTGTATTTTTTTGTTTTGTTTGGAATCCAAACATACAAAAAATACACAGCAAAAAAATATGATTTGCATTTTTTGTTAAAATAAAATAATATTGCCTTTTGTATTGCAAATATATTTTTTAATGAATAGAAAAAAGTATTTAAAACGTTTTCAATTATATGAGAGTAGATTGTGAGTTATTGTACAATAATTTTTATGCGAATAATGTAAGTTTGAAATTTAAAACTAACACAAATTTTTCCCAAGTGCTTTTGAAAACAATTTTTTTTACGATAAACAAAAACAAAATCTACGTCTCGTCAATGTTTACCAGCAATGAATCAGAGGTCGAAGTCGACCGGCTTCTAGTCGGAGCTTAGCCGCCGCCGAACTATATTTAGTTGCTTGAGCCGCCGCCGAAACATTCGGTTTAAATCGACTCAAATTTTTTTAATGTTTTTATTAACAAGACTGTAAGATCAATTATGTTTAAAATACACTATGGTGAAGGGTATATAAGATTCGGCACAGCCGAATATAGCACTCTTACTTGTTTACTTTGCCTTTTATATGTGTATCTATATGTATGTGTACGTATTCCTTTAGGATATTTTCAATTAAAATTAAGCTTCGAGGGAAAAACATATTTATGTATTGTTTATGCCAAAAGTCGTTACATCGACTTTTTCATAAACAACAGTGATGTTCAACATTTTCCCCCTTTTGAGTAGCTTACATATTCAAGCATAAGCTCGAACAAGATGTCAAAACTCATGAACAATTTGGCCGAAAATGTCTGCCATGTTGTTTCCTTTCTAGCCACGGTTGGTTGGCTCCTGCTTGTTCTTTTAGCAGCCAAATAGAAAGGTATATCCACTACCCATTCCAATAAATTTGTTCATCCAAACCTCTAACACTTGTTTTTTATTTCTTCCTTTTTTTTTTTTTTTTCTTTTACAATTGTTTACTGGGGTTTGGTACTTGTGAGCAAACAAAATAAATTAACATTTATTTTGTTTAATCTTTCGGCTCAGAGGCTTATTAAATTCCACAAATTTCCAACCAGGTTTCAAGCTCTTATTTCAACTTAACATTTGGTCCAATCGAACCGGATTGGAGATTACAAGAAGCTCTCTGGGAATTCAATTTGGAGTGCGTGTGGTTGCTGTTATATACATACTTACATACATACATATCTACATTACTAAGGTACGTTCTGTCATTTGCTGTCTAGGTATTTTAGTAGTGAAAGTGCATTCAAACCAGTTCGTAAGAACTGTTCTTTTTGTTTTTTAATTTTTTTATTCTATGCTACCTCGTGTAGCCGACATAAAATTAAAGTAAAATAATTGAAATTATTAAAATAAAGGCATATTACAAGTGAGATAAACAAGTACATCGAATTATGGAGATAAGAAATTGAAGGAGATCTAATAAAATTAAAGCGAAATATTACCAAAAAAAAAAAAACGGAGAAATTTAAGACACAAATACAAAAAAGTGGAGATTTTCATCCATCATTATCAGGAGACATTTAAGTGAGTCAAAATTGCAATTTTTTGATAAACATAAAAATTTTGTTTCGTATTCGAAAGCATTGTATTCGCCGTATAGAATATTTATCCATTTTCCCCTTACCTTCCTCCCGTCTGACTTTTTTCGTATTTTTTCAGCAAACGAATGTGTATATGCATGTATGTTCGATTATAAATTCTTTTTCAGCTTATTTTTCTCTTTCGTAAACATATTCATTTATCACACTCTTATACTTATTTTATATCATCGTATTTGATCACGACTTTGAATTTCCCCTGTTTACTTTTATTCATCTCTTATCATCCACATAGATATGTATATCTCATTTAAATAGTTACAATGTAATGATTACATTAACATTATCAACATCTGTTACTCTTAAAAGCCTCTCTTCCGTATACTTTTTGGGAAACGTTTCGTACTCTTCCACATTATACAGTCGTTCATTTAAAATCTCTTGCACTGGTCAATAAAGTCTGTCACTAAAATTTATTTTATAACTAACAAATAATATTGTGACTACATACAAATAAAATCATTCCATCATATTTGTAGAAAAATAATTAAAAGAAGAGAGATTTAAAACTCGATACTGTTCGTTTTACAAGACAATAATCCATAGTGAAGATTTAATATCTCTTCCTAAATAGAAACGCAAAATAAGTAAAATTGTAAGAGCTGGAGCTCAATTAAATACTTTCCTATTTCCCATAAGATCTGCTGCAGTTATCATTGTATGTCTGCTCATTGGAAATTTTAGTTCTCTCCAGATATTTTCAATCAAGAGTTGCCGCAGTGTCGTAATAATCTAAAAGGCCGGGAACATTAAAATTCATCTTCTTGTTGAGAATTCATATTTAAAAATATTATGGGAAACTTACATCAAGTAATAGGACAAGATTGTTATATAGTATTAATTTATAACAAATCAAACACTTTACATTAGGATATTAAAGGCACATTATTTCTTAAATTTACGTTCAATTTCCTATATGAGTTTTGTTTTAGTGCGTTTATTTAAGTTCCTATATCAAAAATTGTATATCCAATTACGATTTATTCTTCATTTTCGACACTGTTGGTGTTGTTGTTTAAAACATTTAATTTATTGATTCAAATAGAAATTGAGTTTAATCCAATTAAATTTTGAACTTAATTTTCTTTCTTATATATAAATAATCGGGCAGTGAAATATTGTTGTTCGGCAACCCTGTTGTTTTGGTATTCTCTTTCCAATAATATTTATGAATTCACTGATATATATTGGAAGTATTGAGTAAACAGATTGATTTGTTGGTAGTAAACAATAGATTTATTCACACACTTTTTTATTTCTTTGCATTATTATTATTTTTGGTTGATATTAATTCAATATTATTATTTAAAAGTAGTAGTCACCATTTACATTTATTTCAAAATTTGGATTGTTCTTATTTTATGAATATTAAGGGATTCGTTTATATTCTTAGTAGTCTTAATTGGATTTTGTTCTCACATCTATACGTATTTATTTTTTTTCCATATACAAAATAAGTGAACGAACCTAATATTGTGGAAGTCGTCTGGTATATTGTTTCTTTTTCCAGTAGTGTAAAAGGTGAACGACCTTTAAAAAATTTACTTTGTTACACAGCTGATTTACGTTCCAGTTCCTTAAACCTATGTGGTCTTCTTTTTTTTCTCAGTAATTTAAAGATATATGCTCGCTTTTTTTTAACTTGTATACTTTTGCATGAATAATACGATTCAACTTTGTGGTACTTTGGTTCTTAAATAATATTTCATTGTTTTTTGATTTTTTTTTGATATTTTAACTCATAATTACACCCCTTTTTGATATTTTTTTTGCGTGGAAAAGAGTACTCTTTTCTCTAACTAGTTACAAAATTATTATAGATTTCTACTCAAAGTATTTTGAACAGTTTGTAGAAATTTAGTTTTATTTCCATTTTGGGAAAAAAGTTCGTTAACCAATTGTTTCTGGCTTTAACCGATTTCACTGGTCTGAACTGAAGTCTTCAATAACTTTGCCATGTCTTTAGATCAGTTTATAAGAATTGCCGATAGTATAATAGAGTTTGAAGCGGACCTTAAGGATAATCGATATCCATTATCGTCTGTTCATACACTTGAGGTCCATCGTGAAGAATTAAAGACAAGCTGGGCACGTCTCAAGGAAGCATATGAAAACTTTTTGTTGGACGCTGAAAAAGAGGTTACGGAAGAAGACGATCTCTTACTTCGTTCTGTTGAATCATTCAAAGCGAAGTACAAAAGTACATACACCACATACTGCAATTGTTTAACGAAATTGTCTGAAATTTCAGACACACTTCGATTCGCATCGTCATCCAATCCTGAAGTTGTGGTTTCAGCATTTCCCAGTACATCCCGTGATCATGTGTCCCAAAATTCCCATCGTTCCGAGTTACATGGCCTTCATTTGCCTCCAGTCGAAATCGAAGCTTTCGGTGGTGACTATGCTTCATGGCCAACATTCCGGGACATGTTTATAGCAGTCATTTCCAACTCAAAAGCCAGCAATGTCGAAAAGCTGTTTTTCCTTACGCAAAAAACAAAAGGCGAAGCCAAAGAAATCGTACGAAAAAGTCCTCTAACCAATCAAGGTTTTGACCTAGCGTGGAAAAACCTCTGTTCGCGTTATGAGAATCGTAGAGTTTTGATAAATGGTCAGTTAAAAACACTTTTTAACCTTCAAACAATCAGTTCAGAATCTGGTAGATCATTAAAACAGTTACAGAGAGATATCAACTCATGTATCTCCATACTGACTCTTTATAATATTGACGTGACTAGCTGGGATCCGATTTTTGTGTTTATATGCACGAATAGGCTTCCAGAACATACCTTAACATTATGGGAACAGGGATTAAAAGACAAAACTGCTCTTCCCAAATGGTCCGAACTGGACGAATTCCTTACCAATCGTCATAGAACTTTAGAGTCAGTATCCGAAATTCGAAGTTCTTCTAATTCAAAAGGCAATGATTCGAAATCTAAATCCAACACCAACTCGAATTCCAAACAAAAGGTTCATAGCTTTCAGACAAATGTAACTGGGTTTAAATGTCAGTTATGTCCTAAAGAAACTCATACCATTCGAAGATGTCCTAAATTTCTGAAAATGGACCATCAACGAAGACTAGATGAGATTAAACGAGAAGGTTTGTGTTTGAATTGCTTTTCAAAAACACATAGTGTGCGGAATTGCATTAGTAAACTTAACTGTTTCAAGTGCAAGAAGAGACACAACACCCTTCTTCATAAGGAAGCCGATGCTCCTCAGTCATCTCATCCAGTCCCGAGTCCAAGTCCAAATTCTACAATTAAACCTAGCTTAGCTCCAGATACTCATCCAAATCAAAATAATATTCCGTCCACTCATAGTTCTGGTTCAGTTAGCGTTCAAACTTGCTTTGCTTCAAATACTAAAGGAGTATTATTGGGAACAGCTTGGGCAAATATCTGTCATATGGGTATAACATACCAAGTTCGCGCCTTAATAGATTCGGGATCAGAGGGAACTTTCATATCTGAACGGGTTTTCCATCGTCTAAAACTTCCCTCTCAGTCTATTGATGTCCAAATTTCTGGCTTGAACGAAACTGTTTCTGCTAAAGTCCAATATCAATGTTCCTTTGTATTGGGTTCTCAAATTAATAATGATATTGCGATTCCGGTAACGGCTCTTGTAGTTCCTCACTTGTCAAGTAATCTCCCAGCACAAACAATTGCATATTCAAAATTTTCGAATCTTCCTCAAATCCAGCTGGCTGATCCTAAATTCTATTCCAGTTCGAAGATTGACTTATTGATTGGTGGTGACATTTTCCCATCTATTGTTTGTTCGGGAATCAAGCATAATGTATGCGATTCTCTTCTGGCCCAAGAAACCATATTCGGTTGGATTCTTACAGGTCCTGTCAACCATTCAACCAATCAAAGTCCCACTACTATAGTCTCAAACTTCTGTGAAATTTCCTTAGATAAGCAAATTTCACGCTTTTGGGAGGTGGAAAATCTTCCAAGGAAGAACTATGAGTCCCATTCCGATAAAGCTTGTGAAGAACTGTATATACGTACCACGCAAAGAAACGCTGACGGAAGATACGTTGTATCTCTTCCATTCAAAGAGCAATTTCCAGATTCATTGAACTTAGGCCATTCTAGGTCCTGTGCCATGGCACAGTTCTTTCGTAGTGAGGCAAGGCTGATCCGAACACCAAATTTCAAAGTTGATTATGATAACGTGATCCGTGAATACGAAGATCTTGGTCACATGGTCAAAGTTAATTCAGACAACCTATCGAACAGTCCACATGTATATTATCTTCCCCACCATGCCGTTATCAAACCAGATAGTATTACTACCAAAGTTCGCGTGGTGTTCAATGCCTCTGCTCCATCATCCAACGGCCAAAGTTTAAACTCTTTGCTCCACGTAGGACCGGTTTTACAAAATGACTTAACTGCTCTTATTCTAAAATGGCGTTTTTTCAAATACGTTTTCAATGCCGACATTCAGAAAATGTACAGGCAGATTTGGGTAAATCCTGAACATACGCCATATCAAAGAATATTATTCCGTAGCAATCCAAACAGTCCGATCTGTGATTATGAATTGAAAACTATCACTTTCGGTGTTAATTGTGCGCCATACCTTGCCATTCGAACATTACTTCAATTAGCAGATGATGTTCAATCCACTTATCCGATCGCAAGTTCTATATTACGGAATTCGATGTACGTTGATGATGTGCTTGCAGGATCTCATACAAAGGCCGATTCCGTTAAAGCAAGAAATGAGCTAATTCAAGCTCTGCAATCCGCTGGATTCTCTCTAAGAAAGTGGACATCTAACTCCAAGGATATTTTAGCAAATATTCCTATGGATCACTTACTTCATCAAGATTTCTTGAAATTCGAAGATAGTAGTTCCACAAAGACTTTAGGTATCCGATGGAATGCGTGTTCGGATGATTTCTACTTTGTTGCAAATACTTTTCCGGAATCCGTAAACTTCACGAAAAGGGAAATTCTGTCCCAAATCGCAAAGCTATTTGATCCCGCAGGGTGGCTAGCACCTTACATTGTCCTGGCAAAAATACTAATGCAAAAGATATGGATAGACGGAACTGGTTGGGATGATGTTATTACTTACGACGCTCTTCGTCAATGGAAAGTCTTCCAATCTAGCTACCCTATTATCAATACCATTCGTATTCCTCGATGGATTGATTATTGTCCAAATTCTGAAATACAATTCCACGGTTTCTGCGATGCATCCGAAAGAGCATACGCAGCGGCGATATATATTCGAATAGCAAGAGCAAACTGTGTCTCAACACACCTCCTTTCGTCCAAAACTAAGGTAGCTCCTATTAAGACATTATCAATCCCACGATTAGAACTTTGCGGAGCACTTCTATTAGCTGAAATGGTCGAAAACTTAGTTTCAACGCTAGAGGTCAAAACCTATTCCATTTTCTGCTGGACAGATTCAACTATAGTATTGTCTTGGCTAGCAAAACCGCCTTGCCACTGGTTAACCTTTGTCGCGAATAGGGTATCAAAAATTACGCAAATAGTCGATTACCCAAAATGGTACCACGTAAATTCTGAATCGAATCCAGCAGATTTGGCTAGCCGAGGCGTTTATCCCGAGGACCTAGTAGTAGGAAATGATTTATGGTGGTTCGGTCCACACTGGCTTAAGGCTGTCAAGAGTCAATGGCCTCGTTCTGACTTATCCGGAATTCTGGAAACAGATCAAGAAGTTAAGCCTCTGAAAGTCCATTTTTCATATTTTTTTAACTTTGAGGATCTGTTAGAACGGTTTTCTTCCTTTCATAGAGCGTTGCGTGTATTGTCCTATGTTTACAGATTTTTCTACAGAACTCATCCTCGTTACCGGTCAAATTTCGTTAAAGAGTCTACAACACTTTCAAGTTCGGAAATTAATTTCATACGAGATAAACTTATCTCAATTTGTCAAAAGGCGTGGTTTCCTAATGAGTACAAAGCTCTAGTTGCTAGACAAGCCATTTCAAAATCCAGTAGTATTCTAAATCTAAATCCCTTTTTGGATGCAGAAGGAATAATTCGTTCCTGTGGCCGATTAGAGTCCTCTTCTGGACTCACCTATAATGAAAAGCATCCAATTATCATCCCGTACAACTGTCAGTTTTCAAGGCTTCTTGTCAAATTTGTCCACGATGTAAGTTTGCACGGAGGCAATCAACTCGTACTTCGTCTGTTGCGGACCCAATATTGGATTCCAAAGGCAGAGAACTTGATCAAGGTTACTATTAACCGGTGCAAAACTTGCCTTATTTACAAGAAAAGATGCCAAAGACAGCTGATGGCGGCATTGCCTTCCGAAAGAACCGAAATTAGTCGTCCTTTTACACACACAGGTCTAGACTTTGCCGGCCCATTCGACATAAAAAGCTATTCCGGCCGAGCCTGTCGTATTTCTAAGGGATATGTTTGCGTTTTCGTATGTTTTTCAACGAAAGCGATCCACCTAGAAGCAACTTCCGACTTATCAACACCGGTATTTCTAGCAGCTTTTAATCGCTTTGTTTCACGCCGAGGTTGTCCGCTTCATCTCCACTCTGATAATGGTAAAAACTTCGTAGGAGCATCGAAAGTATTAGCCAAAGAATTTATACAAACTTCACAGCAGCGTATATTGTCCAATTATGCTCATCAGAATATCTCTTGGCATTTTATTCCGGCAGGTGCTCCGCATATGGGCGGATTGTGGGAGGCTGGAGTAAAAAGCTTCAAAGCCCACTTCCGGAAAGTTGCAGGAAATTATAAGTATACATTCGAGGAATTTTCCACTCTCCTATCCAGAATTGAATCGTGTCTGAATTCCCGACCGATTTCTCCTATTTCAACCGACCCAACCGATATTTGCGCTTTAACTCCAGGACATTTTCTAATCGGAACTCCAATCTTAGCTCCAGTCGATCCCCAAGTGAACGACTCATCTATTGCTATTACTAACCGATGGCAAAGGTTAAAGCTTATTCATCAAAACTTTTGCGTTCGTTGGAAAAACGAATACTTAAAGGAATTGAATAAAAGAGTTAAATGGAAAAGACCCGAAGTCAATCTTCAAACTGGCGCCCTGGTAGTGATCAAGGATGAGAATCTCCCACCAAATGCTTGGCGACTTGGTCGAGTCGTCAAAATATATTCCGGTTCGGACAACCGAGTTAGAGTAGCAGATGTATTGACACAACGTGGTTTAATCACTAGACCAATTGTCAAACTTGTAATGCTCCCTAACGAATCATAAATTTAAGCTTTCGAATCTCTTACTTATCTACACATTCTTACTTTCTAGCTCATCATGCCCAAATCATCGTCGAAATCCAAATCCAATTCCTCCCAAACAGGATTGCCTGCTCGGTACAATGCTTTTCCTTGCCGCATATGCAAACGGCCACATCCTCTTCGAACTTGCCGCAAGTTCTTGGCAATGAATATTTCTGACCGTATTCGTGCAGTTCGCGATAATAAATATTGCACCAATTGCCTGGCGCATGATCATTCGCACGGTACGTGTTTCACTAAACATGGATGTAAACACTGCCGCAAGTTCCACCATACTCTTCTTCACGTCAACCCTAGATTGGCTTCAGATATTCTACCTTCACAATCCCGTTCTCGCTCGCAGTCCCCAAATATAGGATCATCGAAATCTTCGAGATCACGTAATTCTTTGGCATCCAGGCCTAAAATGGAATCTCCCATGGTGAAGCAGTCAACTTCTTTGACAAACATTATAAGACAGAACCAGGTTATTCTCCTCCCTACCGTACTGGTTAAAATTGGGTCTACTACGTCGCATGCTCGATGTTTGTTAGACTCTGGTTCGCCTGTTAGCAGAGTGTCCAAAAGGTTGATCGACAAATTAAATCTAACTGCGTACAAACTACATGATGAAACAATATGTCCAATGATTTTGAAGTCTCGCTACGACTCTACATCGAAAATAGAAGGAACTTTTAGGGTTGACAACCGTATTGCACTCCGGACTCCAGCACAATCGCTCCCAGAAACCTACAAAAAGAATTTCAAAGATTTGTTCTTAGCAGACTCCAAATTTTACGAATCTGAATCGATCGATATGGTAATTGGAGTTGATTTATATCCAAAAGTGATATGTCAAGGTGTTTTCTCTAGAGTCGGGTTTCCTACAGCTCAGAGTACAATATTTGGCTGGGCAATATATGGCCCATGCTGCCTATAATTTCATTCTCCTTTTAAATGCACTTTCAAATGATACAGCAAATAACAAAACGTATCCAATTTCAATATTTCTTATTCCTTTATTCTTATTCTTTAGTCAAAGCAATTTGAAATTAATTTATAATTACAATAAGTATTAAATGAATTCCATAATCACAATTATATGAACTAATCTAAGCTTTTACTTTTTAATTAATATTTTGTTCTATTATAGAAATAACATCGCGGACATGGCCAAGCAGTTTTGTTCTGATTGCGTTGCATATATCCTGCAAAGCGGGCGGAATGTTTATGCCAAAAGTCGTTACATCGACTTTTTCATAAACAACAGTGATGTTCAACATTTTCCCCCTTTTGAGTAGCTTACATATTCAAGCATAAGCTCGAACAAGATGTCAAAACTCATGAACAATTTGGCCGAAAATGTCTGCCATGTTGTTTCCTTTCTAGCCACGGTTGGTTGGCTCCTGCTTGTTCTTTTAGCAGCCAAATAGAAAGGTATATCCACTACCCATTCCAATAAATTTGTTCATCCAAACCTCTAACACTTGTTTTTTATTTCTTCCTTTTTTTTTTCTTTTACAATTGTTTACTGGGGTTTGGTACTTGTGAGCAAACAAAATAAATTAACATTTATTTTGTTTAATCTTTCGGCTCAGAGGCTTATTAAATTCCACAAATTTCCAACCAGGTTTCAAGCTCTTATTTCAACTTAACATGTATGTTTTGTTTTTTTTTCTGTCAATTTGTATTGTTTTTATGACAATTAAATATGAAACCTTAAAATAATATAACTACATTTATCCACACAGTAGGTACTTGGTCAAAGAAGTGCTTTATATACATTTAAAATAATCTTATAATTGGTGCGACTTTTAAAAGGATATTATGTGCATGTAAATATATTTATAATATACAAATCGTCTATCCTTCTCAATTTGAAACGAAGAAGAAATTGGTCAATGATTTCATCAAGCGCTCTCATACTCGGAATTTCACTTGAAATCTAAAAAAATCCGTTAATTTTGCAACGTGATAAAATTTTTGATTCTTAGAATCTAAAAATGAACGGAATTGGTTCCGTTCATTTTTAGATTCTAAGAATCAGAAATTTTATCACGTTGCAAAATTAACCTAAGAAGAAAATTTCATAAACAAAAATTATGTTAGCCATTTATATCATTATCTGTACAGATTTGAATCTTGATATACCGACATCAACTTTAAAGACGTTCGTTTACTACATGACTCTAGTTCCCACTTCGAAAAATCACTATATGAACAAAATCAAACATTTTTAAGAATCGATGAGACTGAATAAAATTGCCTCGTATTACTAATAGAAGAATCTGTATCATTTTCAGTTAACACATTCTCCAAGTGATTTGCGAATGCTTCGAGTTTTTCTGACATATTTTTTGCTCGTTGACCATTCTGGAGGCGTATGGGTGACTCATATGCAATAGGGCATTGCATATGTTTAACAGATCGTTTATCTGAAAAAATATTTTGCTTTCAGACAACTATAGCGCTTTCCTTTTGTGTTATGCCAAACACTAAGATATTAACATAGTTCATGTTCAATTTTTTCGATTCTATTTTTGCAAAATTTTGAGTTTGGAAAGAAATTGCAACAAAAAAATCATAATATATATTTTATTAATTATTAGCTTTTTAAACCCGCTATAACTGTTGCGCTCATTATTGAAAATATTTAACGTTTTCATATTTATTATGTGTAATTATTATACAATTCAACCACTAAATATGGTGCTTGTCAGAGGAAAAAAAATTAAAAAAAAAATTATCTAATTCTTAAAAATATTTCATTTTACTCATATCTATTTATATAAACTAGAGTACATAAAGGGAGCTCCGCCTCTCTAATCGAATTTTAATTAAAAATTCAGATTATAAAAATCATTATGCATATGTAAAATTAGTACAGACAAAAATTTTAATATTTTTTAAGATTATATGTAGCATTATAGCACTGGATTAGTGTGTTGTTTACTTGTTATGTTTTGTTTCTTGCTTTGTTTGTAGTTTTTTATTCAAGAATACGTACGTGTAACTTTTGTTTCTATGTATTAGTAACAATTTAAAATGCTTATATCTCCTAAAAATCCCGACCAATCTTATTAATATATATATTCTGCACATCTGCGAAGAAATACCTTTAAAATGATATATCTTTGGCCAAAATCGGATGTATACTGTAAGAGTATGAGGGGTCACAAAAAATCGCTTTGCCTATTAATTATATACTTAGATACTTAGATATAAATAAATGAATAATATTTGTTCGTAATCGATAAACACAATATTTTAATTTTGTATTACTTTCAGGCATCGTGAAAAGTAAAGTTTGAAATTTATCCGACAGATGACGTTGAAGTTAATTATTTCAATCAATTTCATATAAACCGAAAACCCGATAATTTTTAAATTTGAGGGGTATATATTTCTCCATGTGTAGAGTCTACATATGACCGTTGTAAATAAATCTTTAGAAAAAATATCGGCATTATGTATTAAACTTAATTTATTTTTAAACAACATCGATTTAAGATTTAAAATTTGTCATTTAATTTTTTACACAAAATTTCCAATTGAATTTATTAAGTTTTATGTTTGATAAAAATTAATAGTTCTCACCAATTGTAAATAAATACATTAATAATTTATATAATGGCTTAATTATATATAAAATGTAAATAAAATAATTAAGTTTCCTGGATAAATTGATGAAACATTCACATTGTATAAAAACTATATACATATGTATGTATGTACATACATACGCATAACCCGGATACTAGCATCTGGTGGCTAGAGCTGACGACAGCTCTAGTGACAATTTTCAGATTTATATCTGTAAAAAACAATTAAAGTATTTAATACATTTCATTCTTCTTGCTTGTTTATAATTAAGGTCCCACAATTTATGTCTTTTTAATTAATTGGTAAATTGAATATTGTGCGGCGATAACGCAGGGAGACGCTCAATTACAATTTATATTAAATACAACAAAAAAAGTACAGGAATGAATGAAATACAAAACGATGCATTCATGCAAACACTCTGACATTCCCGGTAGTGTTTCAAGGTGTGAATGCATTATTTTTAGACAATGTTCTTTTTAAATATCTAACTACTCTAGGTATAGGTATTGTCCCTATGTAATCTATAGAGAATATACTCTTTATACTTTAATCTATGTTTTAAGTAAAATCGCAGTAATTAAATAAAACAGATGTAATTGTTCATTGAATTTCCCTAGGACCAAGATAATATTAGATAGTAGACAAAAACACCAATTCGTAACATTTTCGAAGTTCAGGGATATATTATTGTATTTTTAAATATGAAACACATTTATTTATAAAGAAATTCATTCAGACTTAAATATTCAAATGATATACATACATATCATAAATACATATCTACACACATAAGGTTTTACTCATAAAAATTATCTTCAATAATAAACATTAAAGTAAAGTATAATTTGGTTATAACGAATTCATGATATCATAAATGATGCACTAATTTTTCTATAAGGTACAATGGGAAATTTTTTTTACTTCGGTGCTTCTGAAGAATATAAAAACTTTTTTTCAATAATTTCCTGCAACGAAACCCCAATCGCATCTACTGATCAATAGTTTATAGTCCCATGTTACTGTAAACTCTTTAATTCACAGCAACAAACACTCTAACATATTCATACATACATACATACATACATACATACATACATACATACATACATACATACATACATACATACATACATACATACATACATACATACATACATACATCCAATGACTTAATTGAGGGTATGACGGTTTTCGAGTGCGTATGTTCGTATAATAATGGTTTCAATAAAATAAACATTTAATTGAAATTCGATATAAAATTGAAATAAAAAAATCACCCCTTTTCATAAGTGTAAAATCAACGAAAATGAGTTGAAGTGTGTGTATGCATTTCTTGTCAAAGTTAATTAAATTTATCAGCAATTATTTAGATTTTTATTTGTAATTTTGTGGATATTATATAAGTGAATTTTTATTAAGTTGTATTATAGCCTCCACCACCATCAGTGGTAATAAAGAGTATGTATAAGCTTGTCTTTTTGTGTGTAACCCTGAGAAATATTTATCAGAGACCCAACAAAGAATATACATACATATGTATATTCTTGATCCTTATAATATTCTGTGTCGATTGAGCTCTGTCTGACTGTCTGCGGCTCACGTTAAAACTCAATTTACATAATTTAATTATATTCTAGCAAAATATTTAATATTGTCCTAAACAGTTTAGAATTTAAAATCAGCTAAATAGGTTTACAATGTGAACAAATACGAATCAAAATTTAAAAACATTAAGTTCTTCACATGTGTAAAATTTTCACAAAATATATGCAACATAATTTCATGAAATCACAGGACTTCTATGGAAAAAAGGCAACAGGCGCTGAATCATAGTGGCACCGAGAAATTGGGCGAACATATATTAGATCTATTACCAATCTATGGGAAGAGTCGCTAATTGAATTCTGCAATATAAGAAAGCTTAAGTGACAAGTATCTGCATTTGAAAGGTAAAATGTAATTAAATATAATTAATTAAATATAATTTCGATTTTCATGAGTATTTTTGTTTGAGTTTATAACGAATTTGTTTGATTTACACAGGAGGAATGTATTTTCTAACAAATTCTTTATTGAAATAAATTAATTTTTCAGTAAATATTTTTACTAATACAATAAATGTTTTTGTTTGACATTCTATTTTTTCGTCAGTATTTGAAATACAACAACAAAACAGGTTATTGAATGTACTAAAATGAATTGATATAATTCTTATTTGGTTTATAACATTTAATGTTAAAGTGTTTCAGTTTTCTCAGTATAAAATAATAGTTTAAAGAATATAAAATAAAATTAAATAAGTATTTTTTTACAAATTTGATTTTTATAAAATTAGTTAAATTTTTGTTAAAATTCAATATATATTTTTAACAAAATTTTGATTTAACGAATTTCGTGATAGGTTCTGGCTTTATGAATTTTTTGTTTGATTTTGAATTTTATTTTTTTCTGTGTTGATATATGTATAACTTTAACATCCATATCGAAAACTGTAATGTTATATTCTGTAAGGGATCAACCTTGATAAAAGATTCCATCTTAGTTTGATTAAAATCCAATGGAAAAGAAGTGCTACCAATGCCACTAGTCTGTTGTTACTATTAGCTGGTGATGATAAAATGTATCCTCGGTCTTTATTTGGAATGATTTGACATAGGGTCGAATTAGAGAACCATGTAATCTGGTATTACGGGTGGCCAATTGCCCGCATGATTTGGCTGGTCAGTTGGTGGAGATTCCTTTGAAATCTACGAGTGGAACGGAAATTCTCGGTTAAAAGACTGATGCATGGTGAAATCTACAATTCGTGACAAGTTCGGTGCTGCCGAAGTCAACATATACTCTACAGAGGTGTGGCTATGGGACTAAACGTTGAAAATGAGTTGGTGCTATGTGTATATGATATAGAATGAATGTAGGGGAAACGGATTTCACCTACTCGTATACCTAGAGTTGTTGTTTTTTATGAGTATGTCGGATGAATGAGAAGTGTGTTGTGTTGAACGAAGATGGATGAAAGGTATCATCTTCGTATAGGTATATTCAAAATTCTGAGTAAAAACGTATTGTAACAACTGAAGGGTATATATGTCCTGCAAACTATTACTAAATAATGAAATGTACGGGGCTAAAAATGAAGCCGAACCTTTAAAAAAGTACACAACACCAGCATGCTGGCACAATAATTTAATAATGATTTTATGCTTGAAAGATATATGACACCATAAATGCCATTGCGAATAATACAAATATTTCAAAGAACTTACTTATTTTGTTTACCGCAAGTATGAAACTGACCCGTAAGAATATAACAACTGTCCCCAAAATATTTTTCTCTTGGATTTCAAAGACAAACTATGAATATTGCTCAAAAAATTGTATTTGTTTGAGCAAATTTCCACATACACAGTACAATCATGCTGGCACAATCATAAAAATATCAAATTAATTTTGATATCACACAATCAGATTGCAAGATCACACCTCAACTACATACCAGATGGGGGTAGTATACTAATTTTTAACAATCATTAATAATTAATGGTATTTCAAAATTATTCACTACTTTTATTTAAGTTTAGTGATGAATTGAAAAATGTAAGCCCCACTCAATAATAGTGATATTTAAAATTTTTAACTAAAAATATTTTGAAATGGTTCAGTTCATGGCATAATAAAGTAAAGCTGTTTATAACCTACACCACTTTAGTGGGGAGGGTATATTGGGTTTGTGCTGATGTTTGTAACATACAAAAATATTCGTCCTATACCCACCTTAAAGTATACCAATCGGCTTAGAATCATTTTCTGAGTCGATTAAGCTATGTCCGTCCGTCCGTCCGTCTGGCAGGCTAACTGACTGTCCTTGTAAACCTTGTTCGCAAGGTACAGACCGCAATTTTCAAGATAATTGGATGATAATTTCTTCTCTTGGCCCAAGGACGAAGCCTATTGAAAATGGTTAAAATCGGTCCCCCATACAACCGTACCCCCAAAATAGGGCCTTTTGGCTTATAATTTAAATGATCTATTATGTTAACAAAAGTCGACAAAACTTACTTTTATAGAACTTAAAATGGCACCATAGCTGTAAAATAATGATTAATAATCGTAATCATTATTAATTAGATTATTTTTATTAAATAGGTAAAATTAATGATTAATTAACGATTATTTTAATTTTTTTAATTAATTGTTGATTACAATTAAAAATAATCTAAAAATAATCAGGGATTAAATGGAATTAATGAAAATAATCAAAAAAATCAAAATTAATCAAAAAATTAGTTGATTATTTTTAAGGATTAATTTTGATTATTTTCCATATATTTAGTACAATTTCCTCCCAAAAAAAGCTCTAAGAAAAATTTAATTATTTTTCCGGCAATCCGCTAAAAATTACAGATTTTTGAGACCCATTTCGAAAAGATTGCAGTAATTTTTTTCTAATATCTTGTACTGAAATCAAGATTTTCAATCCAAATAAATTTGATAAATATATTATTTTCAATAAAAGAGTCATATAATCGAATAGTGAGTAACTTAAAAAACAGTTTTCCATTACACGTAATGTAAAAAGATAGAGAATTGTACCAAATATATTGAAATTAATCAAAAATAATCAAAATTAATCCTTGAAAATAATCAAATTATTGATTTTTTTCAATAATTTTAATTAATCCTGATTATTTTTAGATTAATTTTAATCGTAAGCAATTAATAATCAGAAATGTTATACCAGAAAATTAAATAATCATTACGATTATTTTTGAAAAATAATTTAATTGATTATTAATCGAAATTTTACAACTATGAATGGCACTACCGATTTTTGTAATGATCGGGCTTGACCCTATCCCCCATACAAACTCCCCTTCCGAAAATGACTTAAAGGTCAAAATTCACTTACAAACACTAATAACACTTTTAAATTCTACATAAATAATATTGAAGAAGACTTAACTCCCCCTACCAACATTTTTAAGGATAGGGCCATATTTTGCCCTACTCCCCTTTGAGCCCTCTTAAAAAAAAAATCTCTTTTTTTTTGCAAAAAAAGTAAAAATATTCCGAAATAAAGTAAAAAAACAAACCAAATGCTTTATTTTTTTTAAATAATCCCCATTTTTAACATACATACTGACTGGTGTGGGGTATCATATGGTCGGCTACGCCCGACTATACATTCATACTTGTTTTTTTGTGTAGAGTATGCCTAATGTCAAAAGTTGTTATGGTTTACATGTTAAAAATGTTTCGTGGACTGTAGCCGCCAGTCGTATATCGAATCTGCGTTTATGGTTTGACAACGTCATGTAGATATTTTGTTGTTAAATTGATAACGTTGCGTATTTTTCAGATTGTTGTTTGTTTCCCTTGGATGTGTGGTTTTTCTTTCAAAAATTAAGACTGCTTTCAATGGAATTAAATAGTTTTCTGATTGACTCTTGAAACCTTTAATGTAAGAACATCCCATATTGGGGATTCAAATAATGTCTTAAAAGAAATAATTAAAATGTTAAAACAATAAAACTACCATGATACTTTCTAAATTGTGTTCGTTTACATACAGCACAGGAGTTCAAAGTGCTACTTTTTTCATAAAACCCTTAAATATAAAAGCACTGTTGCATCCTTTCAATTCGAATAATGTGGACAACAAACAAACAAAAATAAAATATGAAACATCTGCTCCTTAAAATATCCTTAAAGTAATACGTAATTACTTTTAAAATAAAATACTGTGTGATTATAATTATGATTAAAAGTCATAAATATTTAATTAACATGTATGGGTATGAGTATCTATGAGAGTGTATTTCAGATACATTTCTATATTGTTGTGGCAGTGATATATGTTTTTTAATACACTTACAATGCGAGTGAGTGCATTTCCATTTCCATTTGTATTTTTTTTTTTTTTTTTTGTATTTCATTTGTTGAAATAAATATTTTGTAATCCCTTTTGGCTTGAGAAAATAAAGAGCAGACAGACGAGTATTAGTGAATTCGTACATAACTGTGTATGTAACAATGAAGAAGCAATGTTGCGTCACGTGTTGCACGTCCCTACATTATGGGATTTCATTTATTTGTAATTTTTAACCCCTTTTTCATGTGCATTTTGTGGCATGTACATATGTATGTATGTAAGTAAATAGATGTGTTATAGTATGAGCAGCATACGAATGGATATGTAGTGTGTAGAAAAGTGTACACAGTGTGTTAGTACCCTGCAACAAAATCAAGCAACACACGTGCCATAATAACCATCCAACCAACATATATTTACCACGGACTCTACACACATCCTAACACACAGTACGCTAGTAAACGATTGGAAATTCTATAATACTAAGAGTGAGCTTTTTGGCATCAGAAGTCGAGTGTTTGGTTGATCTTGTGTTTATTCTATAGTTAATACTACTGCTATTATATATGTTTCATTTGTATGCTTTGTTTTTGTTGTTGTTCCGCAATTATCGATATGTTTGATTAAGTAGAAGACAAATGGTTGCATTTACTTGTTTGCCCAGTGGTGAATGTGTGTGGGTGTTCTTGAGTATGAATGTGAGTGTTTTGTTTCTGTGGTCCAAGCTCAAAAGCTCGAGAAAACCCATTATTTCTACTTTAATCTCTTATATGAACAGCTGTGAAACAAAATATAGGGTGGAGTTTCTGATTTTGAATACAATTTGTTTAAGATGTTTATTTTTAAGGATGTCAAGATTTTAATGTATGTTTATGTCACAAGTATCCTCACTCTGTCTGACTTCTATAAGGTACAATGTTTGGGCTTACGACATACTTATATCAACCCGTGACAGGACCTTTTGTGAACCTAAATACAAACAAATAGGGTAAGGCATTGAAACATATCTCAGGTCCTAACATTTAATATTTTATTGCCTTATACTCTATAGTTTCAGAGATATCGAATTATTTCCAAAAAAAGTTTCTAAACTATTGTGCATCGCTGTATAGCACATTGAGCGCGTATTTTATTTTCCAAAATAATAAAAATTTTGAAAAGAGGGGGAAGAGTGATTTTTGTATCAGTTCTTAAGCATTTTTAGTTTATTATTGAATTTATGTTTTCATTTTCCAAATTTTCTTCAAACTATTAAATATTAAAAGATAGCAAGCAATAGAATTTTGTTTATTTCCTTTCTCGTTGTGAATTTTAACTAAAACATTTTCTGCAAATTACTACTACAATTTGCTTTTAGTTTTTCCTTTAGAAATGATTTCTTAATAATGACTATTTTAAGGTCTTTTACTTTTTATTCTGTTTCTTGACTAAAAAAAAATTAGAGGAATCAATTCATTTTTTTCTTTACAATAATTTCTCTTTTTAGGTTTTTGCCTGCATTCCAGGCGTTTTTAATGTTGTTTCATTGATGGTTTTTGTGTCCTTTTCTCGACTTCAAATTATCTTTTTTTCATCGAGGTCAGTTCCTACGAAATTCTTATTTTCATGTTGTACTTTTTGGAAAAAATGTTCATTTATTTGCAGTTGATTTTTATTGAGAACAACAGCTTGTTATTTCCGCTATTATTTTTTGATATTGCGAATAATAAACAACAACTTCTACAAATAGCTGTAACAACAGCAACGACTTTTTATCAAACTATGTCTCTTTTTTTCAATATTTGCTTCAATTTGTTGAACATTTTATTTGAGTTGAACATTTTATTTGAGTTGGTCATTGTGGATTCATCCGAGAGATAGGAAGAGTACTTTAGTTACTCCCCATACTAAATATTGTTTATGATGATTATAATGTCGATGTTGATGACATTGTTTTTGTTGTTGCTGTTGTCATCATTGTCGCTCGTCGATAAGTTCTGTATTATTAAATGAATCTCATTGTTGTTTGTTGCTGCTGTTGCTGTTCGCAAGTGTTTTAAATTGTCTGCAATTATGTATTAAGAAGTAATGTTTCCAAATATCAAACTACCTATCGATTATGGGCAAAGTATTAGTATTACATGATATTATTAATATACAAACTGAACTCACAGTACATACAATATAGAATTCTGTCCAAATTGACCATAATCATATTTTCAATACACTTTAACAGATGTTAATTATGTAGAAGTAAATAAGTATTTGTATTATAGGTACAACCTTGAATTTTTTCTTAATTTGCGAATATTTTTATTTAGATTGAAAATATACATACATACATACGTAATAAGAATATATTGCGGAATTAATAAAATTAGGTAATAACAGTTTGATTAGAAATATGCAGTTTGATTTTTAATAGTATTTTTTGCACTTGGAAAAATTAAATAAATTTTAAAACTTCGCGACTCCTACAAGGAGTTAATCAAATGCTATCACCAAACAAAATTGTTTAAAAAAGGTAACTCTTAATTTTTATAAGAAAATTGGCATCCGTAATATTCCTACATATGAATTTAGTAATGACCAGGGCAAGGATTTTCATGCATTAAAAAAATAAAAATATGCGCTTATAATATGCACCATAAAATGGGAAAATATGCACTAAAATGTGAAAAATATGCACTAAAAAATATTACCTTATGAAGGTACATATTAATATATATTCAGATCTTAATTTTTTGACAACAAATATACTTGTTTTTAAGGACTGCTCTATTTACTATAATACCACTTTAACGGAACCACGACCCCAATAATAATAAAAAATTTCTGAAACTGGAAAGTTTGATAGCAATTCTGATATAATTTAGTGAATGAATGATATTTTAATAGCCTGGACAAATATATGTGCAATTTAAATTAGAAAACATAATTTAAATTTGGAAATGTTTTAAAAATGTATTTTATATAGGAACCTTATTACCCAGCAAAAACGAGGTAATATCTTTCAATTGCAATTACAGGGAAACCAAAATATAGAAATGCATGTTTTTTGTGGTTCGTCATATGAACTCATGATTAAGACATTTACACGTTCCGGACCAAATAAAGAATTGTGGCAAGTATTTGTTAGAGCATATTTTACCGATAAGAGCATAATTTTGCATGATCTGATTTTTAAAACATATTTTATTTTCGTTTTAATTATCTGTCTATTTAACAGTTAATAAATCGTTTGTAGAACTTGGAATCCAATGTTATATTTTTTTATTAAAAAACATTAAATTTTAAATCGGATATTTCATGAGACTAACACATTTTTATCAAAAAGCTAGTAATAATAATTAATTTGATGATAATTGGATATTAAGAGCATATTTTTGTAAATTATAAAGGCCAATTTTGAGTGTTTGAGCGCTCAAAACACTTTTTTTATACCCTTCACCTTCGTGAGAAGGGTATATATAAGTTTGTCATTCCGTTTGTAATTTCTATAATATAATTTTCCGACCCCATAAAGTATGTATATTCTGGATCCTTATAGATAGCGGAGTCGATTAATGTCCGTCTGTCTGTCTGTATGTTTGTTGAAAGCAGTTTTTAGAGGACCCCAGATATCGGCTAGATCCGAATCTTCAATAATTCCATTGGACATGCTTTCGGGAAGATCGCTATCGGTCCAGAAACAACGGAGATATGAGCAAAAATCCGAGACAACCTATAATATTAAACCTAGAAACATGAAATTAAGTATGTAGATTCCGGATTAAGTCAGAACACATAAAAGGTGACTTTTTGGTACTTTTTGATTTTCTATAATATTGAAAATAGAAACATGAAATTTAGCATGTAGGGCCTTGACTATGTAAGAACATAGAAAAACGGACTTTTTGGTACTTTTTCGGTCTACAAAAAGGTACTTTTTGAATTTTCTATAATATTGAACCTTGAAAAATGAAATTTAGCATGTATGTTATTGAGTAATTATAAGTCATTACCAAGTTTATGTTGGGAAAGATTTTTATATACATTAGAGTGCTCTAAGCTTATACAAAGGAAAAACATTTTGACTCACAGGCTATCCCCTCCTCTAGAATTGTTCTCATAGGTTGTAAAACTATGTTCTGCAAAAAAACAATTACGGATGTATAGTCGGGCATGGCCGACCATATGTTACCCTACACCAATCAGCTTGTTAAAAATGTGGATTATTTTTATATAACAAATTTGATTTTTATCTACTTCCGGAATATTTTCACTTATTGTTCAGAAAAAAATTCTACTTGAGGGCTCATAGGGATATGGATAAATATGGGCATATCCTTATAAATTTTGGTAAAGGAATTTACATTTACTTCAAAGTTATTTATGTAAAATTTAATCTTGTAATTTTCTAAATGGGATTTTGTATCGCGTCTTGAAGACCGATCATAACAAAATTCAGAAGTAACATTTAAAGTTCTGTAAAACTAAGTTTTGACAATTTTTGTTGACATAATAGAACACTTAACATAATTATGAGTCCAAAAGCCGTATTCGGTGGGTGTACGACCAATATTTTTGTTACAAACATCAGCATAAACGCTTAACATCCTTCCCATTACAATGGTTTAGGGTATAATTAGGCTATTAGGATAACGTTAACAGGTGCTACAACGACCCTGAATTTTCCTAGTGGGAAAAAATCTATTTTTCAGTTTTTGCTCAAATTTTGCAATTATAAAATTATAATTATAGTAATAGAACTTAGTGTGCACAGAATGAGCATTTCAGAAAGATACTCAAACACTGTGTGTAATTTTTTAAGTCATGGTTGAATAACCATATAAGGACACCACTATATGATAAAAGACCAAAAATAAGAAGACTCATGTCCTCTAGTTTGGCCCAAAGTCATACACTTTTTAGAGTTATAGACCCCCAAATATTTGGGGCCTCGGTGTCATATTTGAAAGAAGTTATCATTTTCTCAGACTCATATCTTGCAAACCGTTCAGAATTTCGATTAACTTTTGAGGGAATGTTTTGCTCTTATCACAAAGAACCAAAATTGTGAACGTATAAAGTAAAAAAAACGTTATCTTCATGATCTAAATTCTAAAAACTATTTTTTTTCTTGTTCAAGTCTATAAGTAGCAAACCGTTCAAAGTTTAAGAAAACAATCAACTACAAAAATGTACCTAAGATCTCAATAAAAAACTTTTTTAAACATATGAACTTCCTAGGAATGATAGCAAAGTCGCAAAGTGAAAAGTTTCGTGAATTTTTTTTCGTTTGTTTTTTCTTTACTTTAACATTTAAAAACAATGCTATCTATTACAAAAACAATAAAATAATATGTTTATAATGTTGATGGAACTGGACTTGCAAATCGCACTCTTTTAAGTTGTGGACGCAAACTGTCGTCCGAATCTGACTCTGATTCAGAACTTATATCTACAGGCACGTTGCTTCCAGATTGTCTTCTATCTTCTTCACAAACTTCAGTAACATCATACACAGGTGATATTGTGGCTCCACTAACATACCTGTGACTCATGAATTAGAAAAAAAAAAATAGAATGCAAAATAATGCCACAATATTTTTATAATAGATAGCATTGTATTGTAACAGCCTTTTTATGAATTTAATGTAAGAATGCTACTCAATCGATGCGTATTAATGTACACGAGAAAAATTAAATATATATTTTTGGATTGGTCCTCAGTTCCCTACCAGCGATTGAAAATCCTGACCTCAGTATATTTCTTTGAAACGGGTCTCAAAAATTTTGAGCTGATTACGGAAAAAATAGTTTAAAAAATTTTGTAGAATTTGGGACATACAAATTATAATTCAATATAAGTCGTTTTGCGGACCAGAAATACACTAACAACAATTTTAATTATTTTTCCCGCGACAAGCTTAAAATTGCTTTAATTACAAAAATTTAATTAAAAAAATTAAAACGCATCGTTTTAGAGGTATTCCTCCCAAAAAGTGGTCCACTGGACACCCTAATGATGAAGTTTAATTTTGCGACCGACATATGTTCTAGAAAGTTGTTTATTGAGATCTAAGATTAATTTTTGTAGTTGATAGTTTTCTTAAATTTTTAACGGTTTACTACTTATAGACCTGAACAAGGAAAAAAATTACCAAAATTAAATTTTGGAATTTTGATCATTAAGATAATGTTTTTTCTTTATAAGTTCACAATTTTGGTTCTTTGTGATGAGAGCAACAACATTCCCTTAGGGAATAAATCGAATTTCCGAACGAATTTTAGAAAATTAACACTTTTTTCAAAAATGAAAAAAATATGAAAGTGCATGACTTTGGACATAACTGGAAGACAAGGATCTTTGGTTTTTTATCATAAAATGGTGTTGCACTGTGTAAGTGAAAGTTATACACATTTGAATGACAAAAATGCCTATCGGTTCTTGACCGATAGAGCTGTATCATCGACTTTAAAAGTTGGGTAACTTGACTCAAATATATGTATCTATCATTTCCGGTGCAAGAACATTAGATAAATAAAAACTAAATTGAATTATTCTCTATAACATATATAGTTTTATATGAAGTAATAACATGTTTTATGTTCATAAGTTTGTGTGCAATTTGTTTTGTTTACAAAATTTGTTCAAATAATACGTTCGATTCTACCAAAATTGCTACATTTCTCTTTTGATATAAAATTCTTATGGAATGTTAAACAACATTTGACCGAACAGCAAAAGAAAACAAGAATAAAGTATTGCATACTTTTAGACAGTGTTATTTAAAACATTAACATTACTAATAATGTTAAATGTAGTGAAATTTAACATTTATGCACTATGTTAACTAAAAGCAAATATATTTACTCTCATTTTATCACACGTAAGAGAAAATAAGAGAACCCAATTATAAAAAAGCATTGCCAGATGGAAAAAATATACAAATATTTTTCTTAAAAATGCCAATTATGCTCTCACTTATTTCTCTTTGAAATATAATCTCTCATTTTCGTTAACATTGCGCTCTTTCAATGTTGATTCAATGGAAATAGCTTGTCTGGCTGACTGCCTCGTTGCCGCTTGATAACTTTTATAACAAACGTCAGTTGTTTTGTAAACACCGGTCGTGTTGGTTGAATGATAAAACGAGAAACAGAATTCGTGCGATTCAGTGGTGCTTATAATTTAGTTTTATTTGAATTATACTTGAGATGGAGTGATTGTTTAAAATACTTCACTACCTACAACAACAAGACTCACGAACGAAAAACGTGCGCGTCTAAAGCAACAACTACAAACTCATGTATGAAGAAAAAAATAAAGTTTTAATAAGAATTTCAATTTGTTTTTTGTGCAGATGTTGTTGTTAAAATAAGAATTGTATGCATTTTGAAAAAAATGCACTTTTACTCCAATTTTAACTAAAGAAAAACAAATTTTAATTGAATTGATGAAAAATGCATGCAGTTTGGAGTTCATTTAAGTGCATACACAAGCAATATTTTTATATTGGTTTTAATTAAACAAAATAATAATATTTTATTACAATTACAACTATACAAGTGGATATAACAAAGTTAAAATACAGAAAGGAAAATATAAATAAAATTTAATTAAAAATTATTAAATTAATGTGCTTAACAACAAAACAAAAAAAGATTAGAAAAAAATTACAATAATAAATAACGAAACAAACAAAATAAATAAACAAAAAAGTCTAGTGGAATAAAAAGGTAAAAAATTCAACTAATAAATACTAATGTTAGTGTGAGTGAGTGTGTCACTTTTTTGTTTGTATAGGTATGTGTATTAAAAAATGCACAATAAGTGCATTCGAGTGTGTGTGTGTGTGCGAGTGCTAAATATTTAAATAGTGCATTTAATAATAAGGCGTGCTGCTGTTGTTGCTGCATGCTGTTGCACACACAGCTATCCATCCATCCATACAGCGTCATCAGTTCGCCACTCAGTCATTCTATTTTTATAAGCGATCTTGAGTAACCGGTTTTCATTTTGTATATTTTTTCTTCTTTTCCTTCTCCTCCTCCACCATCTTCTGTTTCCCTCAAAAAAAAAAAAAAAACATATAAAACAACAACAACAAAGCTGGACCAGTCTCTGTTTTTACCTCTCTTCTATACAACATTTTATTTACCAGCATTTAGTTGTGATGTTTGAATAATAAAATAAAAAAAAAAAATAAAAATACAAACAAAGATCATTTGTTGATTTTCTAGTGTTTGAATACTGGTTTGTTATAGCTGACTGTTTGTTGTCGTCGTTGCTGCTGTTGTTCGTTCCTGTTGCTGCGGTATTTAAAACCAGTTTCATCTATTAATTGTTTGTAACTATTGTGCAATTGCAAAATTTCATTTACTTTAACCAAAAATATTTAACTAGTATTTTTGTTATAAATGGAGATTTAACCCCAAAACGGTGCGAATAATAATATTAGTTTCAAGATAATTTCAAATTGAGAAAAAATTTTATTATTTAATGGGAGGAATATAAATTTCAAACTTCCGAGAGTACGGAACCATAGAAATATTCTAAACTTAATTTTAATGATAGATGATAAGATAATATTTACTGTTGTTAATTATTCATTCAATTATTTCTTGTAAACTCCGAAACCGAAAACTCCGTTGGATTCAAACTAATATATTGTACTTGTCAATCCAAAATTGGAATAAAGCAAAATAAACATAGATCAGCTTTAATGATCAAAGCAACCAGTCCATTAGTATTACAACCAAAAATGAACCCTTTTACCATGCGTTAGACAATATCTTTCATTTTGTTACAAAAACCTTCCGCGTCTAATAGATTTTGCAAAAAATAAAAACCTCAGACCCTAATATAGATTTTGCTCTATGTCAATGTTGTCGGCCCTACACTTTTTTATACTCTTAGTGGAATAGATAAGGCCGATTTTATATTTTCAAACGTTTTATAAAAGTTATAAGATATAGTAAGTCGGATTCCGGACTTTGCAAGACCGCCTAATTAAAAATTATATATATGAATGTACATAAATAAACAGATTTTGTTTTTTATTAGTGATAGGCCTGGTTTTAACAGCAATATGGATTCATAATATATATAATATATTGGTGTAAAACCTTTGCATCTCTGATAGTTCAAGGTTCGTCTAAAAATCTTTTGAATAAATTGATAATTGGTTGGACTTTTCAATATATAGGGAATATTATGAATACATTTTATTCATTCATCAGGGCCGGTATTGTCTTTGCAAAAAAGTGGGCCTTATCACCTTTTCAATAATATAGTTTATTTGATTTTCGTAGCGTTGTTATTTTCAAATCTTTTTAGATCGAATAAGAATAACATTTGATATTAAACAGTTAATTTGGAAATTGTATTGCTGTATAGTTATGACTTCGATATTCTCAATTTTAAATGACATCGAATGCCATATAACCATTGAAAGATACTTCCTTTAGAAATATGGAAATTGAATTAAAGTTGCTTTTTTAGATTAATGTTAAATGAGTTCTAAGAGATCAAACAATATCAGTTTTTTTTAATATATTTAGAGGAAATTCAAAGAAAGGAATTTCGTAATCTTTATTCAGTGAATACCTATTAATTATGATTTAGAAAATATTACGTGCTAAATCAATTAAAAATTGTATTTAAAATTTTAAAAAATATGTATGTACTATCAATGAGTATTTTAATTCTAATCAATAAACTTTATTCGTTAAACAAAAACTTTAACTGGTCTATGTTTTAATATACCTACATACATATGCATATTTTGCAAATCTCCACTTCCGAATCAAATACATACATACATTCTAACTCGTTTGGCAGCTCTAATCGTTGTTTTTATTTTTATATTTCTTAAATTTTCGTTGCTATAAGAGGGGTAAGCGAAAAAACTTAATTAAGATAAAATTTAAGCACATTTTCTTTGTACCAGACAATTTTTTTGTTTTGTCTTAATTTCTTGCATTCCCTTTATCTCTTGGGTTTACAATGCAAATATTTAAACCAAAAACAAATAAAAAATATGTTCAAGAACCAAAATAAAACCAAAACGAAAAGGAAGAGAAGAAAAAGGCAAAAATTAACAAGAAGAGGAAAAATCTCTTGATTTATGCCCGATGTTAAATTGGTAGTTATCCAATAAGCGAATACAACAACAATATCAATTTAAAAACAAACAGGCAACAATAACAAGTAGTGATGGACTTTTTTCTCCCTTCAATTCTTCTTTGTATTTCAAATTCTGAAACTGACAACTGCATGCGAATAAATGAATAAACAAAAAAAAATAAACAAGCAAAATACCTACCAGTACAAAGTACTCAAAACATTCAAAATACAGTCAGTAAACGACTCGGAGTTATTCAAATAACCAACAAGAAAGGCGAAATGTCATACATATAATTTTTGGACAAACTTATTTAGGTAGAGGCTGTACCTACTCTTGTTGCAAGCTGCTCAAAATATGTTACTCGCACTCTATATTCTATATTAACATAAAGAAATCCTTAAACTAATGTTTTATTACATTAATTTTGTTCGAATTTCTTCACTTTAAAAAAACAAATTCTCCAAAAAGAAAAAAATAACAAAGCAAGTGCATTTTCTTGATTCTCGCCAAACACAAATAAATATAATACACAAACAAACAAACAGACAGACAGACAGACATACTTATAAAAAACAACAGCCATTCCCTTGTTTGTAAACGAGTAATATTTAATAATTCCAGATATTTTTGTTGTTGTTATCATAATTTTATTTTTATCTCTCCCTCTCTTTCAATTTTTTTTCTTTTAGTGATTCATCATTGATATTTTATGAAGAAAAACAAACAAAGGAAAGAAAATTAAACTCAGTTAAATTTAACTGAAGAAAATAATAATATTAAATAATAAGAAGAAGAATTCCAAACAGAATCTGAATCAAAGCTAAGAAAGAAAACAAAACAAAACGAAACGAAAAGAGAAAAGAAGAAGGTAAACAAATAAAAAGTGTAATAAAATACATTAAGAAAAGTGTAGAATTATCAAGTGTAACAACTGAAACAAAGTGAACAAAATAACAAAATAATTTTATTAAAAATAAAGAACAACAACAACATTTTGCTGTGGATTAAATTACAGAAAAAGTAAGAAGTAAATCCGAAACAAACCTACAGTATCAAACAAATTCAATCTACTCCTGGTTATTTGATAGTGACTGGCGGTGTTGTGTCCAACGTGTGTATTGGATTATAATTTTGGATACCAACGTAGAATTATACTTAAAGCTACAACAAACACTCCAACATATTTAAGGTAAGTTCAGAGTCATTGGAAAATATTGAGGTCACCTTAATAAAATGTTTATAATAAATATTTAATACTTTTTTATTTTGTTTATTTGTTTTGTTTTTATAAATTCAAGAGTCATGCAATTTTTTTCTGTTATTTCAAAATAATCTTTTAATTCCCAACTGGTTTAATTTTAATTTTTTATGCACATTGACATTTTGTTTCGGTTGTTGGGTTTTGCTGTTATTATTATTGCTATTTAGTATTTTAGATTAAGTAGAAAGATGTTTTTGAAAGCAATATTTCTTGAACTTTAAATAAAATAAATAAGTAATTAATATTTATTGTTATTATGTCTTACCTTCTGTTTTAAGTTATTATTTATTTATCATTAGTTTATGTAGATTAAATAATAAACAAATATTGATGATTTTAATAAACTTGAGTCTCTAGTTATTGGATACACAAAGAGAATAAATTGTAAAAGGAGTTTAAATGTTAAAATACGATCTGTATCTACTAGTTGTACGTATGGAACATCAATTGAGCCAAGACGGTAATTGTAATACAAATTCAAAATATTCAGTTATAGCTAAAGCTATATACTGTTGAAAAATTTTTAGCTACAGGTAAATCATCAGACGATCGAACCTTACAATTTCTCTGCCAGACAAACAAAAGACAACAAAGTTGTCATTTCACACATTTGACAGATTGTTGTGTGTTAAAAGATGCCAGCTCCTTTTAAAATGCTCTATATGCTCTTTTAATGTACAGTTTTGTCAAAATAAATAATTTCTCTGAAAATTGTACCATTGTAAAATGCACAAAAATCGTAAACCTGACAATAAAAAGTGTCAGAAATTTATATTACAACGTAATGTGTTTACACGATTGTCAGATGTGTGAACATATTATTGTTTTCCAATTAACTAACAATGATTTTTCTGACAACGTTTTGTTGTCATTTCGTTAGATATTTTCTGAACATTTCTCTGACAACATTGTAACATCTGACAATCATCTGAACAGATTCTGACATCAAGTGATAATTATTTGAGGCCATGAACGTATCAAACGAATTTTTGATAACTTGTTTTAAAGTGAATCGTGTTCCAGTAGGAGCGTTCTGCATCGATCAGCAGCATATATGCAATAGAGCTTTCATGTCCAACCAAAGAGATTGTTATTATTAGCTAAGTTGGCTGGGTTTCAAAAACTGTTTATTGCATTTAGATTTATAAAAGTGACTTTTTGTTTGATTGATTTGTTTTTATGGCGTTCAAGAAGACATGAAAATCGTATTAATTGTATATGAATCATGTTGCTCGTAAAAAATCAAAATCAACCATTTTAAAACACACAAACTATTTCTCATTCGAGATCGATGGAACATACTTAGTCAGGATACGCATTGATACAAATTCAACTAAATTGAACAAATTCAAGTAAACTGTTCGCATAATTTTGTTCAAGAAGAAATAATGATAGAAGTTCAACCTTCAAAATATTATATTAGTATATTATAGTTTTCAGAAATATTAATTTTCCCCGAAAATTAATATTTCTATCAATATGGCGCTTGTACTTGTACATTGAATGTATGTATATGGTTGTATACTTTAGGGTGTCCCGGGGACCACTTTTTTATAACGAAGTCAACGCATTAAACGATGCACTTTATTACACTAACTACGAGAAAAAACTTTTTTAACGGGCCTCTGTTCCCGCGCAATCTTTTCGAAATACTTAGGTTCAAAAATTCCGTAAATTTGAATAATAAATATTTTTATTTGAGTATTCTCTGTAAGCAAAACGATTTTTAGTGCATTTAAAGAGGCATTCCGACATTGGATTCTTAAAAAGTGTGTTCCTCTGGACACACTTTTATACTCACATACACACATACATACATTCATATATACATATGTATGTACTTATCATATATACATATACGAACTAAACTGGGCATTCATCAAAAAAAAAAAAAATATTATTCATGGCATTAGCGAAAACTTATAACAAAAATCAGCATTTCATATGATGAAAACAATGAAAATTGCAAAATTTAGAAAAGACAATAGAATTATTCAAATGCATGTCGCTTAGTAGCTTAATTAGTAACAATAGAAATTATTAAATACAATTTGTCAAATAATGTTGAAAAATTTTTTGTAATTTTTGTTAAATAATTTACAATGGACTTACAACTTTTTTCCAGTTTTATATTGTGATATAATTTTAATTGTGAAAAAATAACCAGAAATATATAATTCCGTTTTTACAACTTATGAAAGTAGCTTTAAGTACGATATTAAATATTATGAAAATTTACGTAAAATGAAAACGAAAGTAAAATGTTTTTTTTTCTCTTTTATGACAGTTAGTTAACAAAATTTATTTTAATATACAAAATTGTTATCAAACATTTTCCTGCAACTACTACTGAGGTTAGCTAAACTTTATTACTGTGTATGTGGGTATATTCTTAAACTTCCCGCAAAAGTTTTAAATTTCTGTTTGGATACAAAAATCTGTTATTTTTTTGATAACACCACAACACTTTAAAACTGTTACTTCTTAAACTTTTTTATTGGAACAAATTAAATGCAAAATAAACTGTATTTTTTAAGAATTTATTTTAAAACTTTTCAAATTATGGTTTTGCTTGTGAGTTTTTAAAGAAAAAGTACAGAGTTTAACAAGAAATTGTTTTTTTTTTTTTTTTTTTTTTTTTTTTTTTTTAACAATATGTAGATATGTAGTATGTACCTACATGGATGAGGATGATGCCTTTCATTTGAATAATGTCATATAAAATATTTATTGAGTACAAGTACATACAAGTGGTATGTGGTATGGATTGTATATTTATTCTACTTATCCTGAATACACATACAACATATTTTAATTTACTTTCAGGGTTTGTCTTTTAAAAGACAAACTAAACTTATCGCGCTCTTTTAATATTAAATATAATATTGAATATGTTGTAAGTAATTTGTTCGTGAAAGGGGGATTAATAGAGGTGGGGGAATATTAATATAGAGTTTCATTTTAATGATGATTTACAAAATATACATATGTTAGCAGCCACAAACACACAAACTAATCTTCAACTTAATCTTGCACAAATCAAACAACCAACCATTCATTCATCCATCCATCCAGCCATCGAACCATTAATAAATATTGTTGAACTTAAAAAAAACGAACTACATAATGTTTGAATTACTTTCCCTTTCTTCTAAGTTTCCTTCCTTTCCCATTATGTTTTTTTTTAATCCAAATGATGATGAAGTTTTCATAAAATATTCAAAATATACATAAAAATTTGATTTAAAATCTATAAGAAAAACAACTCATATTATTTTATAGAAAAGAAAACAAAAACCACAAACAAATATTTAAAATATATTAAACAAGGGAAGGAAACAAACAAAAAAAAAAAAAAAACATATAGAATACGTATGTATATAAAAATAGTAAAAATAATATCAACAAAAAATTTATATAAATATAGTAACAACAACAACAAAGTCTAAAAGATAATACGAAATAATATTTAAAAAAAACCGGCATATAGAAATAATCAATCAATGTCAATGTTTAATATTAATAGACCAGAAATGTTGTTTTATTGCTCAAATATGGTAAAACGAAATGAAAAATCGAAAAACATGAATAAAAATTATAAAGATTTTAATCTTGTCGAGGACTACACAACAACTACAAAATAAATGTGATTTAAGGGCTTAACTTCGATGGATGATAGTAGTGGTATTGGTAAAACAAATTAGAAAGATGAAAAATAACACAACAACAACAACAACAATATTTTGAATACTGATTAGATTTTGAGAAATGACGAATACTAAAATAAATACTTCATTTAATTAACATGTACAAAGTACTTGTATCTTAGCCATTTATACGTATCTGTTATTAAATAAACTTGTTTAATGATACAAATAATAATTCAAAGTGTATTATAATTAACTCATTTAAATATATGTATGTTATAATCAAAATTACAGTAAATTACAGATCAAAATATTTTGATTAATTGTATAAAGTTAAACTTTGTTTTAAGGGTAGCAAATGTTTTTCGTTTATGTTTGTAATACATATAATTTTTTCATCTGCCCATTTAACAAACAGGAAATTGACAGAAGGAGGCATGTTAACATTTTCCTTTTCCTTGACATAGGCATTTTTTGACATAAACATTCAGCAATTAAACTTTTAACTTGCACGTGTTTATTCATTGAATATGAAATTTAAAATGTATTTTCTTAATATTGAAAAAAGTGGGAAAGAATCTAAATCAAATCGGACAGCGGTTGTGTTTTACTTCATTTTAAATCTTGAAATTACAATTACAGAAAATAAAAATACTTAGATTTAATGGTGAATAAAAAAACCTTAGATTATAGTAAATAACTCAGGCCGACAAAATTTAAAAAAATCTAAAGTTTGAGGCCATGTTATACTTTTCTAATGGATTGATCGGCTATGAATACGAACCTTGGCCCTTATTGGTTCAGAGAAAATATAAGTCCTAAAATAATAATGCATAAGTTTTTTGTTATAATTAAATAGTTTAAATCTAAGTCAAAAGGGAAAAACTCTTAATCGGCCGGCTATAATATTTAAAAGTTGCCGCCATTGAATATACGCAATATGTACATAAAAATGCTATACAATTGCGCAGAAGTCTATAACTTCAAGATTAATAGCATATTATTAATTTATTTATAAATGTTATTAACTTTTATGAAGATAAATAAAAAAATTATAAATTTAAAAAATAAATGGAAGAAAATTTTATTTGTATACTTTGGCAGCCACCGAACGTATTTAAAATAACCGTCGCCAGAAAATATTGCAGGCTTAGTCATCGACAATGGCAGTTTAGTTTTAAACAAGAAAATATTTTATAATTTTTAAAAAATTGGAATGTTTAATCAACCATTACAGTGTGCAATATGTATTTTTCGCACGAACTAAATATTATTTCAGTTTTTTTACTTGTTTTTGTTATTTTTATTATAAATATTTGGCTGAGCTCATAAGCAAAACCTAAGGCGTTTTAAAGGAGATCCTTTACACCTTTAAACACTTAAGCAAAATTTTAGTTTATAATTTTACTCAACCAGTAATATTAAAAAGTTTTTAGACTCAAAATTACATTTTGATTTGATTTAACGACGTTTATCCGTCCATCAACTTCAACGGATGATATTTCTGCCATGACAAACATTTTTAACTATTTCAAAAAGTATGTAAAAGTGAAAATTTGAAAAATGGGAATATATACGATTTTTTTGTAAAGAAAAAATGTATGTTTTTTTTGGCAATTTTTTGCTCTGTTTAAAATACTTCCAAAAAGCGAAAAAGAACCCAGCAAAGAAAGTGCTTTCCAATGGACCAAAAAAAGAAGTAGAATTTACTCCATGGGGCTACTGAAATAGACCTGAAGAAGTAATAATTTTAACACAGGCTTGTCATAGGAGTTATGCCTTTTCTATTCGATTCAAAATTCACTACATCTGAAGTCATTCTCAGGAAGTAATTTTGTTATTCTTATTTTGGAAGTTATTAGAAAGTGAATTTGAAGTATTATATAATACAACTAATTTTACTCAAATAATATTAACATAAATAAATAACATACATTTATCATTATTATTTTTCTTTAACTGATCAGCAACTCTGTTTCAGATTATGATGTATAGAATAATTTTAATAGTAATATCCATATGTATTTTTATGTCCGTGAAAAGAACCTTAGTGTCCAAAATACTGAGACATTCAAATCCCTTGCAAGGGAGTATGTAATATTACTTTAATGATTGGTATAATTGGGAAAAATTATAGTTGAATTATTTATCGAAGATCTTTCTAAAGCTCTAGTTGTATTTCTGAAATCATTTGTAGTGAAGGTCATACTTACCCAGCAAAAAATAATTGATACCATACTTTACAAACGTCATCTTAATCACATTTAAAAATGCGATTATATATTTTTCGCTTTTATAAACCAAATATTTTCTTACAAATGATAACCCATTTAAAAGTGAGGAAAGACATGTAGAAAAGTGACTACAAATAACATATTCGAAGTACATCAAACTTTAGTGAAAAACCAATGAAATTAACATAAGCATGTCATTGAACGTATTCGGATTATTTTTGGCATAAAAATATCGGATTTTTATTGCATCTATAAATAAGATTAGATGTACTTCATAGTTGTCAAAAATGAACAGCATTAATCCAATGACACGCTAATGTAAAATTCATAGGTTTTTCACCAAAATTGGAAGTACTTCAAGTACATATGTTATTTGTGGTGAAAATTCTACTTCTTTTACCTCACTTTTTTTTGCTGGGTAATAAAATTAAAATTCCGTTGGAGTTATAAATCCCCGTAAAACTCTTTATTAAATAAATACAATTTTATTATTTACTTGTTAATCGTCAAAGCATTTTCGCTGGTTTAAATATTTATTTAAGTAAAGGTGATTAAACTTAACCTGAAACATGTTTCGTTAATGGTCTTCTTAGAATGAACCATTAAAAATGATACCAGCAATATTTCATTTTAGACCGTTACTTTTGATTGCAATGTAAAATGCAGTTTGGTTTTTTATCTTTAGCGGGTATTTACTGACAATTTACTTAAAAAATTGTTTGTTTTTTATTTACACATTTATCGTTCCATATTTATTTTGTTTTTATGACAACATTAAGAAGAAATAAATAAATTGTCTCTTTCTTTCTAAGTATATATACATATATATAAACATGTTTCTGTGTTTATGTGATAACAATGATTATTTAATGAAATACAAACCAAGAAATTGTATAGATAAATCAAGATAATAAGTATAGGCAATACAGGTTGAAGTAGCACTCTATTTTAATGTGTGGCAATATATTTACTATAGGTTTACGTTAATAATACTATTATTAAAATATAAAATTCTACAAACGGTTTTAGTAATCATTTTTAATCGAACCTAATTGTTTCCCTCATGCATAGTAATAATAAGGGCTAACTACAAGCCCATTTCATACCATCCTTCAAATTAAATATTCCGTTAAAAAAAACTAATAAATTATTACAAAAAAATCTATACCACCAGTTCTATACAACCAGGTGTAGGGTAAATAAAAAAATAACATTAAACTTATCAGTATTATTTTTTTTCATTTAATTTTCACTACAATTTACACTAAATAGACAGTTAAGCAAACAAACTCACAGCGCAAATATTTTAACTGAAGAAAATCGGGGGGAACAAAAACTAAATGAACAAACGACAAATATTCAGGTAAATTGATAAAGTATCGACTATTGACATTTACTCAATCTATTGCTTTTGTTGTTTGTTAGAAGTGGGGAAAAACTAAAAAGCGTTCACTCTATCGAAAATTGCTTCTTATCACTTTCCGTTACCGAAATGTTTAACATTACGGCATACAAAATGAAATTATGACACGACAATGGTTTACCAACATCATCATCAATTACACACACACACACACAAACACGCAGAAACAATGACAACAAATACCACCCGTTCCACCCTACAAGAATTACATAGATACATTAGACATGGCCTTTAAAATATATATTTTCTCTTGATGTATCCTATCTAATACTTAATAGGTGCAATAAAAGGTTTTTGGAAGTATCCATTGGGTTACTTTTGAATTACAGGAGAAAACCTCAATATGACAAAAGGTATCTGAGCAAATCATGTAATTAAATTGTAATACCTTTCTATCAGTGAGGTTTAATTACTAAAGAAAGATTTTAGTTCTATCCAAACCTATTTTATTTTTGAGGGATCTGTCTAATACACCCATTATCGAAAGTAGTTGTTGTTTTTTTATACTAAAGTCTCGTAGTACTCTCGTACGTAATGTTTGTTGTTTGGAAACTTTGTATTGATTTTTATATTATCACAACAACTTTAAACAAAAATATGTGTAACAGCAATGAACAAATCGAAGAAATAATAAAAGAAATCTACAACAACGACAACAAAGTTTATTGAACGACTAATGGAAATGAAAAAAGTAAAGTAAAAAATAAAGAACATATTGACATCATGATTTCTATAGACTCCAGCACTTTTGGCTGGCTGGTGTTGTTACCGTTTAAGTTCATTGTAGGGAAAGAAATTGAACAATTTTTTATGACTTCGCGAGTAATCAAAGCGATGGGGAGAGACTTTCACACACTCCCACACAATCAAAAAAGCAAAGCACACCTCTTTGTTATAACTTCAAACAATCATACAGGGTGGTCCAATTAAGTACAAGAATATTCTGAAGTCATTGATAAAAAAAAAAAAATTGATTTGACTAAATGGTGTTGATGTTTGGAGTTTGTAAATACCGAAATTTCGACTTCTTACCAAATTATGCATTTCTAAAGTTTGAATTTGGACTATAGCAAAGCCAAGACAATTTTAGTTATACAATGTTGTATGTCATCTGAGAGTGCATTCTATCAGCTTTAAAATAAAGTCTTTACATTGACAAATACTGAATTGTTTCCATACATTTCGCCCTTATATTGAATTTTTTAAAAATCTTCTGTAATTACTGAGATTTCATCCGTTGACGGACGGGCAGACATGGTTGAAACGAATTTGAATATGATTTTAAGATGATTGGAACATCTTCAGATAGGTGTGGATCCAATATTTTTGTTCGTTATAAATAAAATTTACTAAAAGCTTTCAAGTTTTATATGAAGATATCTCGAGAAAGAAACGAGATATATTTTGTAAAATTGTAAAAGCCTGTGTTATATAAAAGAAGAAAACTACAAAAATTTTAGTTTTCTAGATAAGCAAATAATTCTAATCAGGAATTGATATATCTTGTTAAGAATTACGTTTTACAAATTTAAATTTTCTGCAAATTATAGAACTGAATCTACCTTATTAATAAACGTGTTTCAATATGAATGACGTTTATTTGTTTTTATGTACTTATGTATATGATGATTGGATCACCCTTTGTATATCAAAAAATCTGCATAGTATACATATACATATATATAGTATAGACCTAAGTAAATATTAAGTTAAACAGTTTGATTCAGGAAAATAAGATTTAAATTACAAATTAAAACAGTTGTAGGAAAAGTTTGATAGAATATTTTTTTATATTGAAATAAAAAAGTAAATACAAACGAATCTTTTTGTTATAAGAAAAATATTTTTTCAGCTTAAAATTTTAGCAAAAAAAAATTGCAGTTGCATCATCTGTTTCAACCCTCGAATAAATATTTGTATCTATTACAAGCATCAATTGATTTTTTTTTAAATTTTGCTTATTGTTGTCATTTTATATTTTCTTTAGAATTTTATTTCATTTTCAAATATTTCTCTTGATTTGCTTAGTTGTCTGTCTGTCTTTCTTTCGCTACGTTTACCTTGTTTAACGTTATAATATGTGAAATTGTCTTAAATTGTTGTTGTGGCAGTATTTGTGGTCTGAATATTGCAGCAAGATTTTTTTCTAAATTTATATTTTATTTATGGTTTTCACATGAAAAAATTAAATAAAAATGTCTCCATTACTTTTTGACAAAATTGTGTAAATTTAAGTCCCATAAAGGACACGTTATACACACATTTGAACAATTTTAGGCTTTTTTATTTAAAAAATAATTTTCCTTTATGAAAATTTAATAGAAATTCTAAATTATTTTATGCTAAAATTTTTTAAATTCAATTAGTTTGTGGTTTGTGTTATTGCAGTATTGAGTTATTACTTATTTAATTTCTTGTTAAACAAAAGTTATACATACATATACATACATACATATATACACTAAAATATTGCTTAGTGACCCAAGTTATTGTAAAACATATGCTAATGACCATATGTTATGCGACAAAGTAATCATTTTTAATATAATTTTCATTCACCTTCGCCTCTTCTGTTTTTCTCTGTGGTTTCTGTATATTGCTTTAATTATATAAATCTTAATATTTTATTTATTAGCTTTTACAGATAATTTTAATAATGAAACACTAGAAATCCAATTAGGCACTTTCTCGTGCTAATGATTTTTTATTTTGCTCTATTGTGTAAGTCAATTAATTACAAATTTTCTTAAGAATTTTCCAAATTAATTGATAAAAAAATTATTTATTAAATGTCAACATCATTTCTAGTTAAATACAGACATTTAATTTTCGAGGGCTAGTTGGAAGTGCTTTAGTTCAAATAGTCTGTCTCGGTACATATATGTATGATACATACATATATGTACCGAGGAACTGTCTTTTTAAGAGTCTCATGTAGAAATACCTCTTAATCGATCCGTGAATGAACACGAGAAAAATATATTTCATTTGAAACAACCCTGTATGTCTAACTTTAACCCTCTTTAACTCCGGCACTTCGTGACCAATAGCACTTTAAATGTGTTGCTGCTATTTAATAGTACTATCCTAAGTCAAAATTTCATCCAAATCGATTTTTTTATGTTTGGTCACTTGACAAAAAGTTGTCCAATTTTGTATACAAAAACCCAATAGGTGGAAAATTTCATTCATATCTTAACGAAGTTCATATAAAAATATACAAAATATTCTTCACAGAAGAAAATAGAAATATACAAACCTATTATCAAATTGACACCAAATTGTTTAAAATTGTTCAATAACATACGTACGACAATACTATGGCAACAATCCATGGTCGACAACGAATTGTTGCAATGTTGACAACTTTGCATTGTCAACATTACATAGTGTTGTCGTACTTATGTATATATTTTTACAACGGATGTTATTGAAAAGTTATAAACTCTTTGGTGTCAATTTGGTACCAGGTGTGTATATTTCTTTTTCCCTCTATGTTATTACATATGTAAAACCCCTATATACTTATTGTTAATTAAGAATTTTACTTTGTTAAATGTATTCAAAATCTTTTTCAAAGAAAAGGTATTAATTTTTTTTAATATGTATATTCACATAAAACCCCCATTATTAAATACAGCTTTTATTAAAAGGAGAAATCTTTTCTATTATCTTAATTTGTTTATCTTTATTTTATGGGTTAAGCTGCTTTGTTGTCTGGAAATTTATTTTCATATGAAATTTTCCCTTTTATATTAATGTTTATAATTAAATAATAATTTATATTTTTTTTGCTAAAACCAAACTGTTGAAAAGGTTTATAGACAGGTATTTTTCACTTCAAAACAATTGATTTAAAGTTAGTGGACTAAAAGAAAGTTTTTTAATACTTGTTAAATCTTAAAGCTTTTGTTGTTGCTGTTGTTTACAAAGAAATATTATTATTAATAATAATAAAGAAACAATTCACCTGTGACAAATTTCCTAGACTTTAAGTGCTCGTGTTGTGTGATAATGAAATATTTATTATTATTTTAGTTCTTTGTGGGGAAAAATTTGTCAACTTTTTGTTTTCACATTTGATTGATTCGGTATGAAATCTCTTGACATTTCTAATAAACTTTCTACTGCTTTGTTTATGAACACGTGTGATAACAAAAACAAATAATCTTCTTTCGGAAAATAAAATCAATATACATATCTTAAGAGGAAAGAACTGTAGAGAAAAACACATTATATTAGATTAATGGAGATAATATAGTTTTAGTTTTTCTCACTGAAACCCAAAAACCATTAAATTTTAACAGATTTTTGACATTTTAAACAACTTATACGAAGACTAAAACTAAATCCATTTATCTATTTCTACGATCTAAAAACATTTATTTTCTGTTTTGTTTTAATCCGCAAAGTTAAAACCCGTAGTTGAAGCAAAGTTTTCTTATGTGTATTAATGCGATTTCTTTTGAAAAGTCTAGATGCTAATAGGAAAGTTAAACAATATTTAATATTATTAATATTATATTGATATTTAAACATTATATACCTAAACCTAATTATTTATTTAAGTGTGTGTTTGGCTTATGGCTGTGGTGTATTTCAAATAAACTATTTAATTTAAAAGAAATACACAATTTTTAGGTCATTGCTAGGTATTAAAACAACAAACAAATTAACAAAGAAACATACACATAAAACCAATAAATTTTATAAAATAATCTTTAATAATACAAGACACGATAAACTTCTTAATGCTGTGTGTATCAATAACAATTAACTGTAGGCTTAATAACCCAGTCAACTATTTGCAGTAATTTAATTCTTTTTGCATTTTTTTTATTTGCCAATGTTTGCTGGGTTATATTTACAACACAAGTCACATACATAAATGCTGCTGCACCACAAAATGCATCTGCTATTTTTAATTACAGCAGCAAACACCGCAGGACACACTTCTACCTACAGCGTTACCAGCCAACCATCCAACCATCCAACCAAACAGCTGTTTTCACTGCCACAAATAAAAATACCCAATAAAGGGAGGATCATTCAAAACGAAGATAATCAAATAATGTGAAATGAAAAACAGACCGAAGAGATAAACCATTTTAAATCGTAATAAATTTTATTGATAAAACTTGCAATGTGCATAAATAAAATTCAAACATTATTGAATCAAATAAATGCTACAGACAACAAACCAAATTATTGAATTATTACATTAAACTACCTGAGTTTAAAACAATTATTCTCATTTCAAAAAAAAAAATGTCGCCATCATTTTTTTTAAGAAAAAAATTGAATTTAATTTTTCAATATTCCCTTTGAAAATAAAAAAAAATCAAATTTATGCCCAAAATACCCCAAAACAAAATAAATAAATATGGATGGATGGCTGAATGAACGACTTCAGGCAAACTAATAAAACAAATGGAAAAACAATAACAAACAGAAAAGGCCATAAAATACAATTTTCAAATACTTGTGGCGGTTATTTTGTTGATGGTTACGGTGGTGGTGGTAGTAGCTGGAAACTGGCTTTAGTGACCATGGCTGTACTAATGGTAAAAACAAAATAAATTACTCGGTACTTTTCCATTTTTTCTATTTCGCTCGAAATAAAAAGACACAATTAAATTTATAAATCAAGTTGCACGAAACAAAATAAAAATGGTACATATGTATATCGATTAAGCCAAAAACAATTTTGTTTGTTATACAGATGAGTTTTAGCATGTTTTCATATTCATCTAAATAATGAATATACAGTCAAGTAATGTTGTCAGTCAGTCACTCACTCATTTAGACACTGCTGTTTAGAGGAGTGTATTAAAACTTTAAAAAAGTACCTAGAACTTTCAAAAGTTCTGGCACTCGATTGTTTCATCAAAATTCATAAAGACAGGCGGTCTGGAAATCTAAACGTACTGTTAAGAGTCAACTGTCAATGTTTCAAGTTACTTAAAATCTAGTTAACTTATTTCCAACTAGCTTCTTCAAAGCTAATTAAAAAAATAGTATTGACCCGTTTCTATGACATTACATTGAAAAACTAAATAGCTTTTGAGTCACCTCTAACTTATTTGTGGTTAGCCATGAATTAGTTTTAAGTTAACTCAAAATCCGACTAGAAAATACTAGTGGAAGACATTGGTTTTTTGATTGATCTAAGATAGTCTCACGTGTTAATAAATTTTGTAATCATTGGATATTATCTAGGATTTTAGTCTTACTACTAGTAAATTTTCTTTAATAAGCGGACTTTTTAAGTGATTTAAATAATTTAATATTTTTAAATTCTGGAAAAATTCACAAAGCAGTACTTGAATGTATAAACGAATGAATGAATGTTTGCAAATTGTATTGAACTAAATAATAAAACGGCAACACATAGATACATATATACAATATAAAATGGAAAATATGAACATAAAAAAGCAACAGCAACAACAATAGCAATAATAACAGTAGCAATAACAGTATATTACTAAAACCTATAAAAAAGATCCACTAGATAAAACATGTTTCTAAAGCATATTATATACCTATGTATGTATGTTTGTATATTCATCCATACACCCAGTCATTTACCAACATACTTTGAACATAGAAAATCCAACCAAACATATAAGTACTTAGATGGAACCAGAAAAAATGAGTTCAAATACGGTTTGTTATAAATCTCTAGTACTTTTGCAATTTTATGAGTGAGAGTGTACTAGAAGAGTACCAATATTTCATACAGATATACTATTTACAGGAACACAGATTTTATTTCTGAATACACTCAGACAGATATACTGACGAAGCGGTAGATACAAATACAAAAGTACGTATTTGTGGATTCGATTCCCAGCAGTTCGGTCGGACATTCCCAAACTACCTACTTAACCTACTATTTATGGTAACCCTTAGTCACCGAGCGTTCAGGTGACTAGCTATTTGAACATGTGCTTGTCCTATGAGGATGTCAATCGTCACCCCATAGATTACGAAGAGACAGCAAAAGGCTTAAGTTTGTTTTTCAAGTATCCGCTCTCTTGTGTACAACAGGGACACTAAAGTGTTTATTACCTTTTTCCCTCGATTACAAAGGGTACATTCATGACGAAAGACGAAATAGAGCTGACCAGGAGGTAAGACGTAAATGGAATTCTTTTTCGGATGCATTGACTCTTTGTGGAACTGCTGGGTTGCCTTCCTGCATTTATATGTATTTGTATCTCTAAACTATGTACCACTTAGATTTAGATGGATAAATAAGTCTGGTTTTAGTTAAACATATGTAGATATCTATGTATATGTGTGTGTATAGTATCATGTGACATTTAAACTCATGCACACAATCAAATGAACTCATAGGCATACACATACAGTGATTATAAAGTACAGGTCATTTCCCGTATGTAGATTGTCAAAATTTCCTGTCATTCCTCTTTCTATTTTGGTATGATTTTATGCCCAATTTTTTTCATTTTTTCTTGGGTATTTAGGTTTGTGTCCATATGTAGTTGGTTTTGACAAATACTCATGCATTAGATTTCAGATCGTCCAAAAATGTTTGTTAAGATAATGTGGGTGATTAAAGACATAAAATCCTGTATACAATTATTTTGTTTTTTTTTTTGCCGTCATAAACAATAATAGAAATCATAATGACTGCCAGTTAAATTCCCAGCAATTTTTATTATAAAATGCTACTTAATGAATGGACATTATTAGTCTGGCTGGTACAAGCATCATACTAAATCAAATTGAGATGTCTAATAGCTTATCAAAATGCAGAATGATTTATTCTATGACACCTTTAAAAAATTGTAAACTAAAACACAAATTCTATTATATAAATACATACATACACATATGTATGTATTAATTTATATGATAGGAATTAATCTGGAATTCCCATTGAGATTTAATTTCTTTTGAATTCCTTATTTAATATTTAAAAGATGGAAAATTTAAGTTTAAAAATTTTTGCCATTTAAATTTCCCTAAGACTGAAATTATTTTTAAATTCAGCTAAGCCTACCTAATATACATATGTATGTATTTTTGTATGTTTGTCCACGAGTATGTCTATATATTTGTTTAATTTATTGTATGTGCATAAATATAGAGGGGTTTGTATTCTATTTCATAAATCAAAAACAAAAACTCTAATAAATTGTTTATACAAATGACATTTTTGTGTTTTTTTTAACTTTATAGAATTCATTTTTGGGTGTGAACATAATCAAATTACAACTTTGTTAAACCCTATGAGTAGTGGTAACCCACAACAGATTGTTGTTATTTGATTAGATTTGTAATTTTATTACTCATGGCAATCTCATTAACACCCACCGCTCTTTATGTTGTTAAAAGTATAAAATTCCAATATTTTAAATGATTTTATTTGGGAATAATTTGTTTAAGAATAATTTAAAGAGAATGGGAATGTTCGGCTGCACAAAATATAGATCTGTTAAAAGCTAGTATCTTATACACGTAAATATAAAATCATTTAAGAAATTTATTTTCAGTTATTGGGATCTTATATAGTACTAAAACTTGGCCGGGGTTGTTTCGATATTTCCGTATAAATGTAACTATTTACGTAAGTCTTATAATAAATAAGAAATATGTATGTATACAGCCGAGGATCCAGCTCAAACGTTTGGGGGGAAAATTTTATTTTGTTACTTATATTAAATTATTTTTTTCTAATTTTTATATTTTGTACGAAACATTTTTGTTTTTGGGGGTAATTTCCCTTGTTCCCTCCCCTTTGATCCGCGCCTGTATATCCCAATGTTAAACGATAGTTTACTAATTATTTTGATCATTTAATCTAATGAAAGTATATGTTTGTATAAATGCTTAAAATCTAATCAAATACATGGAAATGAATATAATTTTACACATGTGACGAGCAAAATAGATGCAATTTTTGCAAATAAAGAAAGCTTTAAAAAAACAAAAACTGTACATACCTATTTTCCTGATCACATGTATGTGGACAGAGTAACTAACTCCAGTCTAATTGCAAACATAGATTTCAATTTTTTTTTTGGGGAAACCAGATTGAAATTCATAATTTTCGTTAATTAATAATTCAATAATATTTTATGTTAATTTCATTCAAATTGCCACCAGCATTCGTGTTGAATGCACGTGTCACTTACCTGATTTGCTACTTAAATACAAAAACAACAATAACAAAAAATGTAATAATATTTTTCATATTATTCAATGAATTTATGTGAGAGCGAGAGTAAATGAATAAAAATATGTTTCTATGTATGAATGTATGAGTGTGTAAGTTAGTCGTAAAATGTACATTTACATAAATAAACACAAACACATTCGCATAAAATATTTTATAATCCCTACAAAGGAACCTAAATTATTTCTGCCATTTTATGATATTTTTTTACTTTACACCAACAACAATAATAATATTAAGTTTTATTTGTTGTTATGTATTATTGCGGTTGTTGTTATTTTTTTAGTAGTAATGCTTTATGACATGAGTGGTAAAAACTTTATTGTTTGTATTTGTATGTGTAATTCCTCATTCTTTTTATCCTGACAAGGAGCAAAGTTAAAAATATATAGAGAAAGAGTAAGAATAAAGCAAAAAAGGCTTAACGAAAGTAAAGTAAAGAACAACAAACGACTTGCTTACAACTTATAAAAAAGGATCATATCCAACCAATGTTCACATCAAAAAGTATAAATCATCGTTAGATAAAAATATCACAAATAAATAAAAAAATTAAATAGAAAAAATGTTAAGACATTGAGAACAAAGACACTGACAAATTTGAACTCTGCAATAGATGACTTCATATTTTTGCCATATTTTTATTACTTAGAAAGTTACAAAAACATAAGAACTCAAGAAACAAAAAGAAAACATCAACTTTCAATTCTTAAAATTACAACAGGATGACAACGACTTGAAGATGAACACACGATTGACGATTGATTGTCTGTGTCTTCTCCAGTGAATTGTGTGCGAAAGCACGAAATCGAAAGTAAAATCCACAAAATACACATTCAATAAATCGTTCGAGAAAAAAAAAACAATGAGAAATATTATTTCAAACAATAAAATAACAAAAAATATTCATCATCATGAAAAATAACATTATTTGTGAGGAAAAGCATATAAAATGGATTTACATTGTCGCTGACAACGACGACGACTACGAGTGTCATTCACACATAAAGAAAAGAATCATCAAAAAAATAAAAAAATACAATAAAATGAAATTTACCAAATCCTCTATTGATATTTTTCGAACATTATAATCTGAAATGTTTTACAACTCATACTCATATGTGAGACTTCTAGACTAAATGGCTGCTACCAGGAAGACAGACGGATTGAGCGAATGAATGACATATGAAAGACAAGTGCCACAAAAAAATGAGAAAAACATAAAATAATAAACGGTTGGGTAAAGTTATTAATGCCAATTTCAATAAACGAAAGTACAATGAAAAAATTCTGTGAAAAGTAGGGGATACATTAAATTTAGCTACTTATTGGGTTTAGGAAACTGAAGTGCTATGTTTTAGTATGGATCATTTAACACTACGGTTTTAAGTAAAAATATGCAGCACAGATGACAGAGCAAAAATGACATTGGATGGGTCATAAAAAATGTTAGCGGTCCGAAAATGAATGTCTGTATACGATTTAAATAAAACCAAGCCAAGACGTGCTGCTCTAAGATTGATATGAAGTACTCGTTTTAATAAAGCATTTGTCGAACAATGGTATCCAAAATAATATTAGAAACTCTAAAATATAGGTTTCCCAGTATTAAAACCAAATCAACTTTTAGTGATCCATCGAAAAGTGTATTACCTAAAACAACAGACGTGCTACTTTGAAATTGATATAGAAGTACTCGTTTTAATAAAGCGTTTGCCGAGAAATATAATCCAAAATAATGTCCAAATAGTTTGCAATAGTTTTAGTGTTCTATCGACTAGCTTTTTAGACTCTCACATTTCAAAATCATGTCTCTAGTGTCGCATTTTTTACAAGATATTTTTTGTTTGTTAGGATCAGCTTTCAGGGAATAATTCCTATTTATACAGTGCATTGTGTGGGATATAGGAAAATAGGAACATTGTGGGGTAATGGTTTCATTTTACTTCCTTCTTATGCATGCATGATTGATGTTTCTAATTTGCAATACAAAGCTCAGATAAGAACTTAGATGTTCCGGTGGGTCATGACACTTTTTAGAGATATACCTGACTGCAATTCAGTTTTCGTCAATGTTTAACAGATTTCTTCAGAAAACTTTTTAATTTTTCTATATGGAATATAAAAGGTTGATCTAACAAAAGATTTTAGGTTAAATGTGCGCCCTTTTCACTTTTGGACATGAAAGTCATAGAGCATCCTGTGCACTATTCTGTCTTGTGTGTGATATTTCAATGATGGACTAGTATATCCGGATCGACCAGAAATTTATTGTTATTTGCGTTTCAACTTAATTCTACTATCAAATTAATGTTTTTTTGATAAAACGTAGAATATAGAATGTCATTGCCCTACCTACATATTTGTTATTCTGTAGGGTTTAAATCTTAAATAAAACTTATAAGTTCAAGTATTGCATATGATAGGCTTTAGAGCATTATTGTCAATACAAAATTATTATTATTATTTATTTCTTTATCTTGTTATTATTGCTGATGTTGTTATGTTATTATCATAACAACAAGTTTGGATTACAAAGAAGACAGTAAAACTTATCCAGTAAAAATATTGACTATATCTCTTATATTATTTATATCATATGTACACAATATGTATATTAGGATGGCAGCAATTTGCTATTAGCAAATTTTTAAGGCATTCCTAACATTTTTTAACATAATGTATTTACAAATGAAATATTAAGACGTTTATGTTTAATGTGGAGATTGTATGCATAAAGTAAAACTTTTCCCAGAAATACACAATTTCATTATTATTTTCTTTTTTGAGGCAACTTAATGTATGTATGTATGTTCGATTATATGTATTTATATCAGCCTGATAATGTTACAGTAAATAAAACATCAAATCAATTGACAAAAATGTTAAGAGTCATTAAATGGCATAATAAATATTTATAATGGTTTCAAATTTTCCAAAAAGGAAAACACTCATCTCACACTCTTATACAATATCGCAACAATAAATATAAAATGTAACAAATTATGTGTACAAACATACACTTGTAGGAGTAAGTATTTATGAAATATATTCGATCCTGTAGTTTTATATGTTAGAACTATGTATCCTTCTGCAAAAAAGTTGTTCGCATTTGTATGTCATTGCAATTTTCTCTCTCTCAAAGCTATTTTAGAGTTAATTGCCACTTAAGTCCATCTAAGTAATCTACAGTGAGGTAAAATTTTAAACTCTACTCTTAAAAATTCTCTCTAAATTTGGTGACATTTTTGGAATCATTAGTTACATTAATACAGGAACGGATCCATGGAGGGGGGAAGGGAAATTTACCCTTTTATTTCTGACAATATTACTATGTTTACATAGCTTAAGACAGCCGTCATCCAGAACAGCTGGGTTAAGCTTTTAATAAGTCTGAGTAAAATGTATGCATAAAATTATATAGAGTTGACAGACTTACTGCCCTTTTGAGAGTACATATGTAAAAGTATAAAAATTTATACATAAATATGTAGATGAAACTGTGAAAATAAAAATATTAATAAAACTCCCTTCCCCTCTTCATTATTTCATCATATTATTTATGTTTATTTTGATTGTTTTTATTTTTAATTGATACCAAATAAAATTATGTAATTTAAATTATTTTCCAAAAAAATATATGTTTTCATAATACCCAGCAAAAACAAGGTAATGTTAAATATTTGACTCCAATATAATATCGTATTAAAATAATGACTTACACCCGTATTCATACAGATATTAATCGCTTTATTACGTACATTTTACATACAAAATTCGTACAATAAACCATCAGTAACTTTATTAAGCATTTAGGAAAATAGACGTTGAAGTTCTATTGTGTAAACGTGAGCATTTAAAAGCCTTGCTTTACAATATAAGTTTTTGCTGGGGATACAGGCATATTTAAATTATTTATGTAAATTTATATTCTGTGAAATGTAAAATCATAACATAATAAATTATTATGCAAACAAAATCATGTTTATGTTTAATTTATGATTGATAACATATTGCAACAATATGTCCAAAACTACATATTGATCTAAAAATGTATAAAAAGAGAATAGTTTAGAAATGTTTACAAAATTGTGTCGAATATATGTTTTGTAATATGGAAATCTTTGGAGAATAATCAATGGCAGGGAATGCCTTCATATTTGAGAAAAACTAGTTTGGGCTTGAAAAAATTATATATGGGCAATTCCATGAAAAGGTAAACCACGATTGAAAAAATATAACCCTTATAACTTCTGCTAACAAAAACACTTAAATATCCGTAACTTACCTCTAATCACTAGAATTATGATAAAATTTGGCACAAATATGTTTTATATGAATTAAAATCATATAGAATAGAATTTTATGAAGTTCGGTCCATGTTTGATCCTAGTCGCCATATAACTCCAGTTTTTTTATTTTCATTTATTTTTATACATGTTATCTATATCGGTCGGCCATGTCCGGTTGCACTTTCCTACTCCTTTTGATTTGTTGAAGTATGTGTATGCATATATTTCCAAAATATGTATTTTATAACCTAAAAAAATAATATTAATTTTTTTTATTAAATAATTTTGGATTACTAATGAAAAATATGTCCCATATGTAAGAAATTAAAACTAAAAGAATACACCTATAGAATTCGCAGATTTTCATAAATATTTACATGTACTTTAAAAACACTTCCGTTTTTTGTCACGTATGATTTTAACCCGTATTTTCGAAAACAAGGTTTCGAATGGGATGATTCCTTTTACAAATTTAAATGGAACAGAATGACAAAATTGTTTTCCAAGTACTCCTAATTTTACAATCGTGCGAATACAATCGTATGGAATTGTCCATAAATGACATGGCCACACATCCAAATGCGTTTTTGAAAACCAGCTTTAAAGAACACAGGTTTGCAGTTTTACACATTGCATTTTTCTAACAACCAAATGATTTCTACTTTTTCTAGAAATAGAAATAAATAAAATATTTCAAATAATTTTAGCAAAGTTTTTTGGGGTTATTTTGTAAATCCCTTCACTTCACTTAAATTTTCATATAAATTGTTTTTGTATTTTCAAAAATTTGTGTGAAAAGATTAAAGATTAAATTAAAAAGATAAAGAATTAAATTAGAAAAAAAAAAACGTAAATATTAATTTAGTCACAAGTTTTTTATTAAAAAAAGGGAAAATTAATTTAAATAAGTACATAAATACATATTAAAACGTCTTTCAAATTATATTTGAGAGATTTATTTATTGTTTTTTTGTAATTTCAAAAAATAAATATTGATTGATAATATCTAAAGAATGCTGACTGGCATTTTTAAATGAAATCAATTAATTTTACAAAAAGACTTTCCTTAAACGTTCTACATAAAAAAGGAGAAAATAATCGAAAATAATACATTACATGTTCACTTTCAGTTTCTTTTGAGTTTTAGTTGAATTTGAAATGTCTGTCTTTTTGTTAGTGTGTCTGCCTTTATGCTGCAAGTACTTTTAGTCAAAATCCACTTGAAATAGAAATAAAATTAATTTTGTTTTCTTAACAAAAATGTTGGAATACAAAAATCATTTATATTTTGTTGATTTTGAGTTGTATGTTGCTGTTGGGGATAAGGGTGGATTTGGTTTTTTATTTATTTTTTATTTTAATAAACTGGAGTGGGTTGCAGCAATCACTTGACAGTTATTTCAAGTGAAATGTTGTTTTTCTTTAAATGTTTTCTTGTTATGTTTGGGATTTTGTCAGATTTCTTTTGCACACTCTTTTTTTTAACTCGGTGGGTAAGATGCAATAGATAGATGATTTTGCAGTCTAGACTTTAGACACATTAAAGCGCACACAAATGATTTCTTCTGAAAATATTCTCATTAAGGACGCTTGCTATTGCCACTGCTGATGACGTTTTTGTTGTTGTTGTGGGAAATAAGAAAAAAAGTTTGACTGACAAAAGAAGACTTTTTGCAATCTTCTTTATCTTAAAAAAGGAATACTTGTAAGAGTCTTTTCGTTCACTAGTCACTGCTTAAGAGTTTGTATTTCATTCAGTTTTTACTTATGACTTCAATGTACTTAAGAAACGAGTGATTTTTAGAAAAAGAAATTACTGGATTTATTATTATTATTATTTGTGTACTTTTTAAAGTGAGGGATTTTACAATTCTACGTATTTTAATTTATATAATAACACTGATTTCCAGATATTAAGAGGATTTAAAGAAAAAAGCAATGTTAAACAGTATAAGGTTCAAAGTAAACTACTACTACTACATAATCACAATTAATGACAGCTATTCTAGTAAAAGCTATCCGGCAGTTTTGAGTGGATGTCCTTTAGTTCGTCTTCAAAAGAAAAATTAACTCTGCAATAAATTATTAACTTTCTCTTTAGGTTACTTTGGAGGTAATAAAATTACTTTTTTCTACATTACTTAGTAAGTACCATTTCAGTGTACTTAAACTCCTAGTCAAATTGCAGAGTTATGATATTAAATATATACGACTAAGATTTATAAGAGACAAAACCTTAAGATTTCCTGCTAATTGTGGTTTTACTTTATTTCTTTGCCCATTTAATTTACACCTTAATGATACATGGAGAAAAAAAAACTAAATTGAAAAGCCTTATTACTAACAAAAGTGAAAAGCATTAAGACGGAAGCTTGAATTTTGTTAAAATTTAATTCAAGGTACTTAAATTAATTTTACCTGGCGGGTCGTGTTAACAGACAAAATCTGGTCTTTGCTTGTGCTGTTTTTAAGCCGGAAATTATAAATTCCATTAAACATATTTAAAATGGTCAAAATTGCTCTAAATTTGTAGATAAAAATATGTAGTCTATGTGTGTTTTTTGTAACAAAATACACAAACAGCATAGATATTGAAAATTCTATTTACTTTCTATTTTCATTTTACCGCAATTGAAGCCACCGCAAATTAAATAAGTAGTAAGAGATTTGATACATTTACTTGATTGAAATATTTTCATTTTGGTGTTTGGGTTTCTTTTTTGTTTTCTGCCAAATAAGCACTTGGAACGATTAAAGCATGAAATTATATTTAATCATATATAATTAGCTCAGCAAATAATCCCATAAAACACACAACAAATTTTAAATAAAAACGTATCCCCAACCAAAATCCAAAGCAAAGGAAAGAAGAAAGGTAAAATAAATACACATATACAATTTCCTTAATTTTAAAAAATATATATGTATATAAAATAACTACAGAATAAAATTGCTTACTCCAACAGAAAAAAGGGCCGGCGAAATGAAAAGTAATAGCATTTCTATTAGAACTTTAAATAAGTACTTGATCTAAAAAGAGCTACTTCTTGTTATAAGTACAGACAAAAATGTGTTACAAAAAAAAAAAAAAAAAATGCAAATTTATAAACAAATTTCATAATCAACCGTCTACATTATTCAAATGTAAAGACTACAAAATTATATTTACTGCCCATTAACGTATAAGGAATAACAAAAAAAAAACAGTAATAATAACAATAAAAAAGGAAGTTTAGAGGAATTTATTTAACATAAAAGATGAAAAATAAATATAAATAAAAAAATTATAATAATGTTTATGAAAGCAAAAACTAATTTTAACCTTATTTACTTTTCTATACATAGGTATTATTTTGCAATACATTCTTGTTTATTGATTGATATTATAATAATGTGACCAACTAAATTAGCATTTTCCCTTTTTCTTTACAGGTAAAACTATAATTTTGATTCTTAATTTAAGGTCTGATCATCTGGTAAGTCCATAGATCATTTTAACTATTAGCATTTCTAGGTTACCCAATTAAAATCTATATGAACAAAATTATTTGAATTTGTTTTTTTACAGAATTGGTGTCTCAGAATTTAAAGAAAACTTTTAAAAAAGATCTGTATTAGCTATAGACATATGAAACTATCTAATAAAAACTAATATTGACAAGTATTACTTAAGCAATAACATTTTAAGTCATAATGTTAACACGGTGATGACATTGCATGCAAGTACTTTTCACTCTCGCTTTGTAAGTCATTACTAGACTCCTTCTAAGTAGCGTGGACTCTATATAATAGTAATTAAAAGTTTGTTGTAGATAATTTTTTTTGTTATTTTTGTCCACCTATCAGGGAATCCCAAAATGAAATTGAGTCAGAAGTAAATGTCAATAATAAATGATCTCTCAGAAACATTCGACATTTTATTGAATAGATATACGGACATAACGCTGAGTAATCTGGTAGCTTAATAGAATGTCTCATGTAAATGCCTGTTTCTTAAATCTGTATCCAAAACGTGTTCAGCCTGTTTAAGGGTTAAAAATAATTCATTCATTCATTTGTTTATTTGTTATTATTGTCGACGTCACAATTGCTACTGGAATACAAAATATGTAATAATATGAAACAATAATTATGCGTTTGAGATCATTGTTGTTGTTGGTTTTGTTTTTTGGTATTTTATTTTTCCATACAATAATATGAAATTAGATTTTATTGCCATCATTTGTAGACCATCAAACTGTACATGTTGAGAAACAACAAATTAGTATGCGTTTAAGAATGTGACTCCGAAATGCTTTAATCATAGTCCGCACATTACAGGCCAAATATGTTTTATATGTCTCATAGTTTTGTGTGTGCGTTAGTGTTAATAGTATCTATGTATATCTGTATATGGTACAAGTATCTAATATGTTTATATTTAAATTGTAACTACTTAAACTAAACCAAAATATGGAAATGAAGTGCTTTTTTTGGAACTGTTTGTACTATTATATTAGAGTTGTGTTTGTAATACAAATGCCTGTTGTGGCTGTTGATTTAGCTGCTGCTCTATTTCTCTCTCTAACAACAAAGTTGGCTGCCACTTATGGTCTATTCTGTTTATACGGTATAGTAAAATTATACGATACAAATGTATGCGATAGTTTGTTTGATTATTTTTTCAAGCAAACTACACCTGATACTATGTTAACGTTGGAAATTTGTTAGAAACAAATCAAATTTAAAATGATGTTATAAATTGAAATCATATTAACTACATATAACGTTTGAACATTATGCACTTTAAGTTAGCTAATTAGCTTAATTTTTCTCATAGTGTTAAATGGTAATAAAAACCCTTTGAGACTTTGGTGTAAATTTGGTGAATTTGGTGTGAATACAAATTTGTTTGCAATCGAAAAGAAATTGTACAATTTTATGATGACGACGACAGCAATAATGCTGGCGATGCCGACGAGGACAAATGAGAATGAAAACGCTAGTGACAGCGACGACACTCAATGCATTTTCATGTTAATTTCCCATTCAATAACAACATCATCATGTAAATGGATATGCGCAGAGTGTGTGTGTATATGTGAATCTATGTATAAGTAGTCATATTACTGTATGCGTGACAGTGGTGTCATATTGATGACATACAAACTCACTAATACTAAGAATTTCCTCATGTGCATACATTTCACTTGATTGTGGAGTCGTTTAAATCGTCCTCGCTGTACAAAATAACTGTAAATACATTGTAGTACATTGAATATATGTTTTGAATACAAGTTGTCACGACGTTTCAGACTGTCTAACTGTCTGTCTATCCTATACTTTGACAAAATTGTACTTTTTTTGCTGATTGTTTGTCTCTCAATACATAACCAGGGGCTGTTTGGAATTTCGTTTAATTTCTTGCTATTTCTTAACATTTCAATTGCAGGAAGGGGTAGTTTTGCTTTGTGCTTTAACATTTCTTTTTAAGGCTTTATTATGTGCATTAGGGCTTTTAATAACCACCATAACCACCACCCCTTGCAATACACATTCACTGGCACTTTCACCACCCACCCCATTTAGAAATCCATTAAATTCCACAATAAGTTTTTTCTTTAAGATTTTTTTCCTGAGCTATTTCATATTATCATTCTTTTCTTTCTTAAATTCTTTTTTTTGTATGTTCCTAAATAGAAAATAAGCTTTAGCCTGCTGGCAGGATATTTTGTTTATTTCCTATATGGATGGAATGGGGGTTCTGTTGTTGGCATTCTAGGGGTGGGTGTTGGTAATTTGTTTAATGCCAAATGGGGATTCTTACATACAATGCATATGTTTAATTGTATCTCATCAAACCTCCCTGAATATTTGTCTGTTTTTGTTGTTTTTATTATTCAATTCTTGCTTTTTTTTTGTTGTTAAAAATTTTGATATTTTGCTGTATTTTTTTTTTATCTTTTACACAAATTTTACGCTTTCTTAAGTTTTCATAGTGAATACAATATAAACTGTTGTTTAAACACAATAGCATTAGGTAGGGAAAAAACTACATTTGATTTAGCATAAATCGGAGAAATTATAATAAATATCGATTTTAGTATATTGTAGACTCTTTCTAAATTGTCTAAGTAACTTCGTTTGGACTATATCTTTCAAAAGCAGGCAACTTTTTTAATTTTAGTTTATATATACTGTTATATATGTTTAGTAATGTTCGCATAGTTCAAAACTTTTCATATTTTAGCCGAATTTGAACATACTTGATCCCTTTATTAGGTTCTATGCAATTTGGGATAACATCAAACCTTTGTGCATACAATGTAACGTTATTTAAACAAATCATTTTTTAATTTTATTAAAATGATTAGTAAGTGATGTTCACTATATGAAAAGCATTAGTTTAAGATCATAAAAAAGTTTCTCTTAGTACATAAGAATTTAATATTACCCTTGTCCAATCTTAGAACCGAATAAATGTAAAAAATGTGTAAATATATTTTTGTTTAAGTAAAAGTTATTTCGTTTTTAGGGTGCATATAAACAGATGTATTCTGGAATGAATGAATGAACAACAACAGCAATAAAATAATATGAAATTGTAATTGTTGTTGTTATCTAAATAACAAACATATGTATGTACTTCCTAAAAGTATCTGTATCCCAGTATCTCTGGGTGTATAATATTTAAAATAAAATATATGTGAGTTTATGTATCTCTACAACATTTATTCATACATTTCATTCATTATTGTGTACATTCATTACTCGTATCTTCAACATGTCGGTGTTTTTAAACTTTTTCTTTTTATAATTTGTCTATTTGTATGTTTGCAGTATTCTGTATATGATGGTAACAACTCTCTCCATCTCTTTTTCTCTAATTCATTTCGAAAAAAATGTACAAGTTGTACAACAATCTAAAGCTTTATTATATTTTAATGAACATATGAAAGAATATAAAATATTTTGTTCTTGAGTTGGGAGTACTTTAGCTTCTGTTTGTGGCTGATTCTTCTTTTAGATTTCTATGATGTTTTCATACGATACACAAGTTCGTCGTAGCTCTTTAAATTGAATTAAACATTTTAATTTTTCTTCTATTCATGCATGTTTTGTATGATTTTTTCTTCTTTTTTTCTTATTTCTTTATGTTTTTTATTTAGTTCATTATGCTTTGTAAAAATATCATTATTTTCATATGGTTTAAATGAAATTGAAACTGTTTTTTTATTAAGATCTATGAAGGTGTACATATGTTGCTTAATTGTTTGTTAAAGGAATATATTCATTAAGATAAATAAATAAATGCTTTAGAATTTTTTTTTAGATTTACTTGCCTAAGATCTTCTAAAAGGTTATATCAAAATAGTTTCTTAGAATTTTTCATTACATTTTTTGTTGAAGAATTTCGTCTTTTAATGCTCTGTTTTAACGAATAAGAAGTATAGTATTTATATATGAAAATAAAAGTGTTTGAAGTGTGTGCATACATATGATGATGTCTGTGGGTCTGTATGTCTTTACAATCGACTGACTGACTGAATGAATGAATGAGTAAGTCAATGAATGAAATGTAAAGTTAGACGTGTTTAATAGACACAAAATTTCTGTTTATTTGAATTACATCAGTATTAAATGTCAACCGAGTTGATTTAACACAATGACAAGACTACATATACTTTCTTTAGGTACGCACTAAACCAAGAAGAATAATTTCTGTTGAAACATTAAATTGAGTTAAAAATTTTTAATTATTTTACAGACTTACATTTCGTATTCCAATTGTTGACGAGGAAAAGTCATTAACAAGAACATTCCCTTAGTAAAGTAAAATATGACAGCATATTTTTTGTTTTAGCTGTAAATAAAATTTTAAGTTTTTGTTTTCTTTTTTTTAAAGTCAAGGGAAACCAAACCGCCAACGCAAAATTAACTTTTTTTAAACTAAAAGTTCATTGAATTACAGGGCATAAAAAGGATACAATGTAACAAAACTATTTAATTAATTTTCAACTAAAAAAATTCGTTTCAACTTTTATTGGTAGTAACTTTTGATGATTTAAAAGTATTTAAGTGAAATGGCTTCTTAAACAAAAAGGGGAATTTAATAGTGAAATTTAGGTGCAAATTACATAAAAAATTAATATTTGAACTTAATTGTAGCTGGCAGTGCGGATGGTAAAAATTTGAACATTTGTTAAACTTCCTTTTAGTAAATTTTTTGTTTACACTTTCAGTTATTGTTGATGTTTATTTAAAATATATAACAATCACCAACATTTATGCAACTGTACAGAAACAATTTTACTTATTTATTTATTTGCGCGACAAGCGTAAAGTTCTCATTGCTTTAATGGCTTCAAGTCTAAAGGATAAGTTTACTAACGTTGTGTATGGAATGGAACAGCTGGAAAACTTTAATTATAAATCTGTAAAAGTTTTCTGTTTTAGTTTATTTTCTTACTTAAATGTGCTTTAAGTAATAAATAAATATAAATAATAAATCTACTCTACTGTTTTTTTATTGTTTATTGGTTAAAAAGGGATAGATGTTTTGTCCATCTGTCTGTTGATCAATAATTTTTCGTTTTGAAAATGGGCTTGAAACAATATATATAATATGTATATATATAACACTCCACATAATGACAAGCATACGATCTCAGCTAGTATTTGGCAGATAGTTGGATGATCTTTTTTGACACCTTTTGATGACCTAAAAGTGATCAATAAGTTGCGTGATTAAAAAATGATCGGCATATATAATTAAAATCTGATTATATGAAAAAACAATAACAAAATGAATAGCAATTATAAATTGATCATCCTAGTGTTTGAAATATGATACTTTTTAAAATTGTTTTGTGATCATATTTCTCCTGATGAATGTATCATTTATGATCCGAAAATGAGTGCATATTTTAATTGCACAGAAGAGTCATGAATGACTAAAATGTTATCCAAAATTAAAAAAAAATCTAAATGGCACAGTTTAATATTTCGACCCTAAACGAATAATATTTAGACAATGTAACCGAATGTAGTTCGTTTCTACAATATCATGGCAATATATCTAACCAATTAGTAGATACAATGATTGAACAGAGAAAAGTTCGGCTGTTAGTAATTAAATAAAAATAAAAACTATTTTAAGTATATATAGAAATAATCAAATGCTGTGGCGTATGTAGAATGAATGCTTCCCATACAAATAGAAAATGCACTGAAAACAATCCACGTCTTATGTTAATGAAAAATGTCATACATTGTAAGAAATGCATCACGTATAGGTTTCATAATATATACGCAATATTCATTTATACAAACATTTTTGTTGATTTAAAATAATTTGTTTTTAATTTTAGTTTTAACGTAATTCACGCGAATTTTTTTCTTATATATTAAAATAATTCTTTAATTATATTATACATGAAATTTTCGTAAATATTATAAGAAAAGTAGTTAATGATTTTTTTTTTCGTATTTTCAGTGTATATTTTGAAAAACACATTAAACATCATGTCTCACAGCACTTATTGCTCGTAAATACATAAACATTTTAAAAGCATTTGGATGCGTTAGAAATGGTTTGGGAGGAGTGTTTCTAAAGTGTGAGTTTATTTAAAGCAAATAAAATCTGGGAAACACTTAATAAAGAGAAACAAACAAAACAAACAAATAAACAGACATAAATTGTAGTTTGAAAAACAAATGTGAAAATAAATAACGGCAACATTTAGAGCAAGAAATTTTAAAGAAAAATTAAATACACTCTCACTCATTGCTCATTTAGCCACTTGCACTAAATACATATGTATATATGAGTTTAAGATATGTACATTTAAAAGGTCTTTAAGGACTTCAAAGTATCTGTATAATTTTTCTATTGTTTAGAATTGAAGTTTTAATGAGGTGATGGCAGAAATAAAACACATTTTTAAATGAAACACCATAAATATCTTAATAAAATTGAAACAAAATACTCCTCCTCCACACAGCAACTCACATTTAAAGAAATGTTTCAAATGTAATGATTACATGCATAAATAAAAACAAAAAGAAACGAGAAAATAAAATAAGAAGGCAGTTAGACGGTAAAAGATATAAAATAAGTATTCTCAGCTAAATAAATTTGTTTATTTCATTTTCAAAAGTGTGGATATAACGTAAAGAGACCTTTTTCTGGGGGGAAATTCCCTTCTCCACCTCCTCCTACTCCTCATTCGACAGCTTCAAACCAAGCGTGGGAATTAAAGAGAATTGTTTGTTTATGGAAATGAAAAACAAAACCATAAATTGACAAATGTTTCTAAATTATATTCACTTTTCTGGTTCCTATTTGTTTTTGTATTTTCTTAGAACACACAACAACATTTACACATTTACTTTTCATTTATTATCCGGGGAATATTTAAACATTAAATAAGAGTGGAACTTATCAAGTCAAGAAAATCTTTTTAACCAGAAAAAAATAAGAAAAAAGTCATTTTTTAAATTTACTCTTACCTTAATTTCTTCATTTGTTCATTTTTCTTTTTGCCAAATTAGAGAAAACCCATAAAGGTAAATACTTATCTAAGGTTTTCTTACTTTTTTTTAATGTTTGTTTGTTGTATTTGTTTGTTTCCTGTAACACTTTTCAGAAAGTTTCTTATATTGTGTAATTTTCTGTTATTTTCTTTAACCCCAATAACAATGATGTAAATTCAAATAAAAACTTTATGTTTACACTGTAATGATTTTGAATAGAAGCGATTGAGGTGTATGAACTCTTTTGAAATTTACAAATAAAACAATCTTAAAACTATTTAAAGAGATAATTTTAACTCATGTTTAATCCCCGGGTTTTATGAATTAGCGTAAAAAATGTAACGAAACTTTCATCACAATACACGTCATGTTTTGGAACTATTTTTTTTAGAATTACCCTCCCCCCTTTGAATTGTAAATATTTCGCTTTAACTGTCTATTGTTAACACGATTCTCTGTTGTGGTACCTAGAAGTGTAAATATCTGTCGTCCAGAGATCTAATATAGAAACTATTTAGTATAACACTTTTACTTATTCATTTTTTCCAGAGTGCAACTATATGACTTACCTGTTTCAAACTTTGTTCTTATAAGAAAAAAACTTTGGCTACATGGACAAAAACTATATAAAATTTTATTGCTAGAGTTTGGAATGTTACCTAAAAATTCATTTATATATTTGATATTAATATTGTTGTTTTCGTTTTTTTTGTTTTTGGTAAATAATTTTAGAAAATCTAACAAAAGAAAGTTTCGAAAAGTTCGTTTTTCATTTTGTAATTTTCTCACAACATTTCGACACAGACATAAATATATGCATACATACAAAGACTTACTCTCACCGAATGACGAACAAATTTTTTTTAATGGAAGACCACACTCTTACTCGATTATATTATCATGATCATGAACCATCAATTGTTTGTTTCCAAAAGCCAGAGTAGCATAAGACCAAGACCAAACTCTAAACAAGACGAGATCCCATTTAGATGATGACCTTTTACATAAAAAGCCGCAACGTTTTCAAATGGAAAAATAAAAGAAAAATTACCTCAACAACAAAATAAATAATACAGTAAAACAAAAGAAACAACTATAAACCATACATTTGAAATTTTTGTTATTTTTGTTGTTGGTTTGTTCATCTTCTTTACAACCAAAATGAATAATGGCATAATTGTATCATGACCATCAATCTAACAAACCAACCAACTAACCATCTATCCATCCATCCATCCATCCAAAAAAAAAAAAAAACATTGAAATATCCATAAAATACATTTAGATATTTTTGTTGCTGTTGTTAGTACTATTGCTCTAACTATTACTGCTGCTGTTGTTTTACATAAAAGTTAGTGCTGCTGCTGGTGATTTTTTTGCCACAGACAGTTGTAGCTACATATCTGTATTTAAATTCACACATATACTATACAATAGTGAATATAATCAAGAAGTGGAAGTAAGGAAGGGGTAAGGCCTACCGTATGGCCTTTTTATAAACTATTTGAGGCAGTAATAAACTTTTAACGATAAAGAAACTATTATCACACTTATAAATTATTGAATGCAGTAAATATTCCTCTCACAAAGTAGGTTTAAAATTTATAGGTAATATCCGATCAACTAAGTTTTTAATGCCTTAGAAAATCGTTATATTTTGTCTCATATAGATAGATCTTGGGACTTAGTCCCATATTATAAGTTTCAAAACTGTGACGTTATTACCGAATGCATCTTTTATAATCCGACAACCAATTTCAAAAGATGCACTCCAATTACAACGTGTAAATTGCTAGTTCGAGATAGAAGTTTTTCGATTTTTATACATCATGTTATTATTAATTATGAAAGTCGAACTTTAGAGTCAAATTTCGCTACGAGCAAACTTTTTATTGGATCTTTTTCACTGTTACCATGATACTGAAAGTCCCAGGTCACATATATAAAGAAATCACGAATTGAATAACTTTTATTTTTAATTTGTGTTTCTAGATTGGGAAAATATGGCACTATAGACTGGCTTCCTTAACAGTTGACATGAACTAATTTATTTGGGTTAATAAAAGAAAATTAAAAATTTGTTAAGGCCCTTAAACATCAAGGGCCAGTTCATTCTTTGAACAAGTTATACATGTGTTTCAACTGTTGTTATGCATATAAAACTCATCATCAGTAACAACTAAAAAATATATAAAAATAAAAAAAGTACCAAGAACAAATAACAAAAAATATCATTTATTCAAATAATAATGACCATTTAAGTAAAATGACCAACAATTGAAATTTAAAAAAAAAAACACCAAAAAAATAAATAATAAATAAACGTACATATTTTGGACTCTTTCCATTACTTTAAGCTTTTTATGGTTAATTCCCATAATTTTATTTATTTTTTTGTTGGCCACAAGTAGCTTTATTTGTTTCAACTCACATTTAAGAGTTTATGTTTTAATAAAGAAAACAACAAACAATAATAAATTTTCCTTAAATTAAAATAGCAATACATTTAGAAAAATCATAACAAAGGACAGACATAAATTGTTGATGAAATTTTTGATTAGTTTTCATTGTTTTTATGTTTTGTTTCATTATTATTACAAAACATTATAATTTTATTCTTTTGCTTGTTTTTTTTTTGTTTTGCAAAATAAATTTTAGTATTTTTAATAACACTTTATGATTTGTATATTGTTGTTTAGTTGTTGTTGTTACAACTCTTGAATGTTGTTTTTATTTCCCCACTTCATTAATTTAAATTTTAAGATGTCATGCACAGAATTTTTTCTTGTTTTTACTGATGAAACATAATGAAGGATTTTGTTCTTACAACAAATAAAACAAATTATTAATGTCAATTATTTTTTGGGGTTTAAATTGCAAATTTTTATGGATTTTTTTATTACTTTTAATTCGCTACTTATTTTGAGTGCTATCCTGAAATGTTTAGCAATAATTGTTAAGGATTTCGTAAAAAGCAGAGTGTCCTAACTTTAGTATAAGTTGCATTTTGATTCAATGCTCTTCTAGGGTACAGTCTTATTTTTTCTTCATGTCACATTAAAGAAGGTTTCACCGTATCAGAGAATAAATTTTATGGAGTGCATAGTTTAGTAAAATATTAAGGAAACAATTTGTGTTTTTTTCTGTTTATTTATTGTGATTAATAAAAGCCACCCTAATACATAACATATAGTTTATATACACTTTATTTAAATTTCCAAATTTCATACAAATAGTTTTCATTTTTGTTTTGAATCTGGTCAAGACTCTGGGGATCCATTGTTACTGTGTTGTATCATGTTTTTTTGTATTTTTTTTCTTTTAGCCGCATTTAAGGGTTTAAGTTTAAACATGGATTTTTGCTATTTCTGTGTAGTTCTGAGTAGAAACCAATTTATATTCGTTGTTTATGTTACATGTGAGCCCTCCCTCATGTTGTGCATAAAAATGATAAATAAATTTTTACACTTTTAATTCCTAGCAGGATATATTCATATCAATAAAGATTAAAAAAGGAATTTTAGGAAAATATAAACTATAAATTCTATTAAATTGGTTTAAGGTTATTTAAAATATTTTAATTGGTTTTTTTGGATTTGGAAAATTGTTGTTAATATCTTTTAAATATATTACAGTTTTTTTAGCTTTAACTTATCTTGCAAGCAAATCAAATAACCAACCTCCACGACCACCCATCTTTTTGGTAATTTCTTCTTAATTATGGCCAAATTATATTTGACCTTCTTTGTTTCATTTCGTATTTTTTCAGTAAGTATGTGTGTTTGCTCTAGTAATTAGTGGTCCCAGACCTAGTTAACGATTTGTGTTTTGTTTCGTGCTGGACTTTAAAAATAGTAGAACATGCATTTAAGAAAAATACATACAATAAATTTCCAGTTAATTAAGTTTTATTTCATTTTGTTTTTTAGTTAATGTTACAAGTAATTTATAGATTTTAACTTGAATTTTATTTTATTTTAGCGGTTTTTATCCCGATTGGAAATCTTTTCATTATGTAAAAATGATTAATAAAGTTATTTTGTAAGAAACACCTAATAAACCAAAAATAAATCCTTTAAAAGTTATTTGTGAGATGACAAAAAACTAACTTGTAAAAGAAAATTTTTAGGAAATGTCAATATGTATGTTAACTTACTAAATTATTTGAGTTACATGTTATTTACCTTAAAACATGACAAATATGTATATCTTTAAATTATTTGTAAAAAAAGAAAATTTTATTAAGAAAAACTTCAACTGAAAATTACGACAAAAGTGTCAATGTCATAAAGTTAGTTTTTTGTGACTATAGTTGTTTGAATTTTAAAAAGAAAACAAACTAAAGAAAACCAACAAAAACTAAATACATGAACCAGGTTTGCAGATAGTATTACATTGTATTTAAAAAGTAATCACATATGCACACATACCCTGCAGACCCGCCACCCCATTTTTTTCAAGTACATATCTAATAACTTGTCTAATACAATGATTAATTATTAAACACTTGTGTGTTCAAGGTAATCAGTCACATAACAAAATCCTGTAAAATGTCTAATATCCGAACTGTAGGGTTTACATCCCCATATAAAAATTCACATAAACATCACCTGCATTTAAATACACTTTTGTAAATTTATATTTGAAAACTTGGTTACAAGACACATTGCATGTTTTTGAAATGTACAAGTATCACGACAACTTCATAAATAGCAGAGTAACAACACCAACAATAACAATAAAATTCTTTATACCATCACATAACATCATGAAACTTCAGACCTCTAACCATGGTGAGGTCAAAAATTTGTAACGACTTAAAAACATCAACAAAGAACAATGACATTTGACAATTTGAAGTTTTTAAAATTTATTTTAATATAATATTTTTTGTAGATTTTATTTGTTGTCGTTTGGTTTTTTTGTTGGTATTTTGTTAAATGTTAACAACATTAATAATTGATTTTAACAGTTTTCAAAAAAAAAAAGAAAAGCAAACTGTCATGGTTCTTGACCTTTAACTGAAGCATTACAACATGATGATGTTGTCTTTTAAACACAGGAAGTCAGGTGTTGTTTTTATAAAATAATATGTTTTGTATTTTTCTTTTCGAAATATTATTATTTCTCTTTGGTGTGGTGGCTAAATTAATCTTGATAACATTGTATTTTATTTTAACATACATCTTATATTTGTAGGTGTTTTATATTTTTCTATTACATATATTAAATTTTTAAACTTTAATAAAGTTAAATTTAAATCTTTTTTTATCATTTTAGTTTTTATTTCTCCTAAAGAGCATTCTTTTAGTTAATGACTGGTAGCACTTAAGTTAAGCTTTAATAAAATATTTGCTGCTGCATTTTATGTCTCTGTAACAGTGGATATTTATGTGCAGACTTCACTCACGGTAACAGTTTTTCAGTGAAAATTACAGCAGCATTTGGTTCATAAATCATTAAACCAAACTGTATAAAAAAAATTCAACATAAATCTTTACACTTAAGACACTTCAAGCAGTTGATTCCTAGATATGTTGTGCTAACTTTTGTATAGTGTTGAGTCCAATATTTTTTTTTTTGAAACTCAGTAAGCAAGTTCTCCATAGAAAATATGTTTGTTCAGTAAGGGAGTTTTCTATTGAAAAGTAAACATGTTTTTATAGACTAGTTGGTAGATTTTTAACAATACTCTACTTTATTTTATAGTATTTTCTGAAAAAGTTTGATTCGTCTCTCTTCAATTCTCAGAATAGTTTCTAGCCAAGTGTTATTAAGATTTCATTTAGATATATAATTAATATTCGGTTAACTAGACCTCCTTAATCTTAACTTGTGCATATCAAGTCATAGATGATCCCTTTTCCATGCTTTACTAAAATTATTAATGTTCTGAAATACATACAATATGTATACACTCCCACAATGTTGAATCTGTATGTTACCTGTCAGCAATACATTTCACTTTAAATGTAAGTATGTATATTTAATTGTCAACATTTGGTGGCTGAGTGTGAATTCTATTTGTCTTTATTAGTGTGTTCTTGTTGCGGTATGTTATGAAGGTTTTTTTCGGATTTTAAGCTGGAAGAGATGCCATGCCCATTTACATAATAATATTAAAATGAATTCAGGTCTGAGTTGGGGAACAACTCTCTCATCTTATTTATGAAACGAGTTTAGGCTTGTGTTTGTTGGTATAATGGTTTAAAGGAAATATCACCTAAAAGTGAGGTTATGTTTTGTTGATGAAGTCCATAGACTATTTGAATGTTTATATCCTGTGGAAGATCATTTAATCTCAACTGTTTATGAGACTATAAAATCTAAACAGTTGTGCCCTGATGCAGACCATTTATACTCTTAATTTTTAGTAGTAAAGTACCATTTAAATTATATAGATTGACTTGGCAGATTTTCCCTAAACCAAAGGGGGATACCCTGGCGTTTTGCTTATGAGCCAAGCCATTAACAAAAATAATCTCAATATGACTTTAATACTAAAGTGAATACTAAATATAAAGTGTTCTTTTCATTACGTTACTTTAAGGGTAGCGAAGCACACTAGGTATATCAATTATGATATATAAAATAATGTATATATATATTATTTTTATATTTGAAAATTATATGAAGAAATATATATGAAAGTATGTTTGGAATACAACTTTGATGACATTTATACAGCTTTAATGGACGTAATCAACTTTAACTGTAAAATATTTCTTCTTCCTGGTCCTAAATATTTGTTCTTTACCTAATGTTCTAAAAAATAAAATCTTTTTACTTTTTGTTTTATTCGTTAAAAAAAGTTTTTGTTGGGACATTCCACAACTACTTACTACAAAATGTTTTAACATTTATAAATACCTGGTTTTATATGAACTGGTAACAAACAATGGTGATGAAAACAATGAGACATTTGGCAGATGTTGTTTTCTGTTCTGTTTGTATTTCTTTTGTATTTTGTGTAATGAAAAGTTTAAAAAGTTTATTCTATGAATAATTAATACAAATTTAATTTTTAACTTTTCAATTGTAGCTACACACCAAAAGAAACATAATAAAAGTCATTAAATCCTTTTAACTTAAAAAAAAACTTTTAAAAATTAAATAAAAAAGAGTTTAATTTTATAAAAACTGAACACACTTAAAATAACTCAATTAAATATTCATTATTATTGTTGTTAAATAACACTTAAAGAAAACTTTCATTTAAGAGGCACTATGTTTAAAATTAAAAAAAACTACATATGTATGTGTTTGTACACATTTGTTGTTATTGTTATGTATTTTTTTTTTTGTTTTTTAACCTTTAATTAAATGTAATTTGTTGTCATTTGTATTCAAATAATAAAAACAACTAAAATACTCTGGTTTAATTTCCCACATTTGCGGTGTAATCATTTTTATACCAAACATATCTTGGTATTTTTATGGATATTTATATAAATTTTGTTTCTGGTATTTTGTTTTATCATATAGAGACTTAAGTTATTATTTATACTTAATGCTATTGTTTTAACATTGTGAGTAAACATTGATTATTTCAATCACCAAATTATTTGATTTTTTAATAATTTTTCAACCAAAAAGTTTATTTAATTTGATTGGTAAACGTTAGCAGTGAGAAATCTCATGATATCATTAAGCTTAGATCCAGATATCTCACCAAGGTTAGTATGAATTAACTGACAAGAAAACGGTTTCTTTATACGGATAGAGCAGGGCATTCGCAGAGAACATGGAAGATCGTTTTTTATACCCTTCACCGTCATTCCGTTTGTAATTTCTAAAATATAATTTTCCGACCCTATAAAGTATATATACTATATAGTATATATAAAGTATTCTGGATCCTTATAGATAGCGGAGTCGATTAAGCCATGTCCGTCTGTCTGTCTTTCTGTCCGTATGTCTGTCTGTCTGTCTGTCTGTTGAAATCAATTTTCTGATATCTTCGAGATCCAAATCTTCAATAATTCTGTCGGACATGCTTTCGAGAAGTTTCAGCAAAATCGGTCCATAAATAACTGAGATATGGGTAAAAATCTGAGATTACCCCTGAAAATTTACTCAACAAATTATTAATAAAAGCATAAAAACAACAACAAGGAGATAAAGCAGTAATATGTTGGTAATACAGCTCATATTTGTTTGAGGGTGGTAATACAGTTTAACGGTGGTAGTACAGTGCAACGGTTAATATTTCTTTCTGCAACATTTTATATTTGTTTGTGTGTATGTTATGTTTGACATATGTGCAGAGATACAAGATAAATAAAAACTGTATTTTAAAACATACTTGGTGAAGGGTATATAAGATTCGGCACAGCTGAATATAGAAATCTTACTTGTTCCTTAGAACATTTTCTTTTGAAAAGTTCCCTAGACTCTTAAGCGAGTTAGAAAAATTGCCTGGTTTCTAAGCAAGTTTTACTAAACTTTAGTTTAACTAATACGACCTTGTGTTATTTAACGACCTACACCCAAAAGCACTTGTGAACATATTTTTAAGAATATATTATTTACAATGTCACTTCTCTTTATAATGTGTGGATTTTTTGAATTCATAAAAATTTTTATATCTGTAAGTGAATGTAAGTATAACGTATTTTTTATTACAACTAGCGTCGTATGCATTTCCGTATCTTATTAAATTTAATTTATTCAAATTAAATATGTGAAAAAACAACAAACATATCAAAACTTTAAATAAAAATTGTGAATAAAAGCTAAAGAAATGTAAAGAAATTATTTGAGCAAGAAAACTTGAAAAGTGTGTCAGATCGTTCTACTCTACATTCACTTACGTTGTGTGTGTGTGTATGTGTGCATGTTTGAGTAAGTGTATGTTTGTTTTGTAATTTGTATAACATTCTTAAAAATACATAAAATCTACATATATAGTACTTTCTTTACTTATACTTACTTAATTTACAATTAATCATTACGATTTGCATTCATTTTGTTTCGAAAGAAAAACACGAAACTTTATTTTTCTTCTGTTTTTTTTTGCAAATTTCTTGCTTGATTTTCTTTTATTTTTTGCAAAAGCGCATTAATTTTCAGCTGGTGCAGCACTGCAAAATTATTTAATCAAAAATTTATACTCGTACTCGTGTATTAAATAAAAATGAAGCAGAAAACTAAAGTGTATAAAGTAAAATAAGAATATAATTTTATAATTATGTAGGTCATTGTGATTAAGTGTTGTATGTAAATTTTAACGAAAAAAAAAATAAATAAATAAAGTTAAAAATTTACTTGTTGGAGAGTATGCAGAGTATATTTGTGGTTTTAAATCAAGTAAATCACTGGGAAAAAATAAAAGAAATACATAAATTTTACAATAAAATGTAATAATATAAAAATTGTGTAATAATGTGTTTAATTTTGTATATATATTTTTTTGTATTTTTTCAATGGCTTCTCTGCTGGATATTGCGGCATTTGGTTGATGCAGTTTTATTTTATTTATTTTTTCTTTACACTTGAGTAGAGTAATCTGATGTCAATTCTCAAGGTGGAAATGAATTTTATCTTAAAATGTTGAATTATATGAATTTCCAGTAGAGAAAAAAATATTTTTGTGGTTTCATTTGATTTGCAGAAAATATATTTTGCAAGAACTATATATATATTTTTTTTTAAATTTAACCGCTTTTGTGTATGAACTAAATTTTTTAAATTACTTTTAAAAAACCCTTACAATTTTCCATAAAAATGTTACAATTATGTTAGGAAAAAATTGTAAGGGAAACAAGTTAATTTTAGAGTTTATTTGTAATGTGGCTATTTACCATTATAAATTAAATTTAATTAAAATTGTGATAAAATTCAAAAAGATGATTTTTTGGTGTGATTTTGAATGTATTAAGTGTTAAATAAAATAATCTTTTCCTTTAAAAAAATATAAACCACATGAAAAAGAAATTAAGTATTTCGTCTTTTACTGATTATTTTTTTTGTATCTCTTTGTGGTGGTTTCAAGGATTAAATTTAAAAAGAAAATATTAATGATTTTCTTTGGCTGCTAAATAAATATAATATTTATTAGTTCATTAAAAATAAAAAGTATATGTGTATTAAGGGAGGGTTCTTATAACTACGGCTTATACAAACTTCATAAAAACCTGAAGACTTTGTATGACATTTTTTTTCAAAAAAGTTGCTTGTTTTGCTATAAGTTTTAGATATAGAAATGTTGTAGGCTATATATCGTGTTTTTTAAGTTTGGAAAATTTGTTAAAAAAAACGCCCTAATGTTCATATATGTATGTATGTATGAGTTAAGCATGTAGTAGTGGTATGGTAGTTATATGAGAAACATACATCATCATCAGCTAGCGAAAAGAGGCGTAACTATGTGGAGTATTTTTATTTTGCCTGCCATGAACTGGTGTTCAAAATTTATGACTTTATATGAAGTGGTATTGGTTTCCTATTTTCAGCTAGTTTTTCTTTACAATTTCTTGTTTTATTTATTTTTTGGTGCTATTAAACAGTATTATCCTTATTCATACCGACAGAAAATACCCACAAAACATTTTTTGACGACATAATAGACAAGGATCAAAAACTGGAATTTTCCTAGTCTTTCCCAAGAAAACAAACATTGAAAAGTAATAAGCTATAATGCTAATAAAATCTCTTTTCACTACTTCTTTATTAGCATTTTAAGTCATTATTTAAACACAGTGATGACATTGAAGACAAGTACTTCTACGCTTGCTTACAAATAGGAAGTTAAAAAAATACTGGCGATTTCTTAACAAAGAAGAATACAAACCAGGGACTTTGCAAATCAAATGTGCAATCAAAATGACAATGCCGAAAATAAAATATTTCTATATTATATTAAAAGAGAGACCTTACTAGAGTACATCAATGTAATGCAGACGATAAGTAGTAGTCATTGAAATGTAAGTGGTTATGTAGCACAATTCATTACCGAATTTTTGCTGGGTTTATATATAGTTTCGCCAAATATAAGCGATAAGAAAGAAGTTATTTATATGAATTTATTATTTTTGTAACAATATTAGAAACGAAATATGAGTCTTCAGTACTTTGTTGGACTGGATTCGCCAAAAAATATTCAGCAGGTATTAAGCCCTCCTATCTATACACTTATATATTCTGTATGTATGCTTTTCATTTTCCTTCATACACTTTATACTATAACATGTATAAATTTTAATTTTCATTAAATCTAAATTTTCATTAAATTGAAACATAAATCGTTTTGGATAAATACAAAAAATATATATACAACAACAGAAGCATGTTGCTTCATCTCCTTGAGATGCCTTTTTTTTAGTCCTCCAAAACACTAATAGCAACAATAACCGCTGCAAAAACAAAAGCAATAACAAAAAAGAAATATAAAATATTTTCTTAAAAAAAGCAGAAAACATACAGAAAAATAAAATAAAAAAAAAACTAGAAAATATATAAAAATCATAAAAAGCAATATACATCTTATACTCAGTACATATATATTTTTATAGCGGTCCAAATATTACTTAAGGGAATATATTCAGACACACATACACACTGACTCACCACCTCCACTATAGTAGTGGGATGTGGTTGCTTCTTAAGAAGCAATAGTACAGTTATTGCTGGAATAGACAAAAATAAATGAAATGAAAAACCTTTAAAATGGTTTCAAGTGGTTACCTAAAGATAATAAGATAATTGGATACAACTTGAGCCAGCAGCCAAGTCAGCCCAAACCCAGCTACCAAGAAAAATGATTACAAATGAAGGAAAAGCATACAAATATGAATGAAATGGAGCAGAGAAAAGAAGAAAAAGGAAAAATTTCCCTTTTTAACAATTTTATTATGCATAAAAACATTTAACAAATGTATAAAAGTTTATTTAATAAGTTTTAAAATAAAAATAACATCAAACTTTCAGGCATACGAGAAGCAGCACAACCGAAACATAACATTTTTATTTTCCTGCATAAAATATATTCGATTTTACAGCTTTCAAAGAGTTGAGTTAGTCATCTTTTTTGGGGGGCAAACAATATCCTTTTTCCTTTTGTTAGTTGGTGGTAGAAAAAAGTGAAAAGAAACAAATTGTAACCCAGGGTTTCATTTAATTTTTGGTTTTTTATGAAAATAAATTTTTTTCTTCATCATTTATGATTTTATGTTTTTGTAAGAGTTTTATATTTATGATTTATTTTTTTATTTCCCAGCTGTTTTGTAAAGAGTCAAAGAGTATCCCTCTTAAATGTTGTACTATATACGTATGTCTTTCTAAGCATTGAATAAATCTACCTAGATTACACTTTAGTGTCCCTTACTAATAAAGGAAGTAATCACTCTAAAATGCATTTTAGTTATATTTTTATTTAGGTTATATTTAACCCAATTTTAGAACTGACATCCCGAACTTCAGGGTGTTGTTTATTTGAAGGAAACGAACGACAAGTAATAATTTAGTTCCTAAACAGTTCTTGTTAAATGACAAATAAGCTTTTTGTATGACTGTCTTATACAGGACAATAACATGCTAAACGGTTATAATTTTGACAGTAAAGAACACACTCATCACACACCACTTTCTCTTGGCAAATTAGTTTGAGGTTGCTTTGTGTCACCAGTTTTTACAGTCACTTTTATATCATCAATTTATAGCACCAAAAATAAGCTGTTTTCTGTACTTTTTTGTTTTGTTTTGTTTAAATTATTTATTCGTAAGACCCAGAAGACCCTTGTTAAGTCATTTTATAGACACTTTCAAATACTTGCACTATAGTAAAATTTTTAAAAGCTTTTAATAATCTCCAAAACATTTTGTATTTACAGACTATAAATCAAGTCATTTGGAAATATAATAAAAAGAAAAATTAAATCTTGTTATTTCCATTTGTATGAGTGACAAATTATTAAATTGTTAACTATTAATACCACTTTATTGTATAGTAATACAATTATTAATTTTTCAAATTAATCATTTTATTTTTATCGCTTCAAATTCAAGTCTTTACGAAACTACTTTCTTGTAAGTAATAAACCATATTGTCTCAGAAAAACTGACAAACTGGAACAAGCAGGTGTTTAATTTTAATATCATCAACTGATTGGAAAATTATATTACGTTCACAAAATAGAATTTCTGACAATTGAAAAATAATACATATAGTAAACTTTTTTTCATGAAAAGGAGCGCACAACAGGTCCGATAGTGGGCCAGGTGTATTTCTTCGAATTAGATTTAGTATAAATCCTACTATCGACCTTACCTATGCTTGGATTATTTTCATTGTGCTTAAGTTATGTTCTTACTTAGAAAATTTAAAAATTTTCTATAGCCAGAAACTATATTTGCCCCGTTTTATCCCCATTTACTTAATAAGATTAAATTTCGTTATTTCTTTATAAAAAAGTATTAAACATTTGGCTGGAAATAGATTAAGAAATAAAACTTATTTTACCCCTTTTCTATATCTAGAGTCTATATTATGATTTAATGTCAAAATCTACACTGATAAATAATGCGTACATTACGAAATGATGACATAAATAAGTGCAATACTTGAAAAATTTCTAGTTAATTTAATGACCACTTAACAAAACAACTTCCCCTTGATTTTAAGCAAATAAATCAACATAAAATCATTTTACATTCAAAACAAATAGCACGAGAAATTATGTCTCAAAATTCAAAATAAACTACTCTGTAAGTATGTTTTACAAATAATATTAATAAAAAATAAGCTGTTTTAAAAAATATTTCATATTCCGAAAAAAATAACAATTTAGCAGGAAAATTATGAGCCATCTAAACAGAACCTTTATTAAGCCTTTTTTATATCTTTTAAATCCTTAAAATAGAGTGTTTCGTTTCTGTAGATTTTCTTGTTGTTATTGCTGCTAAAATAACCCCTTAAAATAATCCCTGTTAAAAGCTTTTTTCCTACAAGTGACAATTTGTATTTGTGTATTTTACTAAAATCTTAAAACGCTTTTAATCCACATCATTATTTACCCCCTTTTTAGTTTAAGTGTATGTATTTACATGATTATTATCTATGAATTTAGAATTTGTATGTTTTTCGTTTAAATAGGTTTTAAGTCCCGGTATCCATATGTCCAAATTTCAGTTTCATTGTTATGTCTATAGTTATTGTTGTTGCTGTTTGTTTTGTGATTGTTGTTAATGCCATTACTGGTTTTAAAAATGAATAAGAAAAATTACATGTTAATAAACAGTTAAAACCCTTTTTTTGTAACATTTTTACTTTCATTTAAATTAACCGGGATTCTTTTCAATTTTTATAAAAAATTATTATTTATTTGAAAATGACACAATACAATGGAAGACAGACAGACATACACGCTCACTCACTCTATATTAAAAGGGAAAATGTTAAAATACGAGTGGTTTTATAATTTAAGGACACGTGTTGTTGTTAGTTTTTTTCTCTCTCTCTGCTACGGTATAATGAATGAATGACCTTTTAATGAGGGTTGTGTGTTGTTTTGAATTTTGGAGTGATTTCTAATGGCAGGAAACTTGTACTTTTTGCCGAGAACTTTAAATCAAATACATAATTGTGGCTTCTAATGATGGGTGACAAGAGTTAATTTGCATAAAGTAAATTAGAATCCGCTTGTGTGGTTAATAAATCCGTAATACTTACGTTCTTAAGTTTTAAGTTACACAGTGAAGCATATTTGAAACTAACTATTCTACATATTAACCAACCCACTGTTTGTTTATCAAACCAAATATTTACATTCCTTTAGGGATGTGGTGTTTTCAGCTAAACCACCACTTATACCTTTACCTGTTTGTTATTCTCATAGTTAACTTATTTTCAAATCAAGTTAATTTTGTTTCATAAAATTGGAACCTATTTAAATAAACATACATATTTATACTTAGTTACCAAAATGGATTCGCCACCCTTAAAAAAAAGAGTATTGGATATATTGATTTTGTCATTTCGTTTGTAACACATCGATCTAACCATGTCTCTCTGTCTGTTGAAAGTAGGAAGTTGAAGTTAACAATTTGATGAAAATGGGTAATAACGGTCTACGATTTGTTGTATAAAATTAATCATTATTTCAAATGCTGTATATTACGTTCCATAACTGGATCGACCGCTCGAAATGAAAATATGTACTTTGTAAAACATTTATAAGTAGACTTGTTATAATATGACTATTTTAATTTTTATTAGATTAGCATTCTATTTCGTTCTGAGTCATATTCAGAGAAACCAAATTGGTCAAGTTCATTCAGTATCAAATGTCTAATTTTTCAATATTTTCGATACTCCATACAGAATAAAGGCATAGATGTTAATGACTACTTAAAAACATACAATTGTTTTTTTTTTTAATTAGGTTTAAGCAATATTTAAGTTACTGTTAGCATTTTCATGTTCATTGCTATTATAAATTTGAGTATAATTCCCTGAAACATAATAATTTATGAAAATGCAAGGTCATAATGTAATCATGTAAAGCAATATTATGATGTTCAGACTACAATCATAATTTTAACCATAATATGTTGCTCTTAGAACATGGCTTCCACAACCATGTTTTTTCTCCGCGTGTAACGAAACACACATTTAAAAAGTTCTGAAATTGGTGTGATTTTTTTTTTTAATTTCAAACATACAATTGGAAATAATACAGATTTATAATTTAAAAAAATCTAAATATATAAAATTTATTTTCTATATACAATGTTGTATTAAAAATTTCAACAAATTCAACCAAGCGGAATAAAATTGTTTCATTTTATTTTATTTCTGCTTTGTGGTCAAATGCAAAATGTGATGTGGCAATAACATAAAATAGCCTAAATTGGTTTTAGTTATAATGATTATTATTTAATATTAGGATATGTTTTTTGATTAATAAATTTTAATATTAAAAAATGCTTTTTCAAACTTTTAATACCATATATTCACTTAATTATGTTTAGCATATTATCACAGTGTAAAAACATATATGCTATATGCTTATTTAATATGACATACATAGCTATAAACAAAGTATATGTATATACATATATAAGTACTTTACAAAATTGTATATTCTGAGAATTTAAACATCCTTTTTATACCCTTCACCTTCGTGAGAAGGGTATATATAAGTTTGTCATTCCGTTTGTAATTTCTATAATATAATTTTCCGACCCTATAAAGTATATATATTCTGGATCCTTATAGGTAGCGGAGATGATTAAGCCATGTCCGTCTGTCTGTCTGTCTGTCTGTCCGTCTGTCTGTCTGTCTGTATGTTTGTTGAAATCAGTTTTTAGAAGACCCTAGATATCTGCGAGATCCGAATCTTCCATAATTCTATCAGACATACGACCGGCAAGAACGCTATTTAAAATCAGCAAAATCGGTCCATAAATAACGGAGATATGAGCAAAAAACCGAGACAACCTCTGAAAATTTCATATAAAATTTAGATTTTTTATTCATGCTCACACAGAAACTGCAAAAAACAAAAACAAAATACATAACAATACGGTAAATATTGTTATTGTAATTTGTTTATAAAAGCAAAGCAGAGCAAGAGTAGCAGAGCGAGAGCAGCACTAATGTTTTGTTATTGGCTAGAAATATGAAATTAAGTATGTAGAGCCTGGATTAAGTGAGAACCTATAAAAGGGGACTTTCTGGTACTTTTTCGTTCTTCAAAAGGTATTTTTTGAAATTTCTATAATATTGAACCTAGAAACATGAAATTAAGTATGCATGGCCCGGATTAAGTGAGGACCCAAACAAGGGGAGTTTTTGGTACTTTTTCGTTTTTCAAAAGGTACTTTTTGCAATTTCTACAATATTGAACCTAGAAACATGTAATTAAGTGTGAAACATGTAATTAAAAGGGGACTTTTTCGTTGTTCAAAAGGTACTTTTTGCAATTTCTACATTATTGAACCTAGAAACATGTTATTAAGTATGTATGGCCCGGATAAAGTGAGGACCCATACAAGGGGACTTTTTGGTACTTTTTCGTTTTTCAAAAGGTACTTTTTGCAATTTCTACAATATTGAACCTAGAAACATGTAATTAAGTATGTATGGCCCGGATTAAGTGAGGACCCATAAAAGGGGACTTTTTGGTATTTTTTCGTTGTTCAAAAGGTACTTTTTGCAATTTCTACAATATTGAACCTAGAAACATGTAATTAAGTATGTATGGCCCGGATTAAGTGAGGACCCATAAAAGGGGACTTTTTGGTCCTTTTTCGTTCTTCAAAAGGTACTTTTTGCAATTTCTACAATATTGAACCTAGAAACATGTAATTAAGTATGTATGGCCCGGATTAAGTGAGGACCCATACAAGGGTACTTTTTGGTACTTTTTCGTTTTTCAAAAGGTACTTTTTGCAATTTCTACGATATTAAACCTAGAAACATGTAATTATGTAATTATTTCTTCAAAAGGTACAAAAGGCTTTAAACACATCATGGTGAAGGGTATATAAGATTCGGCACAGCCGAATATAGAACTCTTACTTGTTTCGTTTGTATTGTAAATTTATTAATTTTTTTGCTTTATTTTTCTATTTTATTTCATTTTACAGTTTATTAAATATTTTTCTTGTTATTGTCATAAAATATTAAGAAAAAAAAAAAACTAAAAAAAAATAAAATGAATCCACAACAAAACAAACCTTTTTTTCATTAGACTTCACCTGCTGTGTTGGCATGATTGTTATAAATTTATTTACATTTTTTATTTCTTTAATTTTTTCAATATTTTCTGTTTGTTATATTTTTTCACAAAATCAACCTTAATTTGTTTTTTTGTTGCTTTGAAAAGTAACAATTTCAATAATTCATAAAACATTTATTAAAATTTATATATGTATGTAAAAATACTCATACATTTTAATAATTGTTTTGTAACTTTATAAGTAACAAAAATAACATTTATATTTTCTGTATTAAATTTTAAAATTTTTTCTCTTTAATTTCAGGTGTGTATAAACTTAAGAAAATAATATAAATTTTTAAACACAGTTGAAGTGTTTCCATCAGTCAGAAAGTAAGTAAAATGCATACATATTTATAAATTATTCTATATTTATAAAAAATATTTTGTTCCAAATTATATTTAAGCTGTTTGCTTAAAAATACTACTTAAGTCCACTTTACACGAGCACACTTTACGTACCAAAATTCTTATGAACAATTAAAATGAATTCCATCCTTATGACAAAATAATATTAAGAGTTTTATAATATATATTTTTTCGTTGTCGAGATTAGCATAAAGCAAAAACAGGAAAAGCTGAAAACAGCTGTATTCATTTTTTCTGTTGTGTTTAAATAGTAATGCATATATTCCCGATCGAAGGCGACTTATTTAAAAAAAATTAAAAAAGCCATACGACCCGATTTCATTAACTGGAAATAATCCATTCTTAACTTTATGAAAAAAATCGCTATTACGTAACCGTTTTCTAATTCTACAAAAGTAAAAAAACCTTTTGTAATATAATTTTTTGTTTATATTATGAAAATGTATACAAAAACTATTAGCTCTTTTGATGCCGACTACGCCCGAGAGGCCTTGTACCCATGTGATGTAAACCTTACCTCTGGGAGAGTATTCGGTTAGGGTTTTTTACAATCCAATACAGCATTAGTGTCATCTGATATGGCTGTCGGTTAATATGGTGAAGCCAAATTTATTCTAATTTATTCTAACCCAATTTACTTATACCGTTATAGCTCGTTCTTCTGTCTGAAAGCTTGTGTTGTGATAAGATAAATGTTTCTGTTTCTGATCTTCAATTTTGGACCCCAGGCCTATTTTGTCCCCCAACGGATTAATACTGTAATTTTCTCTAATGTTGCGCCTTAACAAGACTGGGATCAGCGTCCATGAATAAATATGTATAGCTTTTCGATAAGTCTACTTTACAATGATGACGTATCCCATAACCAACTTTGACCAGTTCGCCTACATCCATTCAGTTTTAAGTGCAGCTTAATATCCTAAATATATTTCGATAGGTGGAATAAATAGCAAGTTTTTAAAGCCATGATTACTTTACTATTTATTGCACCACTTATATATAAGCTGCATGGATGACGAACTAATGTAGCTAAAAGAAAAATCATAAGGTATAATTTTCCCAATTACCCTTTATAAAGCCCACATTTCATGCCGTATTTAATTGTTGATCATATCCTCTATGTGATGTCTACATTTAAATTTCCGGTCAAGAATCATAAATGTAGTAAACATAGACAAGTTTGTCTTTCTTGTGAAAAGACAGATTTATGTTTTCGCCGGGTTAACATTGAGGCCTCTCTGTTGAGCCCATCTCATGCAGTATTCAGAGCCTGCTGAGCTCTTCTACACAAGTAATTTGCATCCTTTCCCTATTAATCGTAGTAACCCTGAGAAAATTATAGTGTATCGCAATTTTTTACTTCCTAAAGTAAATCGTATTGAATAGAATTTTAATGTTTAAAAGACATTTTATTATAAAATTAAATTCATTATATTATTTGTCTTTGTTCTAATGTTGTCAAAAATTAATTAGAAACTTTTAGAAATTTGAGATTGATGTTTTCACCAACCAACTGAAATAAATACGTACACAGAAAAAAACTGTTCATTATTGTCCATTTTATACATATTAAATTTGTTTATAAATATTTATGTACATAAATATGATTCTAATGTATGCATGTGACCTTAATTTTTAATTACACATTTTAATGCCACAAACTAACTAAAATAATGTTCATATATTGATAATAATAACAAGAACAACTAATGATAATGATAATATTACAAACAAACATACGAATACATAAACAAAATTTGACATGTTTTGTTGTTTGGTCGACTTTTTCATTATGTATTTAATAATGTCATTCATGCACATGATGATGACAATGCTCATTAGTTATCAAAAACATTTTATTTAAATAAATACAATGCTACAATTTAAATACAATTTAAATAAATACAATGCTACAGTTTCAATTAATTATTTACAAATAAAACTGTAACCAAATATACATACATATGTATTCGTATGTATGTTTTTATTTAAACAAAATATTTAAAGGAAAGAAAAAAATATTATATTTTCAATAACAATATACATACATACTAGGCCATTGGATTCGAATTCATTTTGTGCCTTGCTCTAAAACGAAATTAAGTTTGTGGACTATTGTATTGATTGATCTGTGAACTAGTTTATTAAGTGATCTATGAATAGTATGGGAAAGTAATTTTATGATTAATTTATTAACATGGAAATGGCTTGTAATCTAGTGATCAGTCCGTTGGTTAACTTAGTGTTCAATCTATTGACTACTTTGTGAATTTGTTAAATTAATCAAAAACTATGGTAATGGTTTGTACTTACTCAACAACTTACTTTTCAATAAATACTACATACCTCTTATATTATTTGGTGGAAGTCTAGTAATGACTTACGTATAACTAAAAAATAAAAGTTGTTTGTGAAAAGTAATGGATGTACGTATTATGGTATTTTTTCTCAAAAACAACTTACTTTACTCCTTATTTGTAGGCGATGATAGTAAGTATTTGCCTCTAGTGACATCACCGTGTTAATAATGATTTAAAATTCTTTTGTATAAGTAAATGTTAGTATTTTAAACGTTTACTTTTCATTTTACGGTTTTGCTGGGATGTAGTATGTACAATTGCCTTCGGTGTATGTATGATACATTTTTTAAATTTTTCAATTTCTTTATGAATGAAATTTCGTTAGTAACATGTATTAATTGCAAAAATTTAAATAATATTTAATTAATTACTGATCTAACAAAAAATCTACAAACAAACTTAATTTCGGTAACAACGGGAACACCATTTTGTAAATTGCGTTTAAATACAAACCAATAACAATAAAATATTTAATTTCTTTTAGTTTAAATGGAATTCTTTATTATAATTTGTTTTTATTTATGTTTTTCAAAAGAATTTTAAAATATGTATACGAGTATCTGATATCTGCATAGAACATTCAATTAAAAATTTCAATTGATTTGCAATTTATTGGAAGGTTTAAGAGCAGCATTAGTTAGTAAAAATGTATATGTCATCACCACAAGAAGCTCTTCAATTGAAGTTAATTATTTTGTTTGTGGACATGTTTGTGCTTAATTGAAATTTAAAAATAAAATAATTGTAATTTAAAGCTTTTTACGTACACACATACAGACATACATTTTTAAACTACATCTATTAAACACTTTAGTATTCAATAAATATTTATTCAGCTTCATCTTACGGCTGTAGTTTTCTAGTCAATCAATTTAAATAAAGGAAAAAAAAAAGAAACAAAAGAATTCAATTGTCACATTTTTATATTCTATTATTCGTATTGTTCTCGATCTCTTGTCAGGCTTAAATTGACATTTTTATAGGTTTTTAATGTACTTCTTTATATTTAATTTTATACTTTCTTATTTGCCATAATTTCTCTTATACTCTTACTCTTCTATACACCTCGAGAAATAATAATACAGGACCAATGTAATGAAAATATTTTAAAATAAATACCATGATCACATTATAGTTGTTTCAAAAAAATTTGAAATGTGTTTCTATTATTTGATTGTTACGAACATATGCTAGATTTGATTATAAAAATAATTGTGACAAACAAAAATTTTTTTCGTATGATATTGATTGGTGATATGGTATTTGTAGTCATTTTGTGAATATAACACATAATACTTTTACGAGTATTGAAAATATAATTGTCTTGACCATTGACTATTTTTGTATGATTAATGCAATCATTTGAAACCATATATTTTTATTCTCTGTGTATACTTTGTGATTATTTTCCCATAAAAACCAAATAAACGAACATTTATTTATTATTTATTTATGTTTTCTTTTTTTGTTGACTCATACTCTCACATTAAGTATAATCAAAGTCAACATCGTCACTGAAATCTTCTCAGATTTCCTTCTCTAATTCCCTTACAGGCGGATGTGCTCCTTTTTCAGCACTTGACTTTGAAAATGCAACAGAATATTTGTTCTTACTTTAGTTTTGTTGAGCTCATATTTCATGTCAAATCATGCCAGCAAGACCGTGTTTCTGATGATGGTGGTGATGATTTTCATTTTAATACACTAGTAAATTTTATGGAAATCATTATACAAGTAAACTTTTATTTATTTTTTATTGTTATTTTCCTTGTGAGTGTGTGTGTTCTTAGTCGTGTGTTCAAACAAAGTTTTATTACCATGAGACATCAAAATCAATCCACACAGTTTGTATCTTTCTTTTACCACACCTGCTGTTGGCTTATGTTTCTGGCTGAACTTTGATTTTAGGAATTAGCTAGTGTTAAGTTTTGTTGGAGATGATAGCGTGACTTAAGAATTTACGTGACTCTGCCTTGCTGAAGGGAGTCATGCAATAATTCACTTTAATATATATTGTAGTATTTTTAATGTAAAATTAAATTTTGCGCTAAACTAAATTTACAAGCGCCATTTAAAAGTCACGTTTTCAATAGCGACCTATTTGCCAAAAAAAAAGAGTTTAAAAAATCCTTTTTAATTGAGGTCAAATTGTTGTGACATTTTTGACAAGCATACGAAATATTTAAAGAATTTTGCTCAAACATTTAACTCTCTTTTCAATACATACTGTCAATTTTATGTTCATTCTTCCTTTTTTGTTGAACATTTTGCAGTTTAAATTCACAACAAAATATTAAAGCCAATCAATCCGTTTAATATTTTTTTCTTTTGAAAAAATAAATACATTTTACAGCGTTTAACATAAACGTGTAAAAATTTTTAAAACACATTCAATGAATAAAGAGTGTCAAATGGAAGGACGGATTATAGGCAGTATAAAAGGATGGTTGGATGATGCATACTTTAGCTTTACAGTTCATTGTTCCAAAATTGATGTAGATTTTCTGGTAATGTGGCTGTTGTTGACGTTAATCTCATTTAAATACTAACACTATAACGAACATTATAAACAGCGAAAGACTAAAAAATCGTTTCGATATTTATTTTCCTTTATTTCCGTTGTAATATTTTTTCTCCTGCATTTTTGTTTTTAAATTTAATTGAAGATTAAGATTTTTGGGGAGATTTTAATGGTGTAGTACGTGACATATAAGAGGAGTTTTTCCATCTATACAAATACTCAACGGTCCGACGTTCTATTGATGCTTACAAAGCATACAAACATCTACATATCAGCTGTTCGTAGTTTATATTTAAACTTAAATACATGACATGCAGATGATGATGTTTTAGTGAAGTGTTTTTGTTTTTAATTTATATAATTTATTATGTGTTTTTGTTGTTTGTATTTTAATTTTCATTAAAAGTTTAATAGATGAAACGTTTAACGGAAATCCATTTAAATTCAATCTGCAATTTATGTTTGTAATTAATACAACATGACACTTGTGCACCATCGCTATTAATTGTATGTTCATGATTTTTTTTGTGTTTTTGTATTTATATTTGTTTCAGTTTTAATTTCAAAAGTCATTCATAGTATTCCAATTCATTTCATTTATTTATATATTTATTCGTTCATTTAGTTATTCATTATTGTATTCATAAGATAAATTGACATACATACATTCTTTTCGTGCTCATATTTAATCACAAATACATTTCCGAAAATAACAATTTTAATGTGCAAAAAAATTCAAAAAAATATTGTTATTATTATAATTATGTATGTATGTATGTATGTACCCAGCAAAAAAGTGATAAGTTAAAACAATTTAAACTACTTTTGAACTACTTATATGCATTTTTAACTGAAATAGCAAAACGTCAAATATATACTTTGGTATTTAATTATACGTAAATCTTTATAGGAGTAGTTTCAAGGAAAGCGGACGCTATGTAGTATTTAAAAAGTATGTTGTTGTTTATGTACAAGTTTTTACTTGGTTTTAAATTTGACACACGTGTGAATGAATGTGTATAAGTATATACATACATAAGTTTTCATATCATCTTGATTTCATTTAAATAATTAAAATACATTATAGGCATTTAATTTCATTAATGACATCTTTAATTCAACAAATGGCAAAAAATTCCTTTAAACTTTTGTTAAGGAAATGGTCATTTTAGAAGGGTGAACAATAGTTAACTTGAAAAAATTTTATATTTTTAGAGAAAATATACTCTACAAAAGTTTTATCGTTCAAAATATTTTGTATAAGTGATAAACTATATAAAATATTCTGTATAAAAGTATATCAAATAAAAGTATTCTGTATAACTTTTATTTTTACAAAATTTTCTACTTAACAGTTTTATTCTAGAAAATGTTATGTACATAACCACAATAAACTTTTATTACCCGATAGCGGGTTAAAATGCTAAAATTTTCATACACAATAGCAATTAAAATAGTTTTATTTTAACATGGTGCTGTCATTGGAAGCAATTACATTTCACAATTAGCAAAACTGTCAATGTAAATTGTGTGAAAAAAGTATACAGTTCTATATCATCTCGCAGAAGTTGACTAATGAGTTAGAAGGTATTTACATAACACATTATTAATAAGACATTATTAAAGTACTTTTATGTATTCAAAACAATATGTAGCAGTCATAAAAAAGTATGTGACCTCGTTAACGCTCACTTAAAAAATGTTCATTTTACCCAGATGCACACTTAATTTTTGTGAAAATCAAGTATTAAAAAATGACACTATATGACGGCTATAGATGCCATTTGTATCTACTAGCGTTCGATCGTGATCGACGTTTATAGACGTCATTTACGTCAACGTGTTAATAGGTGGTTAGAATTTGCAAGTCATTACCAAGATTTTGCTGGGTAGTATAATAATGCCATAGAAAACCCATCTTTTTATAGAAACATTTCTTTATAAATGTTTTTTATAGAAATATTTATTTTTTGGTAAAATAGATATGCCATAGAAAATGTTTTGTATAACAGTTCTTTTTATAGCAACTTTTCTGTAGAATAGTTTTATTATAGAAATGATTTATTATATTATGTTTTATAGTTATTTCTAAAGAATTAATAGTTTTTTCAGGAAAAATATTCTATATAACTGTTTATTCAACTTAAATTTCCTGTACTTCAGTAAACATTTAAAGGAATATTATCTGTAATAGATAATTCTATAGAACGTGTTTAGAATAATAGTTGTTTTTGCTAAAAAATAAGCTGTAAAACTGCAAATTTAATAAACATTTTGACTTTTGTATAACAGTTTACTTTTCTGTATGGAATCTAACTTAAAATCTATTTATAATAGTAAAGGCTTAGGAAACTTTAAGTACAGCGCACAAAAGTATTTTTAACGAATAATATTCGTAAAAGTATTCAAATAACTACAAAACAATTGCTAATTTTTGACACAGTTTAATTATCTATGTAATGAAAGAATGAACAAAAGACAAGTAAAAATTTGCGGTCAAAATATCAAAGTTTCTCTACAATCTGACCATTTAAAAGCCAGATTAAAACATAACAAGAAAACACTTTTTCAAAAACTGTTAAAACCTTCATTTTGAATGTTGGGTTGAACGTTGACTGCAAAACGTTCGTTTATTTCTACATAAGAACGTACACCTTTTTTTCAAATACACAAAACCGTTATTACGGTTTGAAAATTTAGTTTTCGCCAACCTCCAGGGCAGTCACGATTTTTTGCCATTTTTTTGTGTATGTACCTACACTTGAGTTCAGAGGTTTTTTGTTTGAATAGTTTTTGTTACTTTGTTTAACAAACAAAATTTTTTTGTTGAAAAGCACTATTTACTGCCACAAAAACGAGAAAAAAAACAAATGAGTCAACCGGCGTCATTGTTGTAATAAATAAAATACGATTGTGGTTGTTGTACCTTAAATGTGTGGGTGAGTTATTAAACTTTCAAAATATTTTTAAGTTTTTGTTTCTTTTTTTTTTTTGCGAAAAAAATCTCACAAAATTTTTTCTCTTTTGGAAAGAAACTTTATGCAGGAGAAAGGTACACCTAGAGATTTGCTAGACTACAAAATGACTGTGAAGTACAGGCAAAAACTACTATAGTAGTAAATTCATATGTTGATGGGCAGGAGCATCAGCTCATAGAACTTGTAAAGTTAACAAACCAACAACAACGACATCAGCGACATATCTACTATATATTTATATGTAAAGTGTGTTAACATGATGTTTTAGACGTTAATATGTGCATATGTTTTTATTTATTGTAGTATATACATACATATATATTTAAGATAGTGTGCATTATTTGACTAAAGAAACAAATTAGACTGTTATATTCGACCATGTCGATTCTTATATATGGACCGATCCTCACAAAAGTTTGTAAAGAGATTTTGGCTCATACAAAACTTGATTACATCGAATTTCATCGCTATACTCACACTTCTGAGCCAGTAATGAGCGTTAAAAACATTTTCTGGGATCTTATAGGGGGGGGCTAGGGTCAATTACTGACCGATCCGCATAAAGTTTGGTTAAGAGATTTACGTTTGCATAAGACTTATTTATTTAGAATTTCATCGTTATACTGGTAGTTTTTAAACAAATCAGTTCGATCTAAATGGGGTAATTTAGAGAAGAGTCTAGCAAATGTCATTGCAGAATTACAATATATAAAAAACTAAAATTTCTAAATGAGGCTTTATATAGGTCAAATATGGGCCGATCCTCGGTAAATTTGGGAAAAGGATATATTTCTAAATAACAGTTAGTTTTGTTGAGTTTCATTGCGATACAAATGGTTACAAGTCAATTTTAGACGTTTAAGTCATTTTTTGAAGGGGGGTTTGTATGGGGGCTAGGGTCAAATATAGGCCGATCCTTACGAAAATCTGCAGTATCATTTATACTTATATAAAACTTATTTGTGCCAATTTTTAGAGAGATAGAAGAATATTTGACGTAATTATAGCATTCAAATCGGGAGGTACGGTTGTATGGGGGCTAGGTGAAATAATGGACCGATTTCAACCATTTTCAGTAGGCTTCGTCCTTGTGCCAAAAAACATGATTGGTCCAAATTTCATCAAATTATCTTGAAAATTGCGGCCTGTAGCTTGCGCACAAGGTTTACATGGACAGCCAGCCAGCCAGCCAGCCAGCCGGACAGACGGACGGACATGTCTTAATCGACTCAAAAAATGATTCTGAATCGATCGGTATACTTTAAGGTGGGTATTGGACCAATATTTTTGTATGTTACAAACATCAGCGCAAACGTATAATACCCTCCCCACTATAGTGGTGTAGGGTATAACAAATCGTTGCCTTCTAGCAATCTAATAATACGAATTTAAATAATAATGAGATTTTTCCCTGACTTTGGTAGAAAATGTTTAATAAACCCACAATAATTTTTCAAAGCAATCATTCATTCCATTTCTTTCTAAAATCTTAAATGAAAAACAATTGTCTAATTAAATACTTCTTCCATATCACTTTGTTGTGAACTGTTTGGGCCATAACTTTGTATGTTGACTTTTCTACTGTTTATTCTAGTGGCAGTAAATTTTTCTCTATGATTTTAATATTTTTTTCTTTGAAGTTCAGGGGCCTTTTGTATTTATAATTTTCGTTGTTTTTCTCGTATTTTTTTTTTTTTGCTATTTATATATGAAGCTTTAAAAGTGTCAGATACAAAGATTATGCATAAATATGACAAGCCTAAAAGGATGGGAGGCAGGCGCATATGTGTGCCATTATTTTTAAGATCGGAAGGCACTCAGGCAACGAGTCATTCTTTGCTAGATGAAGCAATGTGTAGTTGGATAGACATTGCGACATACAGACTGACAAAAAGTTATACAGTCTAAACAACGAGATAGATACAAATGAAGGAAATAATGAAAATTCATTTTCAAGTATCCAGTTGAAGTTGAAGTGCCAGATACATTTGAACTTTATGTGTCTCTAAAGATCTAAAAATGTTGGAGTAAAAAACAATTATGTTTTTTAACTAAACTCATGCATATGTATATTCTGTAGGTAAACATGTATACATATATGTATGTATAAATGCATGTATGTTTGAATCTAAGTGGCATGTTAAGATACATATTTTAGGTAGCCTTGAGATATTTAACTACTTGTTTTATGTAAAAAAATATAATTTAGTATATTTTTGGAAAATATAAAAGATATTAAAACAAAAATTAAATATTAACAAAAGAAAAGCACAATAACAGAGAAAGACTTTAATGTTTCTTTTAACTAAATGCTTCTTTATAATTTTCTCTTTAATAAATTATATTTTAATTAAATAAAATATAACAAAACTTTAACTATTGAAATCTATAAAGAAATTGCATTAAATTATTATTACTTTGCATTAATCAGAAGCAGAATTTCCGCTGCAGGAATAATGTTTTTTTGAGAAGAAATAAAGTTGAACAGTTTGTGAGTTGTTATAGAAATTATATAAAATTCCTGAAATAAAAAAATATGCAATAGTATATTTGATTACTGCAAATTCAAAGATTTCACAAATGAAATGTATTTAACTTAAGGTTTTTGCGAAGAAATTTAATTAAGGAAAATTATAAGAAATTCTTAAAATAATATATTTTTTAAGGAATTTGTTAAATCTTAAATGTTATGCATATTTGTGATTATATAAAGTATAGTTCCTGACATTAACAGTAAGTAGCAATATATTTTTTCAAATAGTATATTTTATAAACATTTCTTTCTCTATAGTTTAAAAAAAAAGATGATAAAAATGCCATCAAACGTGCTCAGCAAAAACATACATAGAAAAGTAATGAGTTAAATAACTAAAAGAGTTTCTTTTTATCTCTTTCATAAGCATTTTAACATGGTGATGATATTGGAAGCAAATACTTACCACGCTCGCTTACAAATAACTTCTTACAAATAGGTAGTTAAACGTTTGTATTGTTTTAAGAACAAATCATTTGCTCACACAGAATACGAATCTGGTCTGATGATTTCTTCCTCGAAATTCTAACTATGGTTCTATTTGATATGAAAAAATTAGTTTGAAAATGAAATTTCCATTGTTTATTCAAATCTAAGTTATTAATGTTTGAATGAATATAAAAAGAGTAGAAACGGGAATATTTTTAATATAAAAACGTTTCCTGTAAATTTCTCTTTCTGCTTCTGTTATGTAATTTTAAAGCAATTTTAGATTTTTATCTAACTATTAAATAAGTACACAGAAAAAAGTATTTTTTTTAATATTAAGAAGACTGCTATTTCCGAGATGGAGATAAAGAAGATTTTTGGTTTTTTTCTCTATTGTTTTTTAGCAAGTTTTTTATTGTTTGGGAAAGGAGTCAATCAATGATGGTTTGCAAATGTTAATTTTCTACAAAAATTTTTATCAAATATCTACATATTTTCGCCAGTGTACCAGTAAACGTCTGCATAAGTAAGATGTTGAATAACAATTATATATTAATGTTTATTAGAAAGTGCATTTGTGTGCGAATGTGTGTTTGTGTGTTAAGTTACTTTTAATGTTCCCCTATTTTGTACATATTCTGTGAAAATAACAACAGAAAATGTATTTTCCATTTCATTATAAATATTCATACGATACAAACATAAATGAATAATGTGAAAAACACACACTCTCACTCTCGTGTAATAACTGCTAACAAACAAACAACATATTCCCACAAATTTGTATTCATACACATTCATAATTCTACACTTTGTGATGATGAAGATGAATTAATGAAAATAATAATAGAAAATAAAAACAAAAACTATCAAACTTTATAAAAAATGTTAAATTATTTCTAATGTTAAATTTGAACAACACATACATACTTAATTATAGTAGAACTGCAGCAGTTTTCATCTACAACTTCAATGCAAGTAATACATATAAAACTGTTTTCGGCAGCGGGATGATGCTGCCAGAGTAGTTTTGAAATGAACAAATCTTCTTTCGTCTAAATTTTGCATCTGCACCGGATGTTAACGTAATTTACATTCATTAAACAAACCAAAAATACTGCAGTATTATTAACAAGTAAGAGTAATCTATTTGACTATGCCGAATTTTATATACTCACCATGAAATGTTCCTCTATAAACATCAGAGTAATATTTAGAATAGGACTTAAGTCAATTATTGACAGAGCTCTTTCAAATTTATAGATCACTCCTTATAAAAGTTGCTAGAGAGATTTTGATTTGTATGAAACTTCTTTATGTAGTTAGTCATTATGCGTTAGACATTTTTTGAAACGTACATTATATGGGGTAGGGTCAATAATGGTCCGATCCTCAAAAATTTGGTAGAGAGATTTTATATACCAATTTTATTTGTGACAAATTTCATCGTTTTTTTTTAAAGGGGCCATTTTTATGGGGCTAATATTGTCCTTTTTCAATAAAAAATAATTTGAACCCTCTAGCTCTTTCCGTTCGTACTCTATCGTCTTTTCGACAGACGGAAGGACATGGCTAAAATGCCATAGAATTTAATAAGAACGCAGAATATGCTTTATAAACTTTTGTAGGCTGTAATGGTCGAGTTTGTTTGACTACTGCTTGTCGTTTCGGTTACCAGTGAACATTGCGTTTAGCACGTGCTTGCAATAGGTCTAGCTCGCCGGGTTGGGAGGGGGT
>NC_060951.1:21187058-21244299 GCF_022045245.1 Lucilia cuprina
CGTTAAGAACAATAAGAAGGTGGGGAAAAGGCGAAGGGGAGAAAAAATGTAAAACAATATTACACTGTTTACCATGAAAATCGAGAAATTCACATTCAACCGTCACAAGGCCTATGATCAATATTTCGATGTGTTACAAACGGAATGACATAAACAATATACCACCTACTTTTTTGATGGTACGTATAAAACATTGAGGAAAAATACCCAGGAGATGCAGAAAATTTTATCTAAACTGTAATGCATTGAAGAGAAAGAATGGAAAATCACAAAAGTAAGAAATTCAAAATATTAGGGGAAAAATTGTTTAATTTTTTTAAGTATAAAGAATAAATTTTTGATTTTTTCATATTAAAGGAAGGGTGATGTTATATTATCATTAATACTTATTCACTGTTTATATACTAAAGCATTCTAAGAGTGTATCCTAGAAGAGGGGCAATGACATTTAATGAAAAAATCAATGAGTCATTAGTTGAGGCTAAATATAAATTTGTACAAAAAAAAAACTCTTTTAGTTTAACAGGAAGAACTACATAGTTTAAATTTTCATTAATGTTTAAATTATTAGACCATTGAAAGATGTATTTCTCTAACCCAAAACATATATTTAGAAATTTGATTGATTATTAATTTGATTCACTTTTCTGATCTACTTTTCTAAATATTTTCTGTTTTGATATTTTCTGCTTGTGTTTCGTTTGCACACATTTATTATAATTCTTAAACAGTCAATAATTTTGTAGGCGTAATAACAGATTTAGTTCATGTTTCTTAACTTTATTCAAATGTAACTACAAATTAATATTTATTGTAATTGATAAAGCAGTCTTTAAGTTAGTATTTACATAAGTGAGTTGTTTCAATCATCTAAATAATTGATTTTTTGAAAATATTTAGCTGAACTGTTTGTTTGATTAAAGAACTAATTAAAATTCAATTTTTATTTAATTAAATATTTTATTAAATAAATTTAAAATTTTTGTTAACTTATTGATTATAAGTGTTTAAATTTTTGAAAAATTTTAAAGCATTTTTTGAAATAAATGTATATATTAAAATTGTATTTAGACAATAATTCATAGATTCTAAATGTCCTTTTTATTTTTTAAGAATTAAACTAAATAAATAATTGTTTATAATGATGAATATTTAATAGGTGTAACAATAATGATTATTCTTTAAAAGCTGTAATAATCCTTAGTTTTTTTTTACATTAATTTTATTTGTTTTGAAATAGAGGTGTATTATAATACTTAATCAGTGATGGGCATCATATAAGGGTATACATATCTGTATGAAAAAACAGAAAACTTTAATAAATGTATGAACAAAAAATTCGAAAACCTACTAAATATCAAGTAAAATTCTTTTAAATTCTTATATTCGATTCCATAATTTATCGTCACAACTAATTTGTTTACTGAAATGGCAAGGAGTTGAAATAATCTCACTATACATATGTATATGTACATACATATGTATTTAAATACTTTACATAAAATATTCAAACAAAAACATCATGTTCATTAAGGACTCTTACTAAAAACACAAAATAGAAAAATTCGAAAAATACACAAAAATAATTAGAAATACATATGTATGTATGTTTGTATTTTTGCAAGATTTTTAATCTAATGACTTTCAATTTATTTAATTATTGATCATTTGAATAAAATTGCATTTACATTTCACAAATATTATGTCTCTTAATTAAAGAAATTCCCGTATTTACAAATATTAATTCATATTCATGGATTTGTAAACGAACAAATTTCTAATCCTCTTAAGTATTTTGTTCATTTAATACTAAATGTCTGTTGGCAAAAACAAACAGAAATAGAGATGTCAGCCAGTCAGTAAGTAATTGATTATTATAAAAATATATGTATGAATATGTATGTATGTATTAAAGTATTACCACAACAAAAATTATCAATAATCTTTAAAAGTTCAATGTACAATTCCTTATACTCTGGCTGACATCAACATTATCGACTCCTCAGTTATGGGGGCATATTGTGCGGTTGAAATGTTGCATAAAATAAAGTTTTATTACTACTGTCTGAGGTCTTGTCAGTTTATGAACATTTTGTTCTTTTAAGACAGAAGTTGAAAGAAATGAACTAAAGTTAAGAATAACAATAACAAAATTGTCTAATCATATTTAAATATAGAATGCGAAAGTACAAGAATTTTATATTTATAGAATAAATTTCCAACACCCAGTCCTCAGTTAAAAAAATGTAGAAAAAATATATTATAAAATTGTATCATTTGTATTTTCAATATTGGTTTGGTGCAGTTTTCTCTTAAATTTAACATCTGAAAAAATTGTTTTCAATTGTTATTTATTATTTACGGATTAAATGATTAAAATTAAAAAAATAATTATTTGTATTGTATATGTGTTTATTTGTTTGTTGTTTTCATTGGAATTTTGCTTTCATTCATTTTACTATTCTATTGTAGTAATTGTTTTTGTTGTTATTTTAATTTAGTTTTATAAAATCACTTCGATGTGTAGAGAGATTATCAGAAGGTATTTTTATAAATGGAATTTAAACAACAACAGTAAAAATGAAAACAAGTATGAATGAATGACATAACCGACCATATGATACCCTACACCAGTGAGTATGTTAAAATTGTTTGTTATTTTTAAAATAATTAACCGTTTAATTTGGTTTTTACCTAAATTTCGGAATATATTTTACTTATTATTGACCAAAAAAAAAAGATTTTTTCCAAGACTGTTTATATGGGGGTAAGGGCAAATATGGGCCTATTAGTTATATATGTAGAATTTAATCGTTTTATTAGTATTTATAAGTGCATTTTACCCTTCAAGACATTTTCTGTAGGGGAGTTTCTATAAAATTAAGTTTTGCCGATTTTTGTTGGGTTACTGCTGTAATGGGGCTAGGCAAAACAATGAACCGATTTCAACCACTTTCAATAGCGTTCGTATATAGCAAATTTCATCAAATTATACTGAAAATTAGACATTTAGCGTGCGAAGCAAAAGCTTTACATGGAATTTAGGGCGTCCCGAGGAATGGTCTTTTTAAGAATTTGATATATGAATACCTCTCAATCGCTGCGTATTAATATACTGAATATGAGAAAAAAATATTTTTTTTTTCGAATGGCAATTGAAAATCATGACCTCAGTATAATTTGTGAAAAATGAAATATCTCCAAATATTTTTTGATTACGTGAAAAATAATTTAAAATTTTTGTACTGTACCACAAAATAAATTTAGGTGGCTTGTTTTAGTCCTTTTTAGAATTTTTTAAATTATTTTAGAGTTTATATGTCAAATATTTTAATAATTTTTTTTGCAATAAGCTCAAAATTACGAAATTTTTGAGACTCATTTCGAAAAGATTACAAAAAGATTTTTTTGAACATATTGTACTGAGATCAAGCTTTTTAATCACTGGTAGGGAACTGAAACACCTTTCAAAAAAAAATATATATTTATTTTTATTCTGTACATTAATACGAATCGATTAAGAGCAATTCCTACAAAAAGTGATCTACGGGACATCCTAATGGACAGGCAGACGAAATATTTTTGGGTATTACAAACATTAGCACAAGCGCATAATACCTTTCCCAATATAGTGGTGTAGGGTATAATAATCATCACTTAAATAAACCAAAAATATAATGACATTTGATTGAAAAGAAAATTCCTAACAATTCAAATTATTTTTATATATAAATCTGCGGGTGAGTGTTTGTAATATATACTTTTTAAATTTAAATAAATGTGAGCAAAAAATACAAAAATCTTACAACGATTTTTAGTTATAAATATGACTAATCCAATAAAGGACTTTTATAGCATTCGGGTATCACTAGAATTTTTAATGATTTAATAACTCTAGTTTTATTTATTACAGAATATTAAACTTTTATTTATTTGAAATATTTACATACCTAAGTAAGTAGTTGGAAAATTTATACTAAAAAACCGGAATGTTATTCTAAGAAGAATAGCGGAGCAAATTTTTACGTTGTTAAATTTTAATGATTAAATCGAATGAAAGAGTAAATTTAATTTTGAATCGATTTAATCGTTATACAAAAATATTGATCAATATTCTCTTCACAAATAAGCCAGAATACGTCTAAACTATCAAAATAATTCTATCAAGTTTTGCACCCAATACTAAAATGCTGTTATCAATTACCAAAAAATGTTAAAAAATTAAATGAATTATAAATTGTATAAATTAAATATTTAATAAAAATAAAATCAGATTTTTTATAAATTTATTAATAGATTTTATTTGAAAATTTTTCATACAACAGTCAGTGTCGTTCGTAAAATAAATTGATATCCCTTTAAAAAAATAATGAAATAAAAAGTGTCCGACTAAAACTTAATTAAAAAACAATATTTATTGATATGTTTTCATATAAATTCCCTTAAATACAATGAGCTGTTCTTAATATCTGGCTGTGTGTGTGTGCGTATGAGACTAGGAGTAACGTTATGAAATTGAAGCGTTTTGTTGATGATACCCGGGTTATTAAATGACATTTGAGACATTTTTAACAATTTTACTAGTTGTATTTTTTTAAGTAATAATAATTTACCACCACATCTTAAACGTTAGTCACATGTACAAAAAAAAGATACATGTATGATTATATGTTAGTAACTGAAAGTATATTTCTATCGTTTAATGAAGTGTAAGTAAGTTGTGGGGTATTGATGTCGTCTAGTTGGAGCCTGTCTGTCGTAGACGCCTTTTATTGTCGTCTCGGTAGTTTTTGTTGTAGTTTATCAACTGCTAAAAAGAGTTTACACTTTAATCTACTACAGTGATGGGGAGGTAGCACACTTTGCAGGGATTTAGGTACCATATGCATAGTTGGGAGGAGGGGGTCATCTTAAAAACACTTACCTTAACTAACTATAATTTGTAAATAATTTTTTCTGGACAACGAAATATAAAATACTTTTTTTTTGATTTAGTCATATGTATGAACATTAAGGATGCACAAAGATTCACATTTTTTGGGCACGTCTAATGTACATATACGTTGTCGATGCATAAATATATTTGTGTAAAAAACTAAAATATAAATTCCCAGCAAAAACATGGTTCTCACTCAACCGCAATGACTTTTCAATGACTTATGCATACCGTCTTACTTAATACTAGACTAGTAATAACTTATAAATAATATATTATGCAAGTACTTACTTCTAAGCCTTGACGAATTCTTTTCGAACTTTGGTTTTAACTCAAACGAAAACAATGTATTTTTTTGTAAAAACTAATAACGCAGTAAGCGAAGGCACGCTTCTCGGTAGAATTTATTTTATTTTTTTTATTTATTTATAGCATTGCTTCACTTTCTATGATGCACTACTAGATTAAAAATCTCGCGTTTCTGCTGCCTCTACAACGGAGTTTCTTAATACAGAGTAAAAAAAATACTCAAAGTAACCGAACAATAGATAACAATACACAGATATCAGAACTATCAGATCAAATATCAAGACACACACAGATACATATAACGTAAACATTGTTATTTTGTCGGTAGTATGGGCTGCAAGGAATCGTGCTATTGGTCAATTTACATTCATAATCAAAGGATCAGATAAACTAAATTTAACTTAGTCAAACACACACTCACACTCATAAACTCTCTCTTATAAATGACGCTATTTAGTCATGTCGTTACCATGTCTGTGTCCGTATAGTTTTGAAATTTATTAGCAATAAATTAAAATTAATTATGATTATTTTTTTGTGTTTTGTTTTTGTAACAGACTCTCCCCTTTTTATTGTTATTAAATTACATATTTTCAATATATTCCGGGTGCTTAAAGGGGTTATCAACACATTTTCATTTAACAAGTTGCTCATTTCCAGACAGTTCTTTTACATTTAATATTATCATTTCATACATTTCTGTTTTTGAATTAAATTATTTAAAAATATTTTTCTTTTTTTGGTTCAAAATCAATTATTTATTGTTTTGGAAATTCATATTTAAGATGCATTCGTTTAAAAAACTTAACCTTAAAACAAAATCTATAGATAAGAATTTTTTAAAAATTTTGTGTTCAATATTTGATAAAAAAAAACAAATAATTTAATAAAATTTAATCTAAATGAGTCAAGGTAAAATTATGTGTTTTTATGGCATTTATTTCCTTTTGTATTTTTTGTAATTTAAGTTACATTTAAGAGAAAAATAATTATGTTATTGTTGTTAAAAATGTGTTGATTGTCAAATGTTTGGATTTTTACTTGGAACGAAATAAATTACTTTTATGAATACATGGGTCTAGTTATATTTCCAATACATACAATGTTAGATATAACCCAATAAACATCGATTCAAACCTGTGAATATTTTTGAAAATTTTCATAACTAAATAATGTATTTTCCAAATTGTTTTCAAATTTTAATGTTTAGCCTTTGAAATAAACATGATAATTTCCAAAAACGTTTAAAAAATATAATGTGTGATATTTATAAAATTTTCAAAGTTTTGTTTGAATTGAACTTAGAAAAGTTTCTTTCAAAAAATAAATTATTTTAGAAAAATAAAAACAGAACATTTTTTTACAGCAAGGGAGCGAAAAAACGTTAAATATAGGAGAAATAATCGGAGATATAAAAGAAAAATATGCTAAAATAAATGTATGAATGTTTTATTTTCAGGTGATGTAAAAAAATATATGAATTTTGCAATAGTTAGCATTATAATTAGGGTTTGAAATATGTATGAAAATAATAATAAAGAATACTTGAAATACGTTTGAAATTTTTTTTAGTTTCAAGCTTACCTCTAGCCTTTTTTAAATTTGAAATACATTTGAAAAATACGTTTGATTTCTAACTGCCTTTTTGTTTGAGAAGGCCATAATTTTCCATTTGAAAACAAAATTTTTCAAATTTGTTCTCAAAGGCTATGTATGAAATTTGAATAGGTTTTCAAATACATATTTACATCATTTCAAAGGTTTTTGCTTATTGGGAAAACTTGTGAACTTTAAAGCGACCAGGTGTCTGACATTTTTTTGATTTTGAAACTTACCTTTTACTGAGTAAACATTTTTGAATCTTTTGTTTTGGTATTTTTTGATATATAGTTGTTTTACTCTTTTTTAAAAAAACTACCACTATGATATTGCAATATTTTGGAAACTATAGAGAACAAAGTTTACAAAGAAGAGTAAAACCCGAAAAGTTTCTTTTATTAAAACTTATTAAGCAGATTTTTGATAAGACTTTACTAAATTAAATTGAAAGTTATATGATTTTAAACCTAGAAATATAAAATCAAACAGAGTCCTGATCGTTTTTCAATTTTTTCTATTACAGAAAACTTTGAAGCATAAAATTAAACAACTTTCTGATTGCAAAAGTGAACATTTTGGTACTTCTTCGTACATCAAATTTTACCTTAATTTATAATTCAATTCATTTAAGTATCTGATAAACCTGTAGCGTGCTCACTAGGTTTACATACACACTCAGACGGACGGACAAAGCTAAATTAGCTTAGATAGCGATTATGAGCCAATTATACTTTAAGGTGAGTGTAGTACCAATATCGGCAAAACCAATAGTCCTAAGTATATGAGTAAAAGTCTGTAAGAAGTACTTTCCTGTAGTCGAATGGTACTTTTTGAATATTCTAATGTCCGAACTAATACTTGAAATCAAAAAGATTGACTTGTTCAGTGTTATACAAAAACAAATTCAATTTTATATTTCGTCAATCTAAATTTTCTGAACTTTAGTGTGGAATAAAGTTATGCTTTATAAAAAATTTAGTTTTAAATATAATTTTAGAAAATAAATAAATTTTGAGTCTATTAAAGTTGTTTTACAACTACAATTTAGAAATTCATTTTTGTAATATTTTCATAATTTTTTTAGCACTTTTTGTTTATAATTGATCTATAACTAAAATGTTTATATATGTAGAAATAATTTGCGCAAAGTTTTAAAAATTATAAAGCTTTTCGTAATATTACGACAGAAATAGCATTTATTTGCAGAAATATGCAAAATTAATGAAAGAACAATGCAAAAAAACTTTTAAACTAATTACTCCCGGAAGTGTTTTGTTATGCAATTAAAACAGAAAACAATTTTACCAAAAATATATATGTACTAGTTACCCAAAAATATATGTTTTATATGAAATAAACCTTCATGTACAGGTGTATTTCACCTGTAGTTTTATAAACTAGAAAATGTGATAGTGTTTGGAATATGGTTGGTATATTAACCCAAAAATGTCGGTCTATATCCACATAATCCTAGAGAATATTTAACTAAGTACAAACAGTCTTACATTCATACGCCGACATTTATACACCAATGTTTTTGCCGTTATTGTATGAATGTATGAATGAATGAAGAACGAACGAACGTGTAGTTTATCTTTAATTACAACGTGTGAAAATTATTATAAATTCCACACACTTAAACAAACTGTGACGACCTAATTTTCATACAAACATACCTTCTTTTTGCTCAGCTTTCTCTCTCGTTTTATAATTTTCTTTATCCTTTAAAAAATATCAGTAGGACACAATGCAGGTGTGTGTTTTGCTATTTTTACCCTGTAGTTTGGGGTGACTACTTCATATTTTCAATTTCAATTTCAACTTAGTTAAAAGTTAATGTCACAATTCACTTTTTCTTTGCATTACAAAAAACATTAAAAAATTCCATATGAAAAGAATATATTGCCTCCTTCTTAAAACTGTTGGGTAATTTCAGGACGGTATGTTATTCTGAAATGTTTCCTTCACTTCGCATGTTTGTGCAAGTTTTTTTTGGTTGAGCGTGTATTTTAAGTCTCCACACTGTTTTTAGCTTAATTTGCAGGTATTTTTCTATTGTTATGGGCCCAGACAAGGTAGATACGTTCGTAGCATATCTTAAATGTATGTTACACCAAATATCTTTACAAATCTTTATGTTCACCTATATCTACAGGTGTATATGTGCGTTTAAGTACATTTTATATACGAATAGTATGTTTGTACGTAAAATGCATTTTTTGTATTCGAGTATAAAGTTTTGTTACTGTGAAATAAAAATAAAATCGTATAGAGCTCATAGTAGAAATTACAAATAAAAAATGTATATAAACACACCTTTTTATGGGACACGTAATTGCAATATACAGCAGCACCTGCAACTGCAAAGGAGGCAAAGAGTGAAGGACGTTTTTAGTCAGCGTCATCAAAAGTTGTGCGAAACACACAGACAGCCAGTTTTCATTATACACCCTCAAATCTAGTTGTGGCTAAAAACAAGGAGTAGAATAAAGTTAAAACCTTGCACCATGGGTCAGAATTTTTAATATTTTAGAAAAATATTTTTTTCTTAAGATTTTAGTTAAACGTAACAAAATGTTAGATAGTACATTTTGCCACAAAAAATCTAGTTTATACTAATTATCTACACATTTTCTGTGGTTAATTTTTAAAGGATTTTATTATTAGGATTACATGTCCTCATGTAGTTAAGCAAATATCGAAAAATATTCCACCTAAAACGGAAAGCAACTAATTTTCGTTTCCAATCATTTGTCTGTCAATCTATTTATTATTTATTTAGTAAAATTTAAATTTAATTGCATTTACAGCCATAGTGCATTTTTAGCAAGATGTTTAAACAGGCATAAGATCGCTTTAATGTATACAATACTTATTTTCTATAAGTTTTACGTTGCACTTTGGCGGTAAATGTTCTTTTCAAATCTTTGTTTTTCTACAACAATTTCAACTTTTTTTCTATGAACTACTTTATATGCAGATATATTACGTACCTACATAGTTACAACAAAAGAAAAAAACATAAAAAGAATTTAAATATGTATATGTATGTATAAATATATTTAGTTAGTTATTTTTAAAAGCATTTCATTTTTAGTTTTATTTTTCTAAATTATAGAAAAGAAGCTTAACTCTCTCTCTCTCCTTTTATCACTAAACACTCTTACGCATATACATATATGTATATTTACATACATCTATGCATTTAAACATAAGGAGTGTTGTTGGTAAAGAAAAGTTTACGTATATATTATGTGTTTGAATCTATGTTATCTAAATAATTTAGTTTTTATCCTTTTTCATACTTTAGACATGTGATTATATTTCTCTATCTATGTATATGTAGGACTTCTTAAGTTGTAACAGTTTTGTGGCTTTATTTTATGTCATTTTTAAATTTTCAGCTTTTGTTTAGGCACTTTGTACACCTTTGCTGTAAATGAAACTTACAAAGCATACATTCACCCAAACAAGCAGCAGCATGCCATTATTAATACATAAGTATATTTTAGTTTGTTTTTTCTTTGCTTGTCTCGTCATAGAAAGTAATTTCACTTAAGTTGGAACTAAATTTTCTTCTAAAAAGTGTTATTTTCTCATTTTTGTTCATCCTTTTCCTTTAAATGTATATTGTTGTTTCTATTGTTATATGTATTTCTTAAGGTATGCGTACTTTTTGTTCCTTTTGCTTTTACTCTAAGGATTTCGTAGTTGTGCGTGCATTTAGAAACGTTTTAGCGATAAGCAAGGTTTTTCGTGTTTAAGGATCTCTTTACCCGTACACAAGAAAAAAAACAGAATAGGCTGCCGGTTTCAGGCTACAGTAGAAAAAAGGAATACATTTTGGTCACGTTCTAAAAATATTAACAAAGTTTTTCATTGTATACTACAATCATACTTATATACAAATACGTTATATTTTTAGAGAGTGTTTTCTGTTTCTAGTTAGCAATTGTACTTATTTTATTTTTAACAAATTCATTTTCTTGGTTGGATTGCAATAAAACAATCATCAATTTAATATGATTTCTTATTGTTGTTATATCAAAGAAAATATTCTAATAACAATTTTACATGCACACTACATACATATATTCAATAGTAGCTATCTCTCGTCCTCATGAAAATAAGTTTTTGGGACAAAATATTCAGCAATCTATTTTTTTACAAAAATTTTCAAAAATAAAGAATTATTTTTAGCAATTTTATAAAAATGTGTGTTATTTTGTTCAGATAGAGACTATTGAATATAGTCCCTTGATATATAGTACATTTGGCTAAGCCATTTCTGTTAGCTTAGACTTCAAATTTTGTGAAGTTTTATATTTTTCACAGGTAAAAAATATTAAAGCTTATTAAGGTATATTAAACAATTTTTTATAAACATTGCTAAAATGAGAAATGCACATAACCTGTACAAAATTGTACAGAGATAATAAGGATAATAGTAACAAAAATGTTTTCATTTATCAGTCGTACTAAATTTTTTATTTATGTTAATAGTTTGCCTATTATTTCCATCAATTATGTTTTTAAATATTCATCACTATAAGCATACATAAGTGTGTTCAGTAATGGGCACCCACAGTGTCTGTAACGTAAGAAAAAAACAAGGATTTATAAAGTTTTTTTTTTACAAAAATTACATTATAAAATGTTAAATAAATTTTGATGTAAATGGTTTAAATGAAAAAGATTGTGTCGTTTAACAACTTTCACCATAAATCCTAATAATTATTACTTACAATTTCTAGAATTTCGTCTAAAAGTTACATTTTATACCAAACCAAATTGAGACATTCGTTGAAAATTATACACATTACATGGTAAAAACAAATAACTAAAATTTGATTTAATGAAATGCCTTTGCAATAAGAAAAATTTTGATTGGATGTGCATACAAGGATTTGCCAGACGAAGTACTTATGTATGAAATATAAGTAAATTCATGGTCATTAGGAAAATAAATGCAAAAAATTGGTCTGAGATCGTATTATCGTACGTTCACCTTTTTTGTTAAATTATAAAGATAGGATTAACATTTGGTTGTTATATTTCGACAATAATATTTCGCATTTGTGTAAATGAGTATCAGTTAGCAAATATTTCAAATGAACATTTTGGTCATACTCTTATTAGTCTTAGCAAAATTTTCAAAGTAATATAGAAATAATTTGTTTTCATATTTAAAGAAATAATACAATTTTTTTCATATGAACAATTTTTCGCCCTCTGCCTCTGCAACCCAAAAGCTCTTAAAAGAAATAATCAATTTCCTTTCTTTTGAAGAAAATTGGGGGAAGTGATTACCAGGGAAACAGAAAATATGCTCTAAAAATTTTTTTAGCGCTTAAAATATGTAGTAAAAAACTCAAAATATGCTCTCAAAATTTAAAAAATAAGCTTAAAAATAAATTTTTTGTTTATTTTTTAACGATTAAAACAAATGAAATCCAAGGTAATCGGTTTTATGATACTAATTTTTTGCTGTTCAAGGTTAACAAACCAAAATAAAAAATTAAAAAAAATAAAATATTTTTTTATTAAAAAATAAAATTAAATTACAAAAAATTAAAAACTAAAAGAATAAAATATGCTCTAGAACTCGAATATATGCCTTAAATGTACTACAAAAGTAAAATCAAGCTAAATAATGCTCTTATGGGTAAAATATGTAAAAATATGCTCTAGCAAATCGTTGCCAAAATTCTAAAATTGTTCTGTGTAAATATATTACCCATGAGTCCATACGACGCACCACAAAAAAACATGCATTTGCATATTTTGGCTTCCCTGGTAATTATTGTACATGTGAAAAACATTGGAAAAAACCCTGTATGATCAAAATGTCCAACATTAACCTCCACTAACTCCGGCAGTTCTTGACCGATAAAGCTGAAGGATTATGTCTGTATTTCTCTCGCATATAAGGTATGGTGAAAAGGATTTTCTTTTAGCCTAGTGCCAAAAAAGATAAATTTTCCTATATACATATGTATTTAACAACAATTTAAGTACCTTCCAAATTTGAGAGTTTCAAAGAATAAAAACAAATAATAAAAAACCAACATTGTTATTTGTGCTTAAAGTCTAGCGGAGGTCCACTTGTTCAACCATGGCAATAATTATTTTAATGCTGTCGTCAATATTTAATGACAACTGAAGGTTAAAAAAATTAAATAAAAACACCTGTCATATTACGACAATTTTTATGACTTTCAATCTATTTAACGCTTAAAACACCACCAATAATTTTCAATTATCGACTGTATAGTTCTTCCTTTTTTTGGTACTTTGCACATTTTATTGCATTCTTATGACCATTTTCCGCAGTTTTATTCCATCCATTCTACACTTTAGACTTTATGGGAGGTTCTTTGACTGTCAAGGGTCATTGGGTGCTTAATCAAAGTTCGTTATGGAAAAATGGAACGCATTTTTAACGGAGCTACGAGCAAACATTGTTGTACTTATAACTTTTACAATTTTCCTATAGGAAAAGTATACTTTCCGTATTTGGTTTGTCATCATCATCGTTATTATTTTTAATGTTTAACATTGAATATTTTTTTCTTACATTATTAAGTATTTCGTGCTTTTTTTATTATGTTTTCTGTGTTTGCTTTAATGGTTAAAAGAACAAATGTTGAAAGAATGAATGAATGAACGAACATACTAACGAATTTATAAATAAAGGAATTCAAGACTTGCAAGTATTGAAAAATGAGTATAAAACGTATTTAACCTACTGATTAATGTTAGTGGCTGTCGCTGATGATGATTGTTCTGGTTGTTGGTGATGATGGTGCTGACGTTGATTGTAAATGTTTGTTAAATGACTGATGTCAAAAATTATGTGTATGTGTACACATACTTATTTAAAACTGTATATACTATTTATATGGTCATAGTCGCTGACAATGATAATGATGAATATAAAGACGATGTTGAACTACATAACGAGCTGAAAAGGTCAACATTTACAAAGTGGATTGAATAAGAATAAAAAAAGAAAACAAGAGAGAAATTGTAAATATGTATACAATTTGCCTACGGGTCAATTGACTTTAATTGTCAAGTACATTGTGTCGTCATTGAGAGTTATTTAAAGGTATTAAATCTAATAGGAAAACTTAGACTTTTCTACCAGTTGATAGTATTTTTTTGCATTCTCGAGTTGCCTTATTTTGGAGAGCATTTAAACTTCACAACTCTTACACTCTAGATGAGTGAAATTGTATAAAAATTGGAACATTTTTCTACAAATTATAGATTTATTTAAGCTTTTTCGACATTCCTAAACTAAATACCTTATTATTATTATTATTATTATTATTATTATTAAAGACATTCGTAAGCCTAGATCATAAATGCAGGAAAAATGGTTCGACATGGTTACCGCAACTATACTGTGTTCACTGTAACAATATATTGATGTCAACAAGATTTAATTGTTGATTTATTGAGATTTTAACTATATTATTGGTCTAAATTTTTTAACATTTATTGAACTTTAGAGTTAAAAAAGTTTTTTAATGATCTGTGGTTTAAAATTAAAGGCCAAAAAACCGAAAAACACACTTTTTTAAAGGGTCGTATTTTATGACCTTTCTACAATTTAATAAATTGTCATTACAAAAGATTTTATTCCCTTAAACATTGTTCAAACAAGTACGTATGTAATGAATAAAACTAAAAATGGGTGCGTATTTGATGCACATTTTGAAAAAGAAGTCTTGGGCATTTGTCTCAAATTAAAAATTTCCTACAGTCATAATTAGTGACTATGCACATGTATTCTAGAAGAAAATTGTTTATTTCTTTATTTATTTAGTATACGTTGTTTATATGTATATATGTATTAACATCTATTATATTTTTATTCATCATAACCACAATATTGTTGTCAGTTTTATTACTGCAACTACAGTTGTGTATAAATTTATAAAACTTTTATGGACTAAATTGGCTCCGTACTATAAATTCTAACATTGCAGTTAAACATAAATTATTAAATGGTTTTTCAATTACATGACAAGTAAAATATAGCAGTTAAGGGGAGAGAGATAGTACATTTAGGGTCCATCGTAGTTAAACAAAACCCAACCTCCTTTTCTTGTTATACTTGCCCTTAATATTACTTTCATGTAGTTTTGGTGACAATTAGTTTTAATTTAAATTAATTAAGAACATTATTATTTAATAAAAGACTTATGCAATTGTGTTTGTGTATTGTGATTTAAACAAATGTGTAAGAAACACAAAAAGTAATAATTGTAATATTTATTAATAAATATGTATTTTTCTCTTTATTTTACTTGCAGTTTTATTGTATGTTGCAACATATGGTTAGACATGAATATGATGCCCCATCATTTGGCAACAGTATAACTTTTTGCTTTTTTTAACGTAAGTACATAAAAACATTATTATTTATTTTATTTGGTATTGTGTAACATGTTAAAAGTATCATGAAATTTTTATAACATTTTAAAAATAAATAAATTATGCAATTTTTATTTTGTTCAACTGATGAAGAAAAAGACAGTTGAAAAAAAACATAAAAATAATATAAAATGAAAAGTCATCATCATAGTCATCACAACTCATTCATAATTTATCAAATGTTGCAATAATAAAATAACACAAAGTGCAACGGCAACAAACAGAAACCAACCAACTTGCATTTATTTTTTATAATTTGAAGTGTTTGCTTTATCATTGAGCCCCAACCACCCACATAACGCACGTATGAATTTATGCTGCTGATGACGATTATTATTATGATTATTGTTACAACCTGCATAAAGTCCTTGTATATCCTCTCAGTTATTTTTGTTGATTTCACATTTTGTTTTTGTTTTATTTGTTTATAAATATAACAAAAAAACAAAAAAAAAAAAAATAAATAAATAAATAAATAAATAAATAAATAAATCTACACTGATGACATTTGTCAGTAACAAATTGCAGTTTCAGTTTTGTTTTTTCTTCTTCCGTTGAGTGTCTTATCATCTTTAATGTTCCTTACACTAGGCAATAGTGCCACAAAGGACCATAATGTTATATAATTTAAGTAGAAAATATTTGTAAAAAGTTACAGCTTAAGAAACTTTTAGTTCATCTCCCCTAGGACATAAATGTCCCAGATTTTTGTTTCTAGCATTTTGTGGTATTTGTTGTCTAATGAAGCAGAACCAAACAGACAAAGCATTTGAATGTTTTACACATAAATTGAGGTTGTAGTCTGGTTAGTTGATTTCTTAGTGATTGCTAAAGACACTTAAACAATTTCTTAATCAATATATTAAATTGTATCAAACATCTGTTAAAATTTAGTTAATTTTAATTCAAACACTGGGGACAACAATTGTCTCTAGTTTCTGGAATCTTTTATATACCACTTTAGTTTGGAGTATGTGGTCAAAGTAAGTTCTAAGAACCTCTTTAACATTTTGATCCATTATTGTCTGATATATCAATAAAGGGCCTATTTTAAAAACCAATATTGATTGGAATGTATTTGTTATATATAATTCTGTGAAAATCGGTTCATAATTAACCACATTCTTTAGCAGGCAGTCGACCATAATCGAATTTTTGTAATCTCCTACTTGTTATTTTAATAATTTATATGCAATAAGTGCAAACTTGTATCAACATATTTCTGCAACAGGGGCGTTGAGAGTGATCAAACATTTACAAAAAGTCAGTTTTATTATCGCAGCTTCATGGCGCTACAAAAGTGCATTTTTAAATTTCTGTTAAATTTTTTTTCTTATTTCAATATCCTTTTTATGCATTCTATATAGTTTTTTAAATGTCATTTACTCACGTATTCGTGTATATTTATGGTCAATTTTCATGATTATTTGTAAAAGTGCAAAATGATACAAACTGAAAAATACCATTCGAAATGCTCACACACACACTAACGAACCCACCAAAAAACAAATATTTAGTGGATTTTTTTTAGTGCACTTTTTCTTTTCTGATTTCACAATGACAGTCATGCAAATATTGATTGAAATATTGTTGCTGCTGTGTTTTTCAATTTGTTAAATTAATCTTAATATTTGGTGGAACTTTTTTGTTTTGCATTGCTGCGGGTACAGTATGTTTATAAGAATATTATAAAAAGAATTTACGGTATTAAATGTTTAAATTTAAATACCAAAATGTTTTTGTAGCCAGCAAAAGCTTCACCTTGTAAGGGGTTAAAATGCTAAAATTTACTCACATAATAGCATTTTAAGTCATTATTTTAACAAGGTGGTGTCATTAAAAGCAAGTGCTAACACAATCGCTTACAAAATGTAGTCATTAAAAATCACATGAAAAGGTCTAATGTATTATGAAAATTTTCATAACGCTTTATTTGTAAGATCTTATTAGACTACTTCTATGTAATCTAGACAAATTTAAACATCTTTTTTTATCAAATTGCAATTAAACAGTTTAATTTAATTAATAAAAAAATTAAAGTAAGAAGGGAATAACATCCCTTTGTATACCAATCGACTCAGATTGTCCAACATGAAATATATGATAAGCAACGCTTTAAAAATCGTTGAAAAGTCCACAATTCACATAGAAATAATAGCATTTAAGTAAAATTGTACTTACATAACCACTTACTTTTCAATGACTATTACTTACCGTCTGCATTACTTTTCAGTACTCTTGTAATGGCTTACTTTATTTTGAGTTCTTCTGTTCTTCAGAGAAAGAAAACGGCTTTTCTGGTAAATATGCTTAATAAAATAACGCAGTGGTGTTGGCTGTAATACAAGGAACTAACGAACAAGAAGCCCATATTCGTATTTTTAAAACAAAACTCATTATTTGTAGGTACTTATTTAAGTAGTGATTAGCAAGCGTGCGTGGAAAGTGCTAAAGTTTTTGTTAAAAAGGTAAATTTCAAAAAGATATACATACCCAAAACTCAAACGGCCCTAAATAACCTAACATTTGTTTTATTGCTGGTTCCAATGTATTGCATCAAAGCAAATGTCTACACAAAAAATTGGATTCCTCCGACCAAAATTAGAGATTTTCTTGACAAAAACAGGGGACCCTATCTACAAAAACATTTTAATATTAAAGGTCAAAATTCAAATTTATCCACTTGTATATTCGCCATTGTCAGCTATCATAACAATTGATTGGTTTTACTATTAAACAATATATTTATTTACTACAAATAAATCGCCTTGATAGAAACAAACTTTTTAATTTAAATAGTTTATTGCTTCTCCTATAAAATTTTAAAAATGTTAGATAAGGCCGTTTCCGTTTTAGGCGATGATATTTATGTATATGTCATTCTTTACCTGTTGCTAGAGGGTATGCCATGGATATGATCAACTGAACTTTATTTTCTTTTAATCAAATATTTTAAATATTTACACTACATGTCACGATAAAAAACGCATATATTTAATGACATTAAATTATAATATTGCGGTTGGTTTCTTTTAATTTGTGTTTTTAAAATTTCTAACATGTTGACCTTTTTTGCAATTAAAAAAAATTAAAACTTTCTTCCGCTGCACTTGGGGAACAGCTGCCAATTGTATGGAAATACAAATTAAAGAACCAAAAAATAAAATCACTCGCAAAAGAACAATTTTAGATACGACCTTCATTAAAACATCTGCAATGTAAAATTTAATCAGATTTCTAGTTGACAATTTCATCAGTGTTGATAAATCTGTGTGTATGTGTGAGTGAGTGAATGTTTTTGAGATTCTAGGAAACATTAAAATGTAGACATCATGGCAGACATTTAAATTTAAATACAATAAATTCTACAAAATTTACATACTAAAATAGAATTTAACCAAAAAATCAGAAGGAAAAAATATTTTAATTTATGTGATCTTTGTATGGGTTGGTGAGCAGTTGTAAAACCAACCGAAAGAAATGTGGAAAAAATTACATATAATTTTTTAGAACTCTGGAATATTTTAATGAAATGCATTTAAAAAAGTTCCAGCGGACGATGATGCTGCTGCTGTTGGCTGTTGTTACTTTTCTGACATCATCTAAATGTACATAAATAAGTATGAATATTGTAGATCTTTATTTAACATAAATTTTGTCAGGCATAGTTGAAATAGTTGCTAAAATAATAATAGTGTATTTGTATGTATATAAATATAAGTTGTATATATGAATTTCATCCAGTATCAACAACAACATTAACGACTCCATAGAAATAAATCTAAAATGGCGAACACAATTTAAAATGTACATATTTTGTTTATGGTAGAGTAAAAAACTAAAAAAAATCCTTTTTGGGTTTATAATTTAAAACATTTTGCTTTCATTTTCTGTCGTTTTTTCTGTATTTCTTTTCTTTCGATTTGACTTATATAAATAGAAAACCTTGAATTATTAAAACTAAAATAAAGTTAAGAAACAATTTTTATTCATGATATTTACTTTTGTAGGCGAAATTATAGAATAAAAAACATTAACTGCCTTATTCATAACAAGTTTATAGAACAAATGTGGTATTAAAAAATTGTTATATAAACCTTTGATAAATTGCTATGAATAAGGCCTTAAAAAAGTAAAGGAAATAAAAATAAAATATAGTGGAACAAGTTTTGAAAATTTTTAAATACTTAAGTTTGGGAAAACTCTGAAATTTATAACGTTATTTATCATATAAATATAACAAAAATTTCCATAAAAATAGAATAAGGCATAGCAACCAATACCACTTGCCTATGCTACCGCGCTCATAATCAAAGAAGAAGTTATAGTGAAGAGGTAGAAAAAGGAAAAGAATACATGTATACGTAGTTTTTTGTTTATTTTTGTAAATACTGTAGAGATTGTTAATCGGGCGGTCTTTATTTAAAATCTTGAATATTTCACACTAAGTATGCCAATTGGAACTATAGTTTTACAAAGCCCGGGATTCGAAATTTTGAATACACTACTCAAAATCCTAAAATATTTACATTGTTTATTTGTTAATAAGTACTGTACTAAGATTAGATCTTAGATTAGATCATAATATATTCGATCTCGTTATCATTGATTTTCATCTGTTACTTCACACTATGAGATAAAAAAAAGTGAAGAAATAATTAAAAATGTTCATATAATTTTGAACTCGAGTTCAAACTCGCTGGGTTTGAACTAGTAAAGAGTTCATAAAGGTCAAGATGAACTCGGTAAATATATAGAATCAAAATTTTATATAAGATACATTTACTGTGCAATGAATAATGAAACATATATTGTGGGAGACTATTTACAACTTCCGTTGTAGGAAAGATAGCCTGCTAGAAAGATAGGTTGATACGAAGATAGCCTTACTGCTCTGGGTATAAACTTGTAAAAAGTTCAGAAAGTTCAAGATTTAGCTAGTTAAATACATAGAACCATTGACAAAAAGTGTTCACTACTTTGGCCTGTGGAAAGATATTGGTTTCTTGTAAAAAAGAATTAAAGAAAACAGGGAAGATTTTCGGAGACATATCCGACCTTAAGCATAAGTAGATCACAAAATCATTAATGATACATTTACAAGTACCGAGTAATAACCCAATATTTAAACGTTCAATGATTTTGTACAATATTTAAACGTTCAATGATTTTGTACAATATTTGAAACGTTTAACATATTTCCGTAGAAAGCTTGGCTAGTGTGTACGGTATAACAACTGTTTTTTAGACAAATAAGTATATAAACAATTTACTTATATACCGCAAATCGAAGGACAAATTGACTTATGATTTAAATTTGTTCACTCTTTTAAATATTTTGTTCAAAAATCTGATTGTCCTTGAAACACTGCCGTAGGGAACTGTCATGTACATTTGTATATTATCTCTCTATTTGTACAAAAATAAAAAGTTGACAAAAAAGTAAAATGAAAATTTAGTTTAAATAAAAATGTGTATTATGAAAATAAAAATTATTACAAATGTACAAATCAAATATTGTTACTTTAGAACTATATAAATTTTAATAATTCAAACAAACGTAACATACTACTCAGCAAAAATTTACATAACAAAGTAATGCTATGCTAGGTCATTATTTTAACAAAAAGTCAAGGGTAAAACGTAAGTTATTACATATGTATAACAATATTTGTAAGTCATTAACGGATTTCCTATAATAATATTTATTTCATAAACACAGAACTATTGTTTACCCCTGGTATATCGCGACATTCGAAAGGAAACTTTATAAGCTAAAACAAAATATATTTTAATTTTCCTTTTTACTCCCTTTTACAAATAATTATTTTTAACTTATTATGACGCAAGCAAAAATATCATTTAAAGAACTTTAGCTGAAATTGTAATGTTTAGAAAACTTTTTCCCAAATTAATTGGTCCCTCCTAATATCTATACACCAATAGCAATTGAGGCCTTGCGCCAGTTTCTTTTTTCGCTACAAAATGTTTGCTTTTTTCGATATAAATTTCTTCTCTATTGATTGTTGTTCTCCGGTTCTGGTATTTTTAGTTGTTGGTAGAACACCCAAAACGAACAAAAAAATCATGTTTAAGTTTAAATTTCAGTTCGTATTTGTATTTAGATGTTTTTTTGTGGTTATAAACTGTTGTTATAATTTTATCTGCGTTGCAGTATCTTTTTGCCTCATTTTGTAGAACGACTGAGTGTTTGTCGAAGCAGTGAGTTCAATATTGAGTTGTTTCGTTTATTTGCTTTGTAATCTTGGTTGATGTTTTTTTTTGTGTTTTCCTTCCACCTTTTTTGTATTTTGGCTTTAATTTGTATACTTTTCTTTAACATTGTTTCTGTAGATAGGTCTATCTGTATGTATATAGAGGTAAGTGTGTGTTTTAGAACATGTTTATGTGTTAAATGAACCAAAAATGTTGGCCAAAAAATATTTATGGAATTTTAATTGGCCCAAAGCATTTTGGGTCTACTTATTTCATTTCTACTATGTCCAACACTGTCAGGGATTTTTAAAGATAAAACTCAAATATTCATATTTATTCATAACAACTGTTCTCATTCTCTAAAACCAAAAATAGAGCAACCTAAAAACAGCTAAAATAGCAAAAAAATTTAATTAGTTTTAGAAAGCACAACAAAAAAAATGTACAAAATATTAAACCATTTAATGTTGTTTGTTTTTTTTTTGCAATATTTGCAAAAAATAATGTACTTAATTAATTAACACGTATAAAAGCACTTGCAAATAGACAGCTTGGCATTTAATATTCATTAAGGGTTATTGGCGAACAAGTAGTCATGCATTCATATTTAAATAATTGTTAATATTTAATTAAAATTAATATTTATGAAGGTAATTTTTGCTTAGAGAGAGAAAAATTTAAAATTAAAGGAAAAAATATATGTTTGATATAAGTAAATTTCTGAAGCCCTTTGAAAGAAAATTAAAATATATCATTTAGTTATTGTAGTGAATAAATGATAAATAAGTAATGGAAACCAGCAGAACTCGACAAAATTAGACGTTTCCTTGTAGTTGTATATTCCCCAATCATATCCTATTACAATTTTTTTTAGGCGGAAGTCAATTCGATAAAGAGAGATAGGCAAAGAGCTGCCATATGATCCTTCTTGCATTCACACAAACGTACGTATCTAACACACATATTCAAATAAACAAAATCAATCAGATAGCACATAAGACGCTCTTAGCCGATGCCTGCTTGACAAAAAAGTCAGTTATTAAAAAAAACAAGTAAGAGTTCTACCTTTTGAAAAACGAAAAAGTACCAATAAGTCCCCTTTTATGGGTCCTTACTTAATCCGGGCCATACATACATAATTACATGTTTCTAGGTTTAATATCGTAGAAATTGCAAAAAGTACCTTTTGAAAAACGAAAAAGTACCAAAAAGCCCCCTTGTATGGGTCCTCACTTAATCCGGGCCATACATACTTAATTACATGTTTCTAGGTTCAATATTGTAGAAATTGCAAAAAGTACCTTTTGAAGAACGAAAAAGTACCAAAAAGTCCCCTTTTATGGGTCCTCACTTAATCCGAGCCATACATACTTAATTACATGTTTCTAGGTTCAATATTGTAGAAATTGCAAAAAGTACCTTTTGAACAACGAAAAAGTCCCCTTTTATGGGTCCTCACTTAATCCGGGCCATACATACTTAATTACATGTTTCTAGGTTCAATATTGTAGAAATTGCAAAAAGTACCTTTTGAAAAACGAAAAAGTACCAAAAACTCCCCTTGTTTGGGTCTCACTTAATCCGGGCCATGCATACTTAATTTTATGTTTCTAGGTTCAATATTATAGAAATTTCAAAAAAATACCTTTTGAAGAACGAAAAAGTACCAGAAAGTCCCCTTTTATAGGTTCTCACTTAATCCAGGCTCTACATACTTAATTTCATATTTCTAGCCAATAACAAAACATTAGTGCTGCTCTCGCTCTGCTACTCTTGCTCTGCTGCTCTTGCTCTGCTTTGCTTTTATAAACAAATTACAATAACAATATTTACCGTATTGTTATGTATTTTGTTTTTGTTTTTTGCAGTTTCTGTCTGAGCATGAATAAAAAATCTAAATTTTATATGAAATTTTCAGAGGTTGTCTCGGTTTTTTGCTCATATCTCCGTTATTTATGGACCGATTTTGCTGATTTTATATAGCGTTCTTGCCGGTCGTATGTCTGATAGAATTATGGAAGATTCGGATCTCGCAGATATCTGGGGTCTTCTAAAAACTGATTTCAACAAACATACAGACAGACAGACAGACGGACAGACAGACGGACATGGCTTAATCATCTCCGCTACCTATAAGGATCCAGAATATATATACTTCATAGGGTCGGAAAATTATATTATAGAAATTACAAACGGAATGACAAACTTATATATACCCTTCTCACGAAGGTGAAGGGTATAAACATATTGCTAATCGTCGTCTTAATTTCTCTTTTAAGTTGCAGTTGTGTTATGTTTAATGAATGCTAATTATCTATTGCCTATGTTAAGGCGTTAAAGTTGCAATAAAATGGTTTAATAATCTTAAACCGGACATATAAAGAACTGGCGCCTTAACTACTCGGTGATAAAAATACTTTTCTATGTAACCAATGACCAACAATAAAATTATTTATGTTGACTATTTCCACCCATTTAATTTCATTGAAATTCGTTATGGTTTTAAGGAAATGACAATAAATTTCGATTAAGGAGACTTGTGGACAGAGCATAAGCAACAAAAAAATCAGCATTAAACATGTGTTGCAAATAACTGTCTTTATTATCAGTTGTTGTAGTAGTTATTGCCATTTCATTTCTATAGATAGTTTATTTCATGTGGTTTTGTTTTAGGCCGTAGCTTTATTAACAATTTACGATCGGGCATGTTTCTAAAAATGCCACTTAATTAATACAAACACGAAAATGCACGTGCTACACTACTCACACTAGCACACATAACCAATATATTACAATGCATACATACATACAGATATATAAAAAATAAATTTATTATAAAATATGGTTCATAAATAATAAATCATAAAATTTAACACAATATTGTGTATTACTTACCAAAGCTACAATTATAACCCTAGATAAACATACTAACTCTGAAATAAGAAAAAATTATAAAATACAATGATCACCACAAAGAGAATATAACCAACAAGTAAAGAAGCTAATACCCAAACAAATTATTATATAAAAATTTTCTCTGTTTGCCGACCTCTAAAGTCTGTCACTTATTAAACGCACTATACACATGTATATGAAACCTTTAATAACGCACAATGTTCGTTTTATTGGTTACTTATTTTATTCATAAAATAGTTTCATTTTAATGAATCATAAAGACCCAACAAACCGCCTTGTCGTTCTGCTCGTTTTTTGACATTAAAACGTATTTTGAATTTTTATATTCGTGTTGCGTGTGATTTATTTAACTCCAAGTCTATACCTTACAGAAAAAAACTAATATTTGCCATTACTATGCGGTACGTTTAATTCTAGGATACAAACTACAGTAAAACCATTTATAGTTGGACATTAGGTTAAGCTACATACATAAGAATGTATGTGTATTAGTAAAGAATTCAGTTCAACTCGATCATTTTCTGTGTCCTCTTTTTTCTAATTAAAAAAAATTGTGCGTGGCTTAATTTTAATACTCGTTAACATCATTCCGTAGCGACACTGAAATCCCAATAGATTTTGTGGCATGTTTCCTTACAATAATTGGGCAAGAACTTTTTAAATGTCATTAAGAGAAAGAGAACAATAATAAAAAGAAAAATTTGAACATAATTGTTGAATTTATAATTTCGCTGGTTTCTATTTGAATGTAAAGTAAAAAATTCTTAATTTGGTGTTCAATTTCGTTTTAGTTGCACAGTTCATTAACTTGTCTAAATTTTCAATATTTATGCTCTACTACCTAATATGATCCACTAGCTATAAATATGAACCACTTTACAATTTTTGTAGAGCTTAGCTGTGATGGTTTCCCAGAATTTCTATATTTTATTCATATGGGAGGTACCACGTCCCCTACTATTACCCAAATGTTAACATGAATGTCCGAGTTATTCCAGCAAAATAAGAATAATTAATTTCTAATAGTTTCTCAAATGTACGAGTTTTTGTATTTATAAATTGCTCATTTCTAACTCTAATAGTTTTCCAGATAAACGAATTTTTATATTTAATTCATATGACAGGTGCCATGCCCCCATTGCTAGTCAATTTATTACCCAAATGTTCAAGTGAAAGCCCGCCAATTTTCTCCCCAAATGTTCACATGGACCTTTTATGCAAATTTGTAAGATTTTAGCTTTAATACTCAGATAAATAATTTTTGTACTTAAACATAATAATTAAATACTCTCCTAAACCAACAATACCGCCTGTAGTGGAGTTCTAGACATTATACCTGCTATAATTGTCATGCATTATTTGCATATGTTTCTTTTATTGTGCATTTAAAGTTAGATAAGCATTTAAATTTTTCCAACAATTTTCTATGCAAACATGGTCAAGCACTCACTCCCACTTACATTATAAATATTTAGAAAGTATGTACATATTAGACTGGACCTTAAAAATTTTATAAAATATATGAAGAAGAAAAAAATACTTATATTAAAGCTTTTTGCTTATTTAACTTAAACAATTCTTTTAAAAAAGTTTAGTCCAATCTCTTATCTCTTGGCGAAAATTGTTTAAAAATCTAATATAAAATCGTATATTCCAAAGAGAGACTTTTTTTAAGATCAGGCCTAATAAGTTCGCTAAAAATGTTAGTAGTATACGTATGTATGTCAACTAACATAAATAAAAAAAAAAAACAAATACAAAATAAAACAAGTAAATGTGTGTAAGTGTGCTAGTGTATTTTTAATATCCACTAATAACTGCCACTAACAATCGTATTAAGAATTTATAATTTACTTTAAAAACGCACACATAAAATGAATTCAAACGCCATATGGCCAGTATCGTCCAATGCCGCCTAACATACACCTAATTACACACAAGTGCACAGACGACATTTAAATATTGTTTAATAATGTGTGCAAAAAAGGCGCCATTTATTTATTTTTTTGCAAAATTAAATAAATTGTGGCCAAATACAAATGAAGATTAAATTATTGTTGGCTGGATTGTATGAATTAAAGAATGTACATATGTATGTATTTTCAGTACTATAAATATGTACACAACTACTATTACAATTTATATTAAATCTGTAATATAAAGTTTCCTTTAATTAATTAAAGGATTTATGCGACAATATGATTATTTTACTCTTTGATTATTGATAGTGTCTTGATAAAGAAGTCAAAGCATTGAAATCCAATTCCTGTTGGCATTTTGTGGCATGTACTACTTACATTTTTCTCACAACATGTTTTTTCCTGCTGAAATAATTTAAGGCTGAAGGAACATTTTTATTAAAGATTAATAAGATTTTTGGTTTCCGTTAGAAAGGTTGGTATTCCTTAATGGCGTAAATATGTATAGATGAATATAAACATTAGGGGAATAACATTTATAAAATGTTTCGAAATTTCAAAATGGTCCTATCCATTATACAAAGATCATAGAAAAAAAACATTTAAACAGAGGAAAAAAGCAATAATATGAATTGGGGTTCACCCATCTTCTAAATTTAGTATCTACCCAAAGTCATGAAAATTTGTTGGTAAATGGTTTCAGAAAATCGATTTTCCCCCTAAAGTACATATTTGCAATAAAATAATCCTAGAAAAAGATTTTCCTTATTAGAACACTACTGGCTACCCTAATGTAAATACTAAGATGTGAACAAACTTCAAAAATAACAAGGGTTCATTAAAGACGTTTACTCTTTATTTTAATGTGTAATTTTAAATTTATGTATATTTGATCCCTTTCTAATGATTATGTTATACCTACTTCAAATTGATATATTTGGACGGTAATAATTTAATAAAAAATTGACCTAAATAATGATAGGTTTGGTTTATAGAAGGATGTATACTACATCAAATATTAAGAAGGAAGAAAAAATAGTAATTCCAATCAGTGTTAGTTTCCGAAATCACACCCAAGATTCTTGGTTGTAACTTCGCACGTCAGATATAGAAAAGCTGTGCTTGTAATCCTGCATGGCCACTTATAATACGTACCATCATACTATCCTCAATCTTGCTAATTTTGAGGAGATTTCTCGTCTTGCAGTCATCAGGGTTACCTCATATGATCTTTCTGGTTCTACCCACCGTTTTATTATTCCAAGAGGCCTTTTATGATTCATTCAACATGTCTTTAAGGCTTATATAAAACTAAATTTTACCGATTTTTTAAGTGATACAAGAACAAACATACATATTTACGAGCTCAAAGGCACAACACCGTACGTGTATGGGGCTATACAAAATAATGGATCGTTTTTAACTATTTTTAGTAGGCTTTGTCCTTGAGTCAAAATAAGAGTATGTGCCATCCAATTATCTTGTAAAGTGGGCTCCTGATTCATGTGTGTGATGGATACAACCATATTTATGTTCAGGTTTGGGGGTAATGAATACATTTTCAATTATAATTACATATAAAGTAATTGTAATTGAAGCTTTACTAATTACAATTACTTTTAATTGTAATTGAAGTTTTGCCAATTACAATTATTTGTAAATGTAATTAAAGTTTTGAAAATTACAATTACAATACTTGTAATGCTAACTGAAGTTTTTCCAATTACAATTACTTGTAATTGTAATTAAAGAATTTCCTTGTAATTGTGAATCTTGTTCCTTATAATTACATGTAATTTGTAATTAGTAATACCTTAATTACAATTACAAGTAATTTTAATAGGAAAATTTCAAATACAATTACAAGTAACTGTAACTGGCAAAACTTCAATTACAATTACAAGTAATTGTAATTGGTTATTGCTCAATTACACATAACAAGTAATTTCAATTGGAAAAAATTCCATTACAGTAAGTAATTGTAATTGGTTATTGCTCAATTACACATTACAAGTAATCGTAATTGACCATGTAATGAATTACTTTGTGTAATCATTACCCCCATGCCTGTTTATGTTGTTTTGTTATTTCACAATTCTAGGATGGATACTGTGCAGGGATGGAAAAAATAAAAACATTGATTGTTTTTGATATTAACATTTTTCAAACACACTATAGTGAAGAGTATATAAATCGAATATGGAACACTTACTTGTTTAACAAGTTTTAAATAGAAATTTTGTATTTAAATTTCTTTTATTTAATTTAAATGTATTTATTTTATCGTTTGCTGAATTTACTTTTTATTTAAAGTACTAAATTGATTTATAAGTCTCTTTTTCTTACCAATTACTTAACACCATCTGTTATTGGTAAATTTGCAAAAATTAAAAATTTATTTTTTAGGAACTTATAAATCTTTTTTCTAAAATTGTAAATTATACTCATAATACGTACTTGCACACATCTTATATTTAGCCATAAATATTTGTTATGTATCATAATTGTAAAATAAGTTTTATACTTTTTTTAGGTAAATGATAGTTTAGTTTAAATTTCACATTTTACCATAAAATTTATTTGCATCAAAAAATAGTATACTAGGGCCCTATATTGTAAAAAATGTATTTGTAGTTAACTTACTGCAAAAACACATATTATTGGATTAAATATTTGACAATATAGTTTTATTTTTTTATTAAAAACTGAAACTTAGATAAAAATCTCTTATTATTTGCTAGAAAATATAAATCCAATAACAATTTATATAATACTCATACGTTCATTCAAATGGTTGTATATGTATAAGGCTAGTCCTTCGAAAAACAAATTTCTTTTGAATGTTCCTTCAACTTTTTAATTGTTTATATTTAAACAATATTTTTAATATTAAAATTGTAACATAAAATGTATATCTTTGAATTATTCTTTTGTCATATGATTTCTAGATTAATTAGGCCTAAATAAATAATTACACATAAGCAGTAAAATTTGTTAACTATAACCCGGCGATACAATTAAAATATTATTCGGAGTTAATTGTAAGAATATAACAAATCGAACTCCTTTAACACAAATCACTTTTAGGAGCAGTCCTAGTACTTGCAACATGTTGTTTTTTTACTCTTTTATTAAAAAGTGTTTTAAAAAGCCAATTAAAATTTATGAATAGATAAACAATATGAGAGAGGAGACAAATACATGGAATTATATAAAATACTTGGATGCATTATCCCAATCACAAATACATATGTATATGTATGTAATTACTAATACGTATGTATCTCTATATGCATGTACATACTTAGATAGATGCAGTTAGAAAAACCATAAATATAAAAATCGTACGTTCACGTACGTAGAACATGTCATGTATCTGTATCTATTTTTATGTATGGCTAAATATTGCTATTACGATTTTGCCAGCCTTATAGGAAGATAAATAAGTTAACAAGCCAACTAACAACAAGAAATACTTCTAGCAGAAATAAGGAAACAAACAAACAAAAACATTTATTATTTCAACTCTTAAGATGGGGAGGGCAAAGCAAAAAAATCTGTACAAAATGAAAAAAGTAAAAATAACACAAACGCTTACAATCAATTCTACACACAAAAAGAGCACAAAATAAAGATTTATGTTTGCAATTCTGTTAAATGAAAATAGAAACGACGACAAAGATTAAAATGACAAAAAATGGCATCAACAAACAAGCAAAAAAATTAAAAAACTAAAACTTATATTAGAAGAAACTATAGAAAACTTCAATAGAGTCATAAGATTTTTATGGAAATCTCAACAAACATTACTGCTCCAGCATGGTTGGAAGAACGATATAAAAAAAAAAAAAAAAACATACAATCAAGAACATGTTGGAAAACATACATACATGTTTAAAAGTCTGAAAAACCAAAGTTTTCCAGGACGGTTTTTATTTTTAATTTTTTAGAATTATAAAAACCGAAATCTTTAAAGATAATGATGATGATGATGTTGGTGCTACTGTTGTGGTAGACTTATTGTATCTACTAATAAGGATTAAACACAAAAAACTGTCACGACAAATAAAATTCAATGCTGAGCAACAAAAACTAAAACATAATTATCTTAAAAGTATGGCAACTATAACGATTTCTTAAAAAATACAGTTGTGGTCTAAAAATAGCCAAAAATATTAAATTATTTGTATTCTTAGGCCCTAAGAAGATCCATTCACACGATTCCTAAATAGAATAGAAAAAGGACTGTAATATATATAGATTGATAGTTTGATGCAGCATGTATGTGACCTTATGTTAGTTGGTTAATGGATACTGCTCTTAGTTAATAACAACTTTGAGACCATTTTTGTATAAAAACAAAGCTTTTTACTAACGAGATAATGTTGAAACGTTAGAAAAAATTACGTTTAAATAGCAAATATTCAGAGATGTGACTCAAATTTAAAAAACCTTTTTATAAATATACATACTTATATCTACATGTATGTATGCAAAGATCCCCTGTATAATATACAATATATATGTACATATGTACTTGGACATACCTTTTGTTTTGTTTGATGGCCATTTTTGTATAAAATGAAGAAAAATCCTTCTAAGTAGTGCTTTTTGTTGCCTTCAAAGTTTATTCTGATGCCAATTTTACGATAACGAGAGATACATAAAATAGCGACATGAAAACAAAAGCAACAACTTAAGTCTGCATATGGAAAATCTTGTTTGTATCTAAATAAATTCCAAAATAGGAGCTACAAAATTACAACCACAACCAACAGAAAGCCGACATTTGTACATGCAACATGGGTACTTGTAGCAACACAGCAATAGAATCCGTATAAAAGTAAAAGAACCAAACATGGTTAGAAAGAATCTCAACACATGTGTATACAAATAATTTAATATTTTTTTATGTGGTTTAAGTTTTCAAAAACCTAAACCAAAAAAAAAAAATAAAAGAAAAACGACAAAAATTCATTTACCATTTAGGCCAAGCATTCTTGTTTGGTATAGTTGTATCTTTTTGTCCATGGAAATGTTTTTGCTTAATGTTTAATACATGTATGTTGCATGTTTGTATATATATTTTTAAGATTATATGGTTTTTATATAAATATAATGTATATATACATATGTATGTTTATTTATGTGTTAGCTGCATATATGCATTAAACCAATGTTTTGCCGCATAAATAAACATTTACTCAGACACACTTTAATACAAACGGGCATAAATACATATGTATTTTAAAAAATGAAATAAAATATTTTTATTTATTTTAATTTTTCCCATTTTTTTACAATGTCGACTTTTACTCATGCATTTAGTCTGTTTTTGTTGCAGCCGACAACAAACATTAAAAGATTTTTTTCAAAAATGTTTATTTTTGTTTTTTTTTTTGCACAAATTTATTCTTTTATATTTATTTGACTTTTTTATTTTATGTGTACGAATATATTTGTGTGTTAGTGTACCTACTACACTAAACATAATTCTACTGACTTGGTGAGTGAGCTCTTGAATGCCACGCACTGCATTTACTGTACAAAATGCACTTACTTCTACATATACAAATGTATGTACGCGAATGGTTTAAAGTAAAAGCCATTGTGGGCTCAAAGTCAAGTTAATGACCTTTGTGGCAAAAATACAAAGACACAAACGGCATACTTCAGTTGAAATTTATTTTTGTGTATTTTCTGTTTTCGGAGGAAATGAAGAAGAGTCTTGCTCTTCAAATAAATATAATTTTACCAAAATAAGCAAAAATGTACGCGTAGGTTGTGTGGGAAGTTGTTGGAAGATTCGATAGCTACCTATGTCCAGCAAAAACTCGGTAATGGCTTGTACTTACTACGTAGTAATTACTTGCATCTGCACTATTTAAAGTTATTCTTATAATGACTTACTTATAATCAGAAATATAAGTAATGATTTGTAATTGAGCGTGGAAATAGATTTGTTAACTAAAATTTTTCTTTAAAAGAATGAAACTGCATAAATAAATATTTCGTGTGTTAAGTTGAAAGAAGGATGTATATTACATAAAATCCGAAGAATCGGGTCTGTTGTGCACTCTTTTTCATGCGGTCTATTCACTGAATTATTATATTTCAATGTTTGGAAACTGTTTTCTAGATGTAATTCCTAAGAATTTTCTAATCAGTGTTAGTGAGGTTTGTTTTCCGGAAAAACATCACTTTCAAGACACTTGGATCTAATTTCATCGATTGCCATCTTCACATGCTCTACATTCGCCCTAATTAGCACGTCTTATTTTTATTAAATTATTTTTGACAGTATATTTTTTTTGACATATATTTTTGACAGTTCGCCGAAAGTAAAAAGCCGTTCGGCTGCAAGCGCCGTCTCATATATTAAATATGTTTCAATGGTTGAAATATCATGGTTGAAGTGGTATACATGGCAACATGTATGCTTTTTTCAGTATAGTATTCATTTCTGATAAATCTATTAAAATCTTGATTGTAGTTAGACCGATCATATATATCGCTGTTACTTTATTTCTTATATTTGTCAGACAACCGTTTTAGTATTTTGTACACATTTAGAAATGGAGTTGAAATACTACCATTAGCCAGCTAATTTTGCAGCATTCGGATGTGTTTTTTTGGTTAATTATGTTGCATTAAATTTCTTAACTTTTACAGTATTTTGACTTCAAAAATTGCGCAAAATGTTGTAGACAGTAAGTACTACAATCCCAAAATACATTTCATGCTGGTTTACAGTCATTGTACTTACATTCAGTACGTTTATTTCAAAACATTTTAAGTATTTTTATTTTAAATTTGTTGCAAATATTTAACCTAAATATTTTAAGTTTATTTTTCATTTTTATACATAGTAATTTGATAAATAATTTTGTTATTAGTAATATTTATGTTAAAAGTGAAAAAATCTATTATAATTTTATATTGTTTTGTACATCAATTTCACATTGTAATGAAAATTTAATTATATTTTTTTTAACGTTAAAAACGTTTCAAAATAAAATTCTTTGAAGCCACGCTAAAGTATTTTTAGCTCTTCTATAAAAGAATTTTTACTGCAAAATGATTTAAAATTTGTTGGTATATTTTTATTTCTTAAAACTGTATTTCCTGGTTGCAGCATACAAGAAACAACAAAAAAAGTTGCAATATAACATAACAATATGTATGCATTTATGAAAAGCTGCTGCTGCTTCCATTCAACCAAAATATTTAATAGAAATTGCAATTGTGAAACACAAATATAAAATATACAAGAGAAGTACGTTCCAACCAGCAAAGAAACTTCTATGTAGAGTTGAGATAAGAAAAAAATATTTTCAAGAACATAAATTCCGTTTCTTTTCGCAATGATGTACAATCTTAGGAAAAAGTTTAAATAGTTTAGTACATTATAAAAAGATCAGCTTTTTTAAGCTTTCCAAATATATTTTTGAGGGGTGATAGGACATAATAAGCGACAATAAGATACTCCTTATACAGGAATCTTTTGGAACATTTTATTATTATTATTTTAAGAATGAATTTTCATGAACCTAAGGTTGGACATCGTCTGCCAAAGTTCAACGCTATACATAGTGTTTTAAATTTTGTTTTATCCATACACAGAAATTCATACAAACATTTTTTACATGGGTTTGAGTGAGTGTATTTATAAAAAATATATATAAAAATAATATTGTGGTATTTTTCATCTTTTAAAAATATATGCTCACACTTATGAGAAAAATACAAAAATTTACGAGATTTATGTTGTCATGACGATATTTTTATGGTGCATAAAAAAATTTTAAGATCATCTTTCTTACAATTGAATGATTTTGGAATATTTAATGGATTTTTGTTTATTATTTTTTTATCAACACTTTTTAAAGATATAATAAAATATTTTCACCATGCTGTTGATATTAACGATAGAATAAACAAATAAATGAATTATTTTCCTTGCAAAATTCGATTAAAAATTAAAAAAGAAAATAAATTAAATTTTAGTTTTAGCAATAAATCAATGTATATGAATATTCAACAACTGCATGACCCTGCAGTTCTAAAGGAAGTCATTGCAAACTGTAGTTGTTTTAAGATTCACTGGAATTAATTCTTTTTGATCGTTAATGTAATACAGAGAGAAGAAGACTTGAGATAATTTAAGTTAAAATTTTCTCTGTGATACGCTATTGTTATTTAACCCATTAGAGATAAGATTACATTGCATTGTAAACATTCTCCAAAGACAGATGTTAAAACACTAACTAGTTCCGAGAAAGTAAGATAATACTAAATAATAGTATTTAGTTCCGAATATACTGTCCGAATTGCAGGGACATTCTTTACCACATAACGATTTTATGTATATAATTACTACACTGAAAATAAACCATGCCTAATATATACAAGAAATTTCGTACATTGTAGGAAATTCGCACCATAAAATTGCTTCTTAAATTTTATGAAAAAGTGTTGTAGTTTTATTTAACCATAATGTATTATCCTATTATTATGTTTTATTTCTATTAAATTTACGAAAAATGTTTTTGTACTTTCATAAAATTAGAAAAGCGTATGATTAACTAATATTGTGTATTATACACAAAATTTTCGCAAATATTACTAAAAAAGTACTTACGGATTATTTACAATGTACATACATATGTGTGTGATAATTAATTAACTAACTTTATTATTATCGTGAGTTGTTTAAAAAAAAACCTAAATGTTTGTATTTTTATTTATTTTTTGTTTTGTTTGAATGAGTGAGTGTAAATTTGTTTTCAATTTAGTTAATTTTGTTTTTCTGTTTATAAGAAAACAACACCAAAACATTTGCATGTTTCACGCAAAATATGTCATGTTATTAGCAACTGAATGTCAGTTTTACTTTTGAATTAAATTACAAAAAAAAAAATAATTGTTAAATGGAGCAAAAAAATAACCGACTAAATAACCAACTAATATTATGTAATGCTTTGTAAAATTGTTTAATCATAAATAAATTACACGAAGGTCATTTGCAAAAATGTACAATTTGTTAGAAAATAATAAAAATGAAATTAATTTAAATATCAACATGATATACAAAGTAACGACAAAGACAAATAATGCTTTTTGTTCATAATAATATTTTTAAATTTTAACAATTTCATTGAACTCTTACCTAGCAACCAGCAACAAAAAATGTCTTCGCAGTTTCAAAATCAGCGGGTTGTAAGCGGGAAGTGTCATGTATTGTTAATTTATGAAAGTTATCATCTAGAATCTTTTTTAAGATTAAGCTATTAATATATTTTTTGTTATCCATTATGTCACAAATATTACAGATGCTGTCATGTTCCCTACATAAATAATGTAAACGATGACAAAATCATATTTAATTAATTCTCGTTTTATTGACCTTTAAAAATAGATACTAGCCACAAAGACTGTTTACAAACCTATGATTTTTTTTAAATTGTGTGTCCTTGACTTTGTCTCCAATAAATGAAACAACACGTATAATTCATAAATAAAACATGAGCTTGTTAAGAGGTTTTCATAAATTTCAAATTAAAATATTAAAAAGGAAATAATAATGAAACTTATTAAGTTCCAGGAAAATAGACTATCATTTATGCAAACAATCATTTCCACCATTAATTCCATTAAAAGAAAAACACTTGGTCGTTTCCAACCTCTACATACCCTACATTGAAAATAATGCATGCTTAATATGTACCAAAAATGTTGTACATGAAATTGTTTCATAATATGCACGAAATTATATTACAAAAGATTTTTTATACCTTCGTAAAATTAAAAGTTATAAAATAATAATATTTCGTATTATTACGAATTTTCGTAAGTAAAACAGGGATTTTTCAGTGTACAAAATTGACGAAAAAGTGATCGAATAACACACTACAAATTAAATAAATTCAACTTAACAATCAGAATAGAATTTTCACTTACAGTGATGTAGGGTACATACTATTATTTAAAAAAAATATGTGAATACTAGACATAAAATAACGCTAAACAATATGCATAAAATGGCAGACAAGTCAAACACAAACAACTACACCAACACATTGTAATATTTATGAACGAAAATATTTATTTTAGCAAAATGTAACAAATTAATAAATTTGTCACTCTTAAGTAATATGCCATTGTGTGGCGCATAAAACTTTTTATAGAATTTAATAAACGAAATTAAAATCGACTAAAAGTTTATAAATTTTTTATGCATAAATTTAACACTTCGTTAAATATCAGTTCAGTTCAATTCAGTTTCATTTACAACAAACGCCAGGAAAAATAAAAACTCCAAACAAACGGCGAAAAATATAAATAAACAATTTTAACATTTCTGGATAAATGTAGATGTAAGTTTTGTAAACCGACATGTAAATGTTAAAAATTTTGTGAACTTAAAAATCAGTCTAGAAACAAAATGGCAAAAAATGGGGAAAAATTAACAAATAACAAAAACAAACATGAATATATTCTATGTCTGCCATTGAAAAATGTGTCTAAAATGTTTAACTTGACATGAAAGGCAGGCAGGTCGTTATAGACCTGAATATACAAAATACATGTATGCATATGAGCTAACACATCAACACAAACCTCATACAAATGAATTGGCAAACAGAAATTACACTGAACAAATATAAAAGGACCATTTAGTCAAAGGCATTCGTGTTACAGTTGCAGCACTCGCATACTTGCCACACCAATATTGTATGCAATCCTGTTTGTAATCTATACGAAGCAACTAAATACACGTTATTTGCACATGGGAAATGAAAAATTAGTTGAATGAAAAAATAATTATTTACATAAATAAGTCGACAAATAATGAGCTATTCTGTGAAATTGGTATTTATTTTAATTTCAACTTTAGTTTGTAAACTAACTTTTAACACTGTTCAAGATACTTTTTAACGGCATTTTGGGTTATCAGTTGAGCGATTAATTTTCTCATTTAAGCAAGTTTGCAACGTTTCATAAATCATGAAACACCTTTTGAATTTGAAAAAAAAAATTGTGCATTATGGGAGAGGGCACTTAATATTTACCACATTAAACCAAAACAATTTTACAAGATCTTTAATTTCATTGGCAGTCGTTATTGACATCATTCTGTTTTAAGAAATGAGCGATAAAAAGACATTTCCCGAATAGAGCAGATTCTCTTAAAAGTAAATAAAATATGTTATGTGCAGTCGGTTGCATGTAAATATCGTATATCTCTTGTTAGTCATATAATTTATGTATGTATACACTTTATTTACATACATCCAGTTGCACTATTTGTGCTTTTTATTAGTATTATTTTTACCTACAAATAATAACGACAGCAACAAAAACCATTAAATATAAAAAAGAGGGATAATATACATTAGTACACGTACTACTTCATATCAACTTTTTATTTTTGTATAAAAAATATAAGTACAAACATAAATAAACAAAAGTAATGGGGAATGTTGCATTGTTGTTGTTGTTGTTTGTATAATAAATTCATTTAAAACCTAAACAAGATCAGTGAATACGTCAGATGTCAGACAAACACATTTATACACTCAAAGGTTCACACACCCTTAAATTCAAATGCATCATTTGTACACTTGTCATTGTTTTGAAATTTCAAATGGAGCCACAGTCAGTCACAAAGGAGCAAACAGCACACCCAATGAATACGATAAGCTGAGAGCTAAACAGTTGTCAAATATGTACTCTGAATCGTCCATAAACATACGAGTGTTAATATTGTATGGATAGTATTTTATCTGTTTACAAAACATCTGTAATGTTGCAAGAGTTTATACGTATTTGCCTAATTGTCTGCTTATTTTCACTGAAATTTTCGTTTAGTATTCATATCTTCATATATACCTACATACATACGTACATATGTACTGACCATCTTATTGTTATTGTGCACATATATTCCTAAAGGTATGTGTTTAACACTCTGTCCCTTTATGGTGTTTTATACTCGACTCTTCTTAGATTCATATGAGGATTAAATTTATCCATTTAGTTTTAATTTTGTATTATTTTTATTGCTGTAATGTACTTGTTGTTCAAAATCATTAAGTGTAAGCGAGAATGGGATAAAGAACATTTATGCTTTGAAGTGTGTATGCTAATTAAAAATTCTATGCAGGTTTGGCACAACAATATGCTAAATATATTAACAAAATAATTATAATTACAACACTATAAATATGTGTATTATTAGCAAAAAAAAAAAAAAAGAAAAACACTAAAGTGCTACAAAACTTACAACATTGGATCCTTATAGAAAACAATATTGATTTATTTAAAATGATATCGTTGATTGAAGTTATTTTATGAAAATGTTCTGTATAGTTTTCATCCAATTTTTACATTATAAATAATTATGACTGAAAACTGAAATATATAAAATTAAATGTATTAATCAATTTAAATTAATTTATTAATCACTTAATTAAGCATTTTATTAAAAATCAATTATTGATCGATTGCAAAATTTGAAATCTCGCAATGTTAAAAAAAAATAAACTACCAATATTGTTGTGTCGACCGAAAGATTTTTCCACAGGAAAGAACTATCGGCCACAGTCGAACTATTACAACAACTATATTTGAACAAAGAAACACAATATATTAAACATACGGACCTGAACATTGTCTCGACTTGAGAAAAATATTGTGGACAAACAGTCGAACTATTACAACAACTATATTTGAACAAAGAAACACAATATATTAAACATACGGACCTGAACATTGTCTCGACTTGAGAAAAATATTGTGGACAAACATTTGTTTAACATTACATTAAGTATGAAATCGTTTGTTAAAAATTTAATGCATAAATTTAACAACAATTAATCATAACAAACAATTTACAAATAGTGTTCAATTTAAATGGTTTTACATAAATCTTTAAAATAAAAGCAATTATTTTCATTAAATGGTCATTGAAATTTTCACACAATTTAATATTTTATTTGATTTTCTTTTTTAATGAATTTCACACCCATTTAAGCAAAAAACACTTAATTCTTTTTTACTAATTGTATTTTTTCTCGTTTGTTTATTCTCTTATCTTTTTGCAGATTATAGAAAATTTCCCACAAAGTTTTCAATTTCGTTCAGGATAAAATTTTCATTTACAACTTGCCACATTTAGGTCTTCCTCCACATTCACCGAAAACCCATAAAAAAACGTAAAAAGGAACAAAAACACAAATAGAAACAACAACAACAACAAAAACATCAAATAATGTGTTTAATTGAATGTAAGTAAAAAGTTTTTTATTACACTTTTTTATGTCGAAATTTTATTGTTTCTAATTTTTGAAGATATTCATTCAGGATTATTGGACTAGTCAGTTTAGAATAAGGAAACGTGTATGTGCGAATGCATGTGTATGTTTAATTTTGTATAAAAGATTAATTAAATTTAATTAATTGCCATCAATCATTCAAATGTTTGGCTTTTTTAACTAATTTTTGTATGTAGAAACGAAATGTTTTTGACATGTGCCTGCAAAGGAATTCAATCAAATGAATTTGTTTTTATTCATCTTATGCAAAAGTTTTCTGTGATTTGACGTTTGTTTGTATACAAATAGACTTAACATAAGTTTAACCCAAAGTTTACTGAAAGTAAAAAAAAGTTTTGTTTTTCTATGCTGACTGTCAGACCCACAAACAAACTTGTAACTTATATGAAAGAAAAAAAAACATAAATATCATTTAAGTTTTATTACAATTTTAGTGTAACTATTTAGTAAGTTTCCGTTACATTTTGTTGTTTATTTTCTCTTTAAATCTTAATTAAAATGTGACTAATGAAACTACTAACTGAAACTTTTAAATACTTCTCATTTATATAAATTGTTTAAACTACTTATTTTGTTCCTTTTTTATTTTAATGAAGCCTGTGTTAGCCTTGTATTAATTTTAATAATGATTATTTTCACCTTAATATGTAAAATTTTGTAAAACTTTAATTTACCCACAAAAGTAAGTAGGTATTATTAAAATATTTAAACTGAGAACTTCATCAAAACGTAGATTAGACCCACTCACTTTGTATGCACAGAAAAAAGGGGCCCTAGTACAAATACTAGGGTCAAATGAGGTCGTATCAAGGCTAGTATGAAACTTTGTTTTGCAGATTTTTGTAGACATACGAGTATAAAAAACATAATTATGAACTTAAAAGCCATATTTGGCGTGTCCAGTTGTATGGGGGCTATGTGAAAAAATGGACCAATGTTAACCATTTTTAATAGGCTTCGACCCTAGGATAATAGAATATCATGAACCAATATTAAAAAGGCTGGAAAAACTTGTTTAGTCAATAAAAACATTAATAGAATTAATTAAAAATGTAATCAAACTAAAAACAAAATACAAATGTTTAATTTAACATATGAAATGAATATTTCATGAAAACCGATTTCTTTTACCAAACATATTTTGAGAAGAGCACTATTTTTTGTGAGTCGGGCTAATTTATGTACATATAAGTGCAGCACTAGATTGAGTATGTACTTCAAAAAGCCACATTATTAAAATATTTCAAGTATTTAAATATTTACAGTACAATATAATATTTTTCTTAACTTTAAAAACTTCATTTCGATTCCCCTTGCAATTTGTCTGCTGGATAAATTAAAACTGGTGGAAATGTTTATGCTGTGTGCTTTTGAAATTGAAAGTTCACATAAATATACAATTTTTACAAACAACTCATCTGACATGTATGAAAAAAAAAAATCTGAGAAGAACGAAGTAGTGAAAAAACGTTGAAGAGAAGATGCAAGAGAAACAAACAGTTTGTATAGAAATTTATTAAGTTTATGTTCCTCCACACTAAAAACTCTTACACACATAATGCTGTAAAAGAATGTATTCATTAAGTTATGAAGATTTTTTTTATTAAAATTTAACAAGTCCTGCATAGATTTTAGATCACCGGATGAGCAGATCGCTACTACTAATATGATACTTTTAAAGTTTTCTTATTATATTGAATCTGTAGGATTTAATTCTTTTGTTAATAATTTGGTAGAGCCGAGTATTTTTTTTTTTTTTTGACCCACATGTGCGTTGGCTGTATTGAAAACTTCTTTCATTCACATTTAATATACTGAACTTTTTTATTTTCTAAAGGCAACAAGTGAAAGAAATTGTACTTTTTTCATTATTTAGTTGTTGATCTTTAGGTTGTTATACAAACATACCACTTGTATGTATAAACCCAACAGTGCTGGGCAAATAACAAAATCCTTACCATTTAGGAATGACATTGGTTATGCAGATTTTATTGGGAAAATTGTTATTGCAATATATAAATTTTGGTGTGAAAGTAAAATCAAGGAAGCATTTTAGAAAAGTTTTAAAGATCCCCTAGTCTAAAATAACCGAAAAATCTTTAATAATGTTGCCTAAAAAGGATACAATAAACTAAAAAAATGCTGCGATGTATCGTTCTATACTTTCGACTACACATGCTTACCTGTCATTCATTTTTTTCACTTCTTACTTTAGTTTTCTGTTAAAGGTAAACAAGGTGTAATGTTAAATTTTCAATTTTCTTTCTCGTTTTGTTTCCATTACATCAGACAAAAGACATTTAAAAATAAACAAAATTGCTTTAGTTTTTAAAGGTATTTTCATACACCAGTATCATTCTCTGGAAAAAAAATTGTCTCGTAAAAAGTCTTAACTACAACATTTCCACAACTCATATATCTTTTTTTCTATTTATATAGAGAAAAATTTAAGCCGATTGTGTTTTTTTTGGAAATTTATCTTTAATCAAATAATAAAGCTTTTTACTTTTTTAAGATGATTTCTATTGTGAAAAATTGATTTTGAAATTGATTGATTTGGCAAGAAATGAACACAGTCAAGCAAATATTTTTTGGAGATAAAGTAGGCTCAGACTTATAAGTAAAAGTATTAAATATTTCGAAAAATTTAAATACTTACAAAAGAGCAATTTCTTAAAGCAAGTTGAAGTGAAATTTCACTTGTATTTTTAAGGCTAATTAATTTTGCTTATAATTAGGTTTTATAAAACCAAATTAAAATTTTTACAACATTCGCTAATTTATTTTTCATACTCCTTAATTGTTCAAAATGCCAAAAAAATGGTCAAAATATGTTTAATTCATTTCTAATAAATCTTCATATGGTGTGGTAGTTTTACTATGTGCTACTCGTTTGAAATGGCACAAACTTTTTGTTACACAAAAAAATCATATCTTTTTAATTGCTTTTAATTTACTATTCACAAGTTGTTTAATATATGGCAAATATGAAGACTGCAACAACTACAATGTTTTCAAGTAACCTTATTTGTTTAAAAGACTATATACAATAAAAATATGTTAGTTCTTTACTACTTTAGCAAAAAAAAACTTTGTTAAAGTTAAATTGTTGCTGTTGTTTTGTTAGAAACCATAAAAATAACAAAAATGAAACAAACTCCTTTAAATATTAAATAAATAGTTCTTACTTTTATATGTATGTGTCTGCCGGTAAGTGGTACCGCCTGTAAATAGTGTTTCCCTTATAAAAAACTAGAAAGTTTTGATTAAAACTGAGAACAAAATGTCGGATATTCATTCGGAACATTTAATGGAGTTAATTAATTTGTCAGAATGAATGTGAACTACGGACGTAATATTTACAGACACGCCCTTAACTCTATGATAATTATGCCTAGTTATTTTCCTCAGCGGATTCCTCACGCTTCATACCTCCTCTTTTTTCGATCTAAATAAAGGTCGTGAGCAAAATCTTTGTAAACTAGTGTTATTTTCTATTGTAGTCACGGAGAGATCTCCGTGCCCTAAATACTTTTTTACTTAGTTATTTTTAAATTAAATATTTAATATAATTTGAAATTTCTTTGTCACTTACCATCAAAACAATTTATTATTATTAAAAACCCGATTTGTTTAGCACTTCATCTAACAAATTGTTTCCATTTGCTCCCATTTTCATGTTTTTTATTCACTTAATTTCACTGAAACAATTGGGGCGACATAATATGTTTGTTCTTCTGTTGTGTTTGATGAAAAAATAAAAGTTACCCTAACTTATCTGAAAATGGCGCAAATACTTTTTATATTTCAATACTCAAATCTTAATTGAAAAAAAAAGTTTTTATGTATATTTTTTCAATAAACTTGAATTCAGCGTTTTTGTATACATAAAAAACTTTCTGCCTAAAAATCTACTTTTATTTATTTGTCCAGTCTGCCAATTTGCCCGGCTATTCATTCCTTCATTTCCACTAGCTGTTACTGTTTGAAACAGAAATCACGAAACCCTCAACTGCTCATTTTTTTAGCTGAGAGTGCGGAGGGTAAAGTGTGGGTACGTGTATGTGCCTCTAAGTCTTAAATAGTTGAAAATTTAAAAAGTCTATTTTAGATTCACGACACGTTTAACAATTTTTTATGTGTTGGTGTTTTATCATTTTCGATTCACGTGTTTAAAGCTCATTTTGGTCGGTATTTTCTATACTCGTATTTATTTGTTTTTGAATACAAGTCAAGTGTGTGTTGAAGTTTGCCCGGGGGAATCCATTAAATCACCAGGCCGTGTTGGTTTTCGTATGGAAATAAATTTTAAATTACATGTTTTCTTAGAATTTGTTGGACTTTTTTTTTGCTTTTTTATGTGTTCAAATTCAAGGTTATTCTTTTTTTATGCCCAAACATGATCTATGCCAACAGTCAGGCATTCAGCCAGTTTGTCAAAATCTTTTGGGCATTTGCCACAAGTTACCATTCAATATTACAACAAACATGTGGTACTGCATAGAGGAATGGAGAACGAAAGAATGTCATCAAAACGAAATGTAAACAAATTTTAAATTCCTTCAAAGTCATCTATAGAAAATTTATACGAAAAGTAAAATTTAAAATTGCAAATAATTTAATAGCCTTTAAAATTTAATGAAAACAAAGCCTCGTTATAGATGACGGTTGTATGAAAGTAAAATTAAAATGAAACTGAATCCAGCAATAAATTATTTAACAAAAAAAAAAAACCGAAACAAAATGAAGTTTGTTACAAAAATGAAAGAAAAAACGAAGCATACATATCAGTGATTTTGAGCTTAACAAGGGATCGCCTAAACTATTATTGACAGGTCAGGTCTACTTTAAAATGTAACATTTTTTGTTTCTTTTTCATTCAGTTCTTTGTATTTTTTATTATTTAGTTTTTGGGCCAAATTTCTTTTCGTTTTTTATTCCTTGGGTTTTGTGTTGTGTATTTGGTAGTTGTGCCACATTCATGTTCAGTGACCCAAAAATTACAACCTTTAGATATGAAGAATCTAAAAAATCTGTACAATATTTGTGTTGTAATTGTAGTTGCTACTTTACGGTTATAGAATTATGGAGAGGGAAAAAAGGCAGAAATTGGTTCTGTATAGATTCTGGCGGCAGTAGTCTTTTCACAGTCATGACTGCCATCTACAGAGGATTACGGCATAAATAGTGTGTCAACTAAATCAAGGAAGACACGAATATCAGGCAGCAGTAAAAATACATTAAACCCGCAAAAAAGCTCTAGTGGCTTTACTGCAAACACAACAAAATTGACAGGCATCACAGAATGAACACGAAATAAAAAACTAAATAAAAAATATACAACAGATTGGCAAAAAAAAACTACTGACAAAAAGTGGCCGTTATTTAAGAGGACTAAAGGAAATTAAATGAAAGCAACTACAACATCAGTAGCAGCAACAACCATAATGGTGACATCAACAGAACAAACATTTACAACGGCAATAACAACATAAAAGGAAGTGATGATAATTTTATATAATTTATTTCTTCTACTTTTCCCACCAAAACTAATTCTGTTCGTACTAGGTCCAACACAACCACTGCCATCATAACAAATATTGTAGATTTTTACACCCACTATAGAAAAAAGAAAATTTGATGTAAGTATAGGAAAAAATTAAAAATGACAGCATCAGATATAACAAAAAAAGCTTAAGCATACAACAAAAAATAATAAAATACTCTCTAAGTATATAGTACACCCATGCCTCTTGCAACACTCATGTATTTCCTGAAAACACTAGTTTTATTTGTTGAAATTTAATCTGTATTAAAAATAATTGGAACTTAAGGCAGAAATCCATTTTTTATTTATATTTTTCGGCTATGTAATCACTGAAGATATTAGATTTATTTACTTATTTAGAAAATAATTGTTTTTAATAAAATCTATTCCATGTGTCCAACTTAAAATCAAGAGTTAAACTTTACTGGAAATTAAAACAAACAGCCGATAATCTGGTGGTTGAAGGGAGTTAGATAAATAAATTTAATCTTCTGCAGTTGTATTTAATGAAAAACACCAATGTTTTTAAAAAATCACAAAAACTTTTAAAAAACTTATATTACACAAAAAGTAAACTTTTCTTAATAATTACGAAAATTTTGTAAAAATAGAAAATAATGTTAAATCAAACATTTTTATAATTTTACGTAAGCATGAAGAAATCTATTTTATTTTATAAAAATTATTTTGCTAAGACATATGATATTTATCGAAAATAAAAAAATCGCAACAAAATTATCTGTAAATTGGTAAATTTTACCATTTTTATTCTAAATTTTAAAATTTATAAAAAGTTAAATTAAATTTTCAGTATTCTTATAATTAAAAAAATATCATTACAATTTGGAAAATAACTTATCCCCAAGTGGGACTCGAACTCGAGCCTGAAGAATATTCAATTAATAATATTAATATCACAGTTCGAAGAAATCAATAATCTTAATATATAAACACACTGGGCACAGTGGATATATGTACATGTTTAATGCACTGCTGTTGATTCACGACTGAATAGGATCAACAGAAATAAACAAAAACATACAAAAACAAAAAGTGTTGCTTAATTGCTAACTGACAGTTGGCTAAAGCAGCGACAAAGAGTAATGATAGATAAGAATACAACACTGAAAAAAGCTCGTAAACTTCGATCTAACTCAATAAAGTAGAATGAAATTGGAATAAGGACTTTGTTACAATTCCCATATTCCATTTCTTCAAAACTTGTGAGTTAAATAGATGATGTTTACAAGTGACATAGCATATGGCACAAGAAGATTGCTGATGAGGAGCCGTAGCGGGCCCGAAAATGCATTCCATTCTGCTGTTGTGTCCGAAAAATTAAATTTTCAGTATTCTTATAATTAAAAAAATATCATTACAATTTGGAAAATAACTTATCCCCAAGTGGGACTCGAACTCGAGCCTGAAGAATATTCAATTAATAATATTTATAAAAAGTTTTAAATAATACTTCAATATTTAGTATAATTTCGTTTTGTGTATGTGTATTTCGAATCAATTTCGTATATATTAGACATGGATTACTTTCAGTGTAAGTACCCAGATGGATTTTATCAGCTATGAAGAAATTAATAATTCAACTTGTTTAATATATCACACATTGACTTAAATATAAGTTATTAATTTATTTACGAATTGATTAATCCTTTCAATAAGCGTGTAATAATTACAAACCACCATGCTGTATAAATAATTCATTTAGTTCGTGTTGTATTAGGAATGGGTGTAGTGTGAAATATTATTTGTAATATTCAGCATATACATACTTACTACGTTCGTCAGAGTGTAACTGTGTAATACACGTACAGCAAATGAATAAACCTACTTAATGGCAGGCAGCTGTCAATAACAGTTTAAATTGCACAAAATACGGGGAATTAAAAAATAAATTGAAAATTGTACGCTGATACACAACAATCAATATTGAATAAAGTGTTCAATATGAACGAATGAAAAACAGACATTATCCAGTCATCCATCGAAACAACCACTCAACCAAGGCAGCCATTATCATCAGTTTATTTGGTCATTTGTTTGCCCACACACACTCTTAAGCATCACCGACAGTTTTACAAGGATTTAATCTCATTTGAATGTATTGTAATTCAAATGAGGAGTCAGTCGTCACTTACATACATACATATGTAAGTGTTTTGCAGAGAAGGCCTATCGTCACATAAGTGTATCTAAGTAATCTAGAGAGAAGTCTATTATAAACTATTTTAAGGATGTTGGGATTTATTACTGTCAATTGTTCATTCGTAAGTTTATAGTTGCTAGGTACATTTCACAGACTGTTCACTGTCTGTATTAAGCTCTACCTGAATTGACAAGTAAATGTTCAAACAAATAGTCACTTATAAGCAGAAATAAACGTAATAGGTTAAATCAAAAGATTGGAATAACCACCGTAAACTGCAGGGCCGCGCACACAGTCGAAACAATCAAAATGTTTAATGAAAACATGTCCCTTTTAATTTTCTCGTTAAAAGTATTTTATTTTTTGAAGTTGAAAATGTATTTAATGCCTTTTGGCTGCCGTCGTAGCTGTTTTAAAATTTAAGAAATTTTATAAATATTTTTCTGTTTGCATTTACACAAACCTCCTTTTTGTATGAAAATATGTTTTTTTATTTTCGTTTGTGGGGCATAGTATTCGTTTACAATGATAACAATTGCAAGTAAATACAATCAGCTAAACAGAAACCAACAACATAAATGAGACAAAGAAAATATATAAGTGAAAAAAAAACGTTTAATTTAAAACCATAAATTCATATCACGATGTGGCGTCATGTCTCTAGTGGTTTCAAAATCTGTGCAAATTCTCGTATTAATGCCGTTTTTATGCCATGTTATACAAACAAACGTTTTCTGGTACAACAACTGGATTTGTATAACTAAATAAGCATACATACATATATACATACGTATTGAGCATATAAAAGTATATGTATCTGATCCTACCCGGCTGTTTTACAAGCAGTTATCTCTTTTAAATCAATTTTTTTTTTCAAATGTCTTACGACTTAATTGTACTCTAAGCAATATTAAGAGAAAATAAATCGTTTCTTAAACGGCAGTTTAGACGATCAAATATTTCGAACGTAAACTGTAATGAAAAAGTAAAATAAAATTCCATCCATATGATTGTTTAGACGATTGGTAAACAATAACAAAGTAAGATGGAAATAGCTGTTTAATTTTTTACATAAAAATACATCACTGATTTAATGCGACTTGCTTGTTTTTTGAATCATTTCAATAGTGAAGAGACTGTCAAATTTTCCATCCATATTTTCTCTCAATGTGAGATGGTTTCATTACGTATTGCATTTAGTCCAACGATCGGCATGTTTGTGTTCCTAAGTAATGACATTTTAAATAATTGTCCCTTACTAATCGAAGTTTGAGTATTTATATTAATTGTTTTACACCTTATATTCGAATGTTTTAAAATAATTTTTCTATAAAATAATCTTAAGTTTATGACAACCCCCCTGAACTGCTGGGTATTCTTTATTTTCTACATTTGCATAGAAAAAGTGTGTTTTTTTAGTATGTGTTACAACAATATGTTTTCTGTTCGAACATATGCATATGTTGGTATATCATTTTGCAATAATATTCAGATATTATGGCAAACACATATGTACATTTGTATTTTCAGTTATGGATATTTTCACACATGAGTACGGAAGAGTATTAACAAATTTCTAATATTTTTAAAAGTTTAATTTTTAAACGCAACTTTTCACAATGCACGTGTTGAAGGTCCTATTATTTTCAAAAGAAATTCACAGATAGAAAGGACTAGAATAGAATTTAAATTAAGTTAGAATTATGAAAAAAAGGAACATGTAGATAAATATTTGTTGTTTTTTTATGATTGCCCAGGGAAAGTTGTTTGCTTCCTACACATGCTCGTATGCAAATTGGTGGAGCTTAAAGAAAATCACATTTTAATATATTCGGAAGTGAAGAATTTTCATTTTCGTAGGACAACACATGCCAATTAATAATTCTAAGTACACTCAAAGGCCTTGTAAGATGCGTGACCAAAACTGTATGGCTTATGAATGATTTAAAATATGATTATGTGACTTTTACGAGGTTTTGAATTAGATTGTGTTTATTATGCACGTTCAGAATAATAATTTCTTTAAAATATTAAAAATTAATGTTAGATAAATATAGAAACGTGTTAAAGGAATGCTTACAAAGTTTTTATGTATCGTTTTAATATAATGAAAAAGCGGAACTCCTTATATTAAAGCCAGTCGGTCCATAATAAATCGATTAGAAATTATTCTATTGAATATTTTTTTAAAAATCTGCTTATAATTTGACTTTCCTTAAATAAATAAAGTTAACTTTGCCTGCAGCTCCTAAATACGATATATATTCTCATTTAGAGTGCATGCAAATATTATATTGCACTGAGTTGCCAAATAATTTTCAGTAACCAATATCAATTGGAGGTATAATGTTTTTGCCAATCCGTTTGTAACACATGGAAAAATTCGTCTAAGGCCTTTAAAAGTGTATATATTCTAGGCATAAATGTTTTACATTAAAAAGGTTTGTTCAGTACAGAACATGGGCAAAATTTATCCACGTTTTCACATAGCCCTCATACCGGTAAACAATTTTAACGATCATAACTGATTTAAAAAAATACCTGTTTAACGATGAAATTCTACAAAAATAAATTTTATGTGAACGTTATACTCTTAACTAAATTTTATAAGTATTGGTCTATAATTGATTCTATCCCCCATATAAGGGCCTCTTCCGAAAATGTCTTGTAATGTATGAGCCGAAATCTCTTTACAACTTTTGTGAGAATCGGTCCATATGTGGTCTTCTTCAGAAATTTACTTTAAAACTAATCATAATTGAGAGTACAGCGATGAAATACAGAATAATTAATTTTTTTTATCTCTCTACTAACTTTTGTGAGGATCGGTACATAATTGACCTTATATAGGGTCCCCTCTAGAAAGTTATTTTTATTATTGATTCAGAATTGAGAATACAGCATCGATTTATAAATTTAATGTTTTTTTAGGTAGCAATTTTTTGTTATTTTTGTTTTAATTTTATTTAATTTTTTTACTAGACATCTCAATGTTGAAACTGTCCTCTGTTCAAGGTTAGCACTGCACGTGCCAGTTTATTTTTAATGGAAAACTCTATAAACCAAAATTCAAAGCACAAAGTACGAATATACTTTAAGCATTTCAACAAATTCTTATTATTTTTCTCTCTGATTTTTTTGTATTATTTTCCATTTATTTTGAATTATTTATGCTGCCACAAACTGCATACATACTAGGCCAAGAACGTCATACATAAAAAAGAAATAAGCATAAATGTTTGCTGTATATTCTTTCCGTTTGTTTCGTATTTGAATAAATCAATTGTGAATTGCAACAACAATAACATTTTATATACCAATGCCAGCAGTTTTACCAAATTCAATGTTACCCTTTGTTGCTTAAAAATGAATATTTACTGAAGTTTTCAAATAATGATAGATGCTAAATTATATATTATAAATTATTAAATTTAATTAGAAGTAAAAGGGTCAATTTGATCCTATTACTTCCTAACGTAACTAGTCGTAACTCTATACTTACTACCAGGGGACGGCTCTTTCCAACTGCTGGGTTGGTTAGCAATACAATTATAAAGTCAGTCCGTCAGTCAGTCAGTAGTTCAATAAATAGTAGGAGTAACAACAACAAAGTGAATATAGTGGAAGAAAAACCAGTAAACCAAAAACGATTGGATGAGTATAAAATGTATAAATGTTGCATGAATATACTTTGTACTTGAAGTAGGCACTCTCTCGCATTCATACCAAAAAACTATATACAATATTAATTCTATGCCTACATAACTATAATGAAAATAGAAAGAAAAATGTCATCAACAATCATACACACGTTCCTTAGTATCAAACCAACGACAGTCTGTCTGTCCGTCCGTCTCAGTGTGTTTTCTACATTGGTTTGTAGTGCACGTTCAATATCTATAAATCAATATTATTACTTGTTCCTTTTCTTTCCGTTACTTTATTGCTATTGTAGCTGTTGTTTCCTTTTGGAAAATTACATGCAATACAACTACTCATACGTACATATGTATGTACATGAGTACAAGTACTTTTTTCCTTTCTTTTTTCTTTTATTCATTTTTCAAAGTATTTTCCTTTCCTTCCTTTTGTTTAGTTTAGATATTTCTTCATGTGTATTTCGAATCAAATTTGAACTTGATGTTGGCTTTTGTTCTTATTGCAGCAATCGCCATGCACATGTGTTTGTGTGAAGTATGTTTGCAATATCCTGTTTATATTTCATTATACATGTTTGTTAAACCCAGCAAAAAATTACGATTTAACATCAAAATGAGAAACCATTAAAAAGATTATTAGTAAAAGGTATTTGTTATATATACTGTTACAGTAATAACGATATCAAAACTTAGAAAAGTTGTAACTGTTTACTATGATGATTTGGAAAATTTGATTAAATTTTTTTAAACATTTAAGGTTTACTGGGTCCAATAATGTTTCTATAAAAACATTTTTATTGATGTGATTGTGTTTGTATATGTTGTTTGTTTAAAACTGGATATGTACATACATATATACGTGTTTTCTTCGTGTTCATAATACCTTCAACACTTTCACATGAACAAAAGAACAAAATCAAATAATTTATGTGAAGGTCATTTGAAATGAATAATGGTAAATATAAAACATAAAAGCTTTTAATTTTCTAAAAATGATGATTTTTTACATGTTTTGATTTTAAGAATTTAATAAAATTACTTTTTATTTTTGGCAATTTACCTTTATTTTTCTCGTTTGTTTGTTTTGGAAACTAAATAACAATGAAATGTAATAAATTTCAAAATTATTCAACAATCTTGTTTTGCTAATGGTCATTCTGGTAATGTTTTCTAAATTAAATGAGGTTTAAACTTAACCCACAGTTTTATTGGTCATTAAATGGGTTACAATGTGTAGATTCTTTTGTCAAATATTAGTCCTTTGGGTATTTTTATATGGAGTTAACATCACGCAAAAATAAGCTGGCTGTTGTAAAATAAATCTGTTACATTTCGGCTTTAAACACAATAAATACCGACAATGGATATATTGTTTACTTTAATTTATACACCTTTACACTCGAAATTTTATTTTAGTAAATCAATGATATTAAATTTTTTTAGTTTGCAAGCGAGCAAATGACAATTTTGTTTCTTTTTGAATATTTTTATTTGATTTGCTGTTCTTAAATCCAATTATCTATGTTGTTGGAAAATAATAATTATTAGGATCTTTTTACCTTCTGAATTATAAATAATACATTTTTGAAATGTTCAGTTCCATACCAACGATTTCTAATTTCGATGTCATTACAATTTGCCAAAAAAAAGTTTCTTCATTTCTATAGAAATGGATATCAAATAATTGTGAAACTTATTAAAATAAGCAAATGGTACAACTTTCTGAAACATATTTACACGTTTATAACTTAAAACAAAATCTAAAATACTGACAGAAATGTATATTCTTATACACATATGGATTTTGAGAGCATAACAATCAGTACCCAATAGTTTTGTAAAGTCCAAAGTATTTTTCTAAAATGTACAATTACTGGGATATTTTTATAAGTTTTTGGATCAATAAATGCGCGTGTAAAAGAAGTTAGTCCCCACTTTTGAGCCCCTATGTAGTCCGTATTTCATCCACTAAATGTAATATATTACTTAGTACCATATCCATTTGTAGTTGTGTAAAGAGCTGTTATATTCTGCTGATAACCGTTTGACTTCCTATAATCTTTCCTGTTAAAGCCACCGCAAACAGCAGGGTACAGCCGGATAACTGCTGCTATTGTTACTGTTACACTTTTGTTGGAGTAGGTGAAAATAACAGTGTGATTAGTGGTAAATCACCCAGGAGTATTTTACCATAAATCACATTCCCATACAGACATACATACACATAAAATGTTTACACACACATCTATTCTCTTTTACAATCCCATACCTTTCGACATAAATATTTAATAGGGAATGGTATTGGAATTTTGTTCATTCTCATTTTATATTTGGTTTTATATTTTTGTGTCACAATTTATTCACAGACTCCTCTTTGTCATCTATTCAGTTGTGCCACCAACCGCCCACTTTCATTGAATATAATATATTGAAGCATAAATGTTACGAGGACATCAGCCGGTTTATAACTTTATTGAATTGTTTTCTCTTTTGACTTTTCCTAAGAAACACAAACTCTATTCGTTGGAAGTAGAGCACAAACGCACACATGTGGTCCTGTTTTCTCATCCTAAATGATAAATCATAACAGGAATGATAAATATCTATAAATGTTTCTTAATGTAATCAGTTATTTGACATTTTATAGGAATCAATACATAAATTATTTGTTTTGTGCCACAGGCCAATACTTTGAGTTGGGGCAGATGTTTGTAACATCTTGGGTAAAATTAATCCACACGAAACATTATTAAAGATGGCTAGAAAATGTTAAATTTTAATGCTTTCCAATATTGAGTTCATTAATATCGAATAAATATTGAATACTGTTATTTAATAAGTATACAAGATCTTGCTGAGCGTACCGCCAGAAAAAGAACTTCTAATGAAGGGAAAAATAAGTAGAAGTACTAAAAACACCTGAAGAAGTGATGTTCCTTTTTATGTCAGTACAAAAAAATATATCTTGAGTTTAAAAAATATTATTTTAACTTCTTTAGAAGTCAATATTCAAATTCACTTAGTGCTACTTTTGAAGTGGTGATAAATGTTATACTTATGGAAGTTCTTCGTTATATTTTTACTGGGGTATGAAAGCGTTTTTCGTTAAGACTACTGTTACGTATTCGAAATTTTAGTATACATTCTCTACTCCAATGTGCTATATAATACGTGAGTCACAATGATGGTCTAGATTAATTCGTTTGGTTTTTGAATTTATTTACTTATGTACATATATATTTCCATTACAATTCAGTAACAAATTATATTCTAACGTAATTTACCGAGCAGGATGACGATAACCATAAGTATGTTTTAAATAAGCAAACAGAGTCCCTGGTGGAAATAGAACGCATAACTCACAAACTTATAAGCTATTACGGGCACCCATTACTTAATTTATTTAAGGGTCTGGAAACTACGTCCGATCCAACTGCTGTGGATCTACAATAAAACTTTTTTGCTTAACTACAGCTGGAACTCCAGAAGATATTTGAATCCTTGGAAACTTATTATTCTAATGTTTCAAAGCTGCTGATAGTCCTTGATTTTGGTTTTATTTTTTATTCATAGACTAATCTGGCAAATGACCCCCATTAAAGATATTCAGTAATTAAAATATATAAAGTAAATTTTTTGTTGTTTTAAAAGCAGAAGCATTTTATTGCGACAATAGCCTTACTTAGACTTTAATTAAATAAAGTACTTTGTACTTGCTTTTGTTAATTAACCAACAGTTGTTTAAATCATATACTTTTTGTAACTTAATACCTAGTACTTAATTTTCATTGTGAACAAAGTGTGCTCCTCCTTTATAAATGATTTTGTAAAGAGTAAAGTTTTTAAAGTTAAAATTTCATATGCAACACTTACGTTTCTCATTAAAAACAATCAGCAAGAAGTGTAATATAGTGTGTTCAGACCGCCTAAGTTTAATGTTTTCGGTTTGATGTAACTCATTCTAATTGTACAAAAAAATTTGCAACAACAGCATCTGGTATATGCCACATCAGCTGTTTTATATGTATGTACATTCATATATGCTGATGATTAATACTTATGTTGCATATAGTTTACATTCAGGCATACATCTACGTAAGTATGAATTTCAGCCGGAAGTTAACAACATCATAAAAATTTACGTATGTATGTTGTATGGATGGTAAAGTGGAGGATTGTACAACGAGCATGATTAGTATTTATAATGAGTGTTTCTTCTACTTATATATACAGTATATATTTTATAAAGCATCTGCTCCGTATTTTTATTTTTTTTCTGTTGTTTTCGGCATCCACACCTTGTTGCCAAATAAGTAACCAAAATTGGAAGATGAGTGACAGGATGAATGAATAAATAAAATAAATAAAAGTCATTACATACATCCTCTTCATCCACATTTCTACACTGTTAAACAATAAATATTTGGCCTAAAAGACCAACGCAAGACATCTCTCTCCATGTCTGTCTGCAGTTAAATAATGGCAGGTGCTAAGATTTTGAACCAGCTTATAGAATTTGAAATCACACTGTTTTCATCTGTTTTATGTTTTTGGTTTAATTTACAAAAGTTACAATAAGCAAAATCACATTTAATGGCTTGAATAATAACTACAACAATAAATATGAACAACTTTCATCAAGGTCTTTACTGTATTTTGTTTTTTTTTTTTTTTTGTTATATTTTTCTGGTAATATTTCTGTATATAAATTATTGATAAAAAATAACTTGGATAATATTAATAAAATTGCATTGCAAAATACAACAGAATACAATATATCAAATGAAATTTTTATATAAATCATCTCGCTCTACAAATACAACCATAAATATATAGACATTTACGGTATTTTCATTTTTTTTTTTTTTTTTGAATGGAGGAGTTATTTCATTTTATATATTTATAAAAAAAGCCATTTATTTTTATTAAAAAAGTACCAGCAACTAAAACAACAAATACCGAATCAGACACACAAACAATTTTTTTGTTAATATCTGTTGATTTATTGAATTTTTGTTTTTGTATAAAGATACAGTCAAATTTCAATGGCGTTGGTATACATTCAAACATTTAAATGATACATAGTTTAAAAACGATTTAATATGCGGAAACTAAACTTGAAAGTTCGTGGACTACATTTTGAGTTAGTGTAGATAATAAAATACTCAAAATCTTTCCATAATGATTTGGCGAACAGTAATTAGAGTTTGATTTTTTCTAACACATATTTAAAATTAACTGTGTTAAAGGTTCTAATAAGTTTCATAGGTATATGATATGTTAATTAATTCATTTCAAATTATTTCATAAAAAAAGTTCCGAACAGTCAAAACAATTAACAGTAAATTGCTAAAAAAAGTTTTGTATACAAATTTTTAATAAACTTTTTGTTTTTCATACTATGCTGTTTACTGTGAATGTATTTTATTTGTTACACAGCAGAAAATCATGTTGTTACACATATCAATATATATGATAAAAATAAATAAAATTGTCTAAATGTTTCCAAGAAATATTAAAAATAAATACGAAACAATGTTGTTAACAAATACGTTTAAAAGTGGTGTAAATTATAGAGCATGATTTATTTATTATGTTGTTTACAAATTTTTAAATGTTTTAAATTTTATGAAACAGAATGGAGATTTGTTAAGCTCTATGAAATAAATAAATTGTAAAAAATTATTAACTTAGAGTATATCTTGCATATAAAGAATACTTTATAAATGACTAGGTCTATTATCAAATTAATCCACATACATATGTATGTATGTATATGTGAAAAAAATATAATCAAATTTACTTTGATATATCCTTGATCTGGACCACGTAATCCAAAATTGCATTACATTAGACTAATTTCAAAACTATTCTTCTTGTAGAATTTTTGGAATAGTACATGATCCGTTTAGTAGTCATATGTATGTAAAGCTCTCATGGTCCTTGTTGTTAAAAAGAATGAACATGATCTATGTCTGTAAGCCAATCATATAATCATTGCAGGGGAGAAGTTTTGGGATAACCTAAATGTGATAACCCCTATGTGAATTGCAAGTGCAAAAATCTTTGCTATAGCCAGAAGTGAAAATGTTGACTGTAAATGTAACTTAATTGAAATTGTAACAGCAAATACTTATATGTATGTAACATTGTAACTAAATAGTCATCGAATGTATGAGCATTTACATACATTCGA
>NC_060951.1:21244399-21250123 GCF_022045245.1 Lucilia cuprina
TTGCAGTGCATCTACGGAAAGTGAAGATAAAGACTGTAGTACAACGAAACAATGTAACTCGTCATCAGAAAGTTACTCTTCCTCAGGAAGTAAAGAAACTGATTGCAATTCAACAGACAGTTGCGACAGTTCATCCGAAAGTAAAGAGAAAAGCTCTATTGGTTCAAAAATCTGTGACGAATCTGCCGAAATTAAGGATTTAGAAAGCAAAGAGAAGATCTGCGAAGACCCAACAAGTTGTGCCATTTCATCAGAAAGTAATTCACACGAATGTATACTGTCGAAAAATTGCGATTCCTCACCGGAAATAGAAGAACAAAAATGTAAATCATCACAGAGCTGTCATAGTTCATCAGAAGGTAATGAATACTCCTGCGAAAAATCTAAATCATGCGGCAGCCATAATAAAGAATGTGGCTCATCTACGGAAAGTAAACAAATCAGCTGCAATTACAACTCTACAGATAAAACACCAACTGCAACTTCAGTAACCGAACATAATCCTACCCCACAAACAACTAAGAAATTGACGGAACTGTCAACTGAAATTCATCTCACAACACTTCGCCAGACAACTGGCTCTGGAATCTCAACGACAAAGAAATCTATAGAAGAGTTGTCAACTGAAACACCTTTGAAAACAATTCCAAAGACAACCGGCTCAGGAAAGGTAGAAACTACAAGATCTGGAATGTCTACAACAGAAGAATTTTCAGAGGAATTGTCAACTGAAACACCTTTGACCACAATTTTACAGATAACTGGAAAAGGTGATGTAGAAATTACTAGATCTGAAACAGAAGAATCTACAGAAGAGTTGTCAACTTATACACCTTTGACCACTATTCCACAGACAACTGGCTCAGGTGATGTAAAAACTACTATATCTGGAATGTCTACAACAGAAGAGATTACAACTGAAACACCTTTGACAACAATTCGACAGACAACTGCCTCAGGTGATGTAGAAAGTACTGTATCTGGAATGACTACGACAGGAGAGTTGTCAACTGAAAAACCTTTGACCTCAATTCCTCCGACAACTGGCACAGTTGATATAGAAACTAGCATATCTGAAATGTCTACGACAGGAGAGTTGTCAACTGAAACACCTTTGACCAGAATTCCACAGACAACAGGCCTAGGTGACGTAGAGACTACAAGATCTGGAATGTCTACAACAGAGGAATATTCAGAAGAGTTGTCAACTGAAACACCTTTGACCACAATTCCACAGACGTATGACCGAGGTGATGTAGAAAAAACCAGATCTGGAATGTCAACGATAGAAATATCTACAGAAGAGTTGTCAACTGAAACACCTTTGACCACAACGACAAAGAAATCTATAGAAGTGTTGTCAACTGAAACACCTTTGATAACAATTCCAAAGACAACCGGCTCAGGAAAGGTAGAAACTACAAGATCTGGAATGTCTACAACAGAAGAAACTTCAGAGGAATTGTCAACTGAAACACCTTTGACCACAATTTTACAGACAACTGGAAAAGGTGATGTAGAAATTACTACATCTGAAACAGAAGAATCTACAGAAGAGTTGTCAACTTATACACCTTTGACCACAATTCCACAGACAACTGGCTCGGGTGATGTAAAAACTACTATATCTGGAATGTCTACAACAGAAGAGATTACAACTGAAACACCTTTGACAACAATTCGACAGACAACTCCCTCAGGTGATGTAGAAAGTACTGTATCTAAAATGACTACGACAGGAGAGTTGTCAACTGAAAAACCTTTGACCTCAATTACTCAGACAACTGGCACAGGTGATATAGAAACTAGTGTATCTGGAATGTCTACGACAGGAGAGTTGTCAACTGAAACACCTTTGACCAGAATTCCACAGACAACAGGCCCAGGTGATGTAGAGACTACAAGATCTGGAATGTCTACGATAGAGGAATATTCAGAAGAGTTGTCAACTGAAACACCTTTGACCACAATTCCACAGACGTCTGGCCGAGGTGATATAGAAACTACCAGATCTGGAATGTCTACGATAGAAATATCTACAGAAGAGTTGTCAACTGAAACACCTTTGACCACAACTGGAATGTCTGCGACAAAATTATCTACACAAGAGTTGTCAACAGAAACACCTTTGACTACAATTGCACAGATAACTGGCTCAGGTGATGTAGAAACTACCAGATCTGGAATGTCTACGACAGAGGTATATTCAGAGGAGTTTTCAACTAAAACACCTTTGACCACAATTCCACAGACGTCTGTCCGAGGTGATGTAGAAACTACTATATCTGGAATGTCTACGACAGAAGAGTTGTCAACTGAAACACCTTTGAACACAATTCCAAAGACAACTGGGTCAGGCGATGTAGAAACTACCAGATCTGAACTGTCTACGACAGAGGAATATTCAGAAGAGTTGTCAACTGAAACACCTATGACCACAATTCCACAGATGTCTGGCCGAAGTGATGTAAAAACTAGTATATCTAGAACGTCTACGACAGAAGAGTTGTCAACTGAAAAACCTTTGACCACAATTTCGCAGACAACTGGCCAAGGTGATGTAGAAACTACAAGATCTAGCATTGACCACAATTTCACATGCAACTGGCCCAGGTGATATAGAAACTACTATATCTACAATGTCTACGACAGAAGAATCTTCAGAAGAGTTGTCAACTGAAACATCTTTGACCACAATTGCACAGACAACTAGCTCAGGTGATGTAGAAACTACTACATCTGGAATGTCTACGACAGAATTATCTACACAAGAGTTGTCAACTGAAACGCCTTTGACCACAATTGCACAGACAACTGGCTCAGGTGATAAAGAAACTATTATACCTGGAATGTCTACGACAGAAAAATCTACAGAAGAGTCATCAACTGAAACACCTTTGACCATAATTCCACAGACAACTGGCTCATTTGATGTAGAAACTACTATATCTGAAATGTCTACTATAGAAGACTTGTCAACTGAAACACCTCTGACCAGAATTCCCCAGACAACTGGCCCAGGTGATGTAGGAACTACTATATCTGGTATGTCTACGACAGAACAGTTGTCAACTGAAACACCTTTGACCATAATTCCACAGACAACTGACTCAGGTGATGTAGAAACTACTATATCTGGAATATCAACGACAGAAGAGTTGCCAACTGAAACACCTTTGATCACAATTTCAAAGTCAACTGGCTCAGAAGATGTAGAAACTACTGGATCTGGAATGTCTACGATAGAAGATTCTGCAGAAGAACTGTCAAATGAAACTCCTCTAACAACTATTCCACAGACAACTGGTTATGCAGAAACTACTTTATCTGAACTGTATACTGCAGAGTCATCGACAGAAGAGCTGTCAACTGAAACACATCTGATTACAGTTCCACATACAACTGGCTCAGAAGATGTAGAAACTACTGGATCTGGAATTTCTACTACAAAAGAATCTACAGAACCTTTGTCAACTAAAACACCTCCCACCACAACTCCCGATAGCCAATCTAAAGACTGCAGCGATTCCAGTAATTGCAAATCTTCCGAGAGTATAGGAAGGGATTGCAAAGTTTCCGAAAGTTGCAGTGCATCTACGGAAAGTGAAGATAAAGACTGTAGTACAACGAAACAATGTAACTCGTCATCAGAAAGTTACTCTTCCTCAGGAAGTAAAGAAACTGATTGCAAGTCAACAGACAGTTGTGACAGTTTATCCGAAATTAAAGAGAAAAGCTGTATAGGTTCAAAAATCTGTAGCGAATCTGCCGAAAGTAAGGATTTAGAGAAGAGCTGCGGACACTCAACTAGTTGTGCCATTTCATCAGAAAGTAATTCACACGAATGTATACAGTCGAAAAATTGCGATTCCTCATCAGATATTGAAGAACAAGAATGTAAATCATCACAGAGCTGCCATAGTTCATCAGAAGGTAATGAATACTCCTGCGAAAAATCTAAATCATGCGGCAGCCATGATAAAGAATGTGACTCCTCTACGGAAAGTAAAGAATTCAGCTGCAATTACAACTCTACAGAAAAAACACCAACTGCAACATTAGTAACCGAACATAATCCTACCCCACAAACAACTAAGAAATTGACGGAACTGTCAACTGAAATTCATCTCACAACAATTCGCCAGACAATTGGCTCTGGAATCTCAACGACAAAGGAATCTATAGAAGAGTTGTCAACTGAAACACCTTTGACAACAATTCCAAAGACAACCGGCTCAGGAAATGTAGAAACTACAAGATCTGGAATGTCTACAACAGAAGAATCTTCAGAGGAATTGTCAACTGAAACACCTTTGACAACAATTTTACACACAACTGGAAAAGGTAATGTAGAAATTACTACATCTGAAACAGAAGAATCTACAGAAGAGTTGTCAACTTATACACCTTTGGCCACTATTCCACAGACAACTGGCTTAGGTGATGTAAAAACTACTATATCTAGAATGCCTACAACAGAAGAGATTACAACTGAAACACCTTTGACAACAATTCCACAGACAACTGGCTCTGGTGATGAAGAAACTACAAGACCTGGAATGTCTACGACAGAAAAATCTACGGAAGAGTTGTCAACTGAAACACCTTTGACCACAATTTTACAGACAACTGACCAAGGTGATGTAGAAACTACTAGATCTGGAATGTTCACGATAGAAGATTCTGCAGAAGAGTTGTCAACTGAAACACCATTGACCACAATTACACAGACAACTGGCTCAAGTGATATAGAAACTATTATACCTGGCATGTCTACGACAGAACAGTTGTCAACTGAAAAAACTTTGACAACAATTCCACAGACAACTGACTTTGGCGATGTAGAAACTACCAGATCTGTAATGCCTACGACAGAAAAATCTGCAGAAGAGTTGTCAACTGAAACACCTTTGACAACAATTCCACAGACAACTGACTCAAGTGATGTACAAACTACCAGATTTGGAATGTCTACGACAGAGAAATCTGCAGAAGAGTTGTCAACTGAAACTCATTTGACTACAATTTCACAGACAACTGGCTCAGGTGATAAAGGAACTAATATACCTGGAATGTCTACGACAGAACAGTTGTCAACTGAATCGCCTTTGACCACAATTCTACAGATAATTGGCTCTGATAATGGAGAAACTACAAGATCTGGAATATCTACGATAAAGGAATCTTCAGAAGAGTTGTCAACTGAAACACCTTTGACAACAATTCCACAGACAACTGACTCAAGTGATGTAGAAACTACCAGATCTGTAATGTCTACGACAGAAAAATCTACAGAAGAGTTGTCAACTGAAATACCTTTGACCACAATTTCTCAGACAACTGGCCCAGGTGATGTAGAAACTACTAGATCTGGAATGTCTACGAAAGAAATATCTTCAGAAGAGTTGTCAAATGAACAACATTTGACCACAATTACACAGACAACTGGCTCAGAAGATGTAGAAACTACTGGATCAGATACGTCTAAAACAAAGGAATCTTCAGAAGAGTTGTCAACTGAAATTCCTTTGACAACAATTCCACATACAACTGACTCAAGTGATGTAGAAACTACCAGATCTGGAATGTCTACAAAAGAAATATCTTCAGAAGAGCTGTCAACTAGAAAATCTTTGACCACAATTACACAAACAACTGGCTCAGAAGATGTAGAAACTACTGGATCTGAAACGTCTAAGACAAAGGAATCTTCAGAAGACTTGT
>NC_060951.1:21250223-21252679 GCF_022045245.1 Lucilia cuprina
AGATCTTGATGTCTCTTCATCACCAGAGCCAGTTGTATGTGGAATTGTGTTCAAAGGTGTTTCAGTTGACAACTCTTTTGCAGAATCTTCTATCGTAAACTTTTCAGATCTAGTAGTTTCTACATCACCTGGTCCAGTTGTCTGTGAAATTGTGGTCAAAGGTGTTTCAGTTGACAACTCTTCTGTAGATTTTTCTGTCGTAGATATAACAGATGTTGTAGTTTCTACAACATCAAAGCCAGTTGTCTGTGGAATTCTGGTCAAAGGTGTTTCAGTTAACAACTCTTCTGTAGATTTGTCTGTCGTTGACATTCCAGAAATTGTAGTTACTTCATCACCAGAGCCAGTTGCCTGTGGAATTGTGGTTAAAGGTATTTTAGTTGTCAACTTTTCTGAAGATTCCTTTGCCGTAGACATTTCAGGTGTGGTAGTTTCTACATCACCAAAGCCAGTTGTCTGTGGAATTGTGATCAATGATGCTTCAGTTGACAACTCTTCTGAAGATTCCTCCGTCGGAGACATTCCAGAACTTGTAGTTTCTCCATCGCCAGAGCCAGTTGTCTTTGGAATTCTGGTCAAAGGTGTTACAGTTGACAACTCTTCTGTCGTAGGCATTCTAGATATAGTAGTTTTTTCATCACCTCGGCCAGACGTCTGTGGAATTGTGATCAAAGGTGTTTCAGTTGACAACTCTTCTGTAGATATTTCTATCGTAGACATTTCAGATCTGGTAGTTTCTACATCACCTGAGCCAGTTGTCTTTGGAATTGTGGTCAAAGGTGTTTCAGTTGACAACTCTTTTGTAGTAGACATTCCAGATATAGTAGTTTCTACATCACCTCGGCCAGAAGTCTGTGGAATTGTGGTCAGAGGTGTTTTAGTTGACAACTCCTCTGAATATTCCTCTGTCGTAGACATTCCAGATCTGGTAGTTTCTACATCACCTGAGCCAGTTATTTGTGCAATTGTAGTCAAAGGTGTTTCAGTTGACAACTCTTGTGTAGATAATTTTGTCGTAGACATACCAGTTGTGGTCAAAGGAGTTTCAGTTGACAACTCTTCAGTAGATATTTCTATCGTAGACATTCTAGATCTGGTAGTTTCTACATCACTTCGGCCAGACATCTGTGGAATTGTGGTCAAAGGTGTTTCAGTTGACAACTCTTCTGAATATTCCTCTGTCGTAGACATTCCAGATCTTGTAGTCTCTACATCACCTGGGCCGGTTGTCTGTGGAATTCTGGTTAAAGGTGTTTCAGTTGACAACTCTCTTGTCGTAGACATTCTAGATACACTAGTTTCTATATCACCTGTGCCAGTTGTCTGAGTAATTGTGGTCAAAGGTTTTTCAGTTGACAACTCTCCTGTCGTAGACATTCCAGATACAGTAGTTTCTACATCACCTGAGGCAGTTGTCTGTCGAATTGTTGTCAAAGGTATTTCAGTTGTAATCTCTTCTGTTGTAATCATTTCAGATATAGTAGTTTTTACATCACCTGAGCCAGTTGTCTGTGGAATAGTGGTCAAAGGTGTATAAGTTGACAACTCTTCCGTAGATTCTTCTGTTTCAAAACTAGTACTTTCTACATCACCTTTTCCAGTTGCCTGTAAAATTGTGGTCAAAGGTGTTTCAGTTGACAATTCCTCTGAAGATTCTTCTGTTATAGACATTCCAGATCTTGTAGTTTCTACCTTTCCTGAGCCGGTTGTTTTTGGAATTGTTATCAAAGGTGTTTCAGTTGACAACTCTTCTATAGATTTTTTTGTCGTTGAGATTCCAGAGCCAGTTGTCTGGCGAAGTGTTGTGAGATGAATTTCGGTTGACAGTTCCGTCAATTTCTTAGTTGTTTGTGGGGTAGGATTATGTTCGGTTACTGAAGTTGCAGTTGGTGTTTTTTCTGTAGAGTTGTAATTGCAGCTGAATTCTTTACTTTCCGTAGACGAGTCACATTCTTTATCATGGCTGCCGCATGATTTAGATTTTTCGCAGGAGTATTCATTACCTTCTGATGAACTATGGCAGCTCTGTGATGATTTACATTCTTGTTCTTCAATTTCTGATGAGGAATCGCAATTTTTCGACAGTATACATTCGTGTGAATTACTTTCTAATGAAATGGCACAACTTGTTGGGTCTTCGCAGCTCATATGTTTGCTTTCTAAGTCCTTAGTTTCGGCAGATTCGTCACAGATTTTTGAACCTATACAGCTTTTCTCTTTACTTTCGGATGAACTGTCGCAACTGTCTGATGACTTGCAATCAGTTTCTTTACCTCCTGAGGAAGAGTTACTTTCTGATGACGAGTTACATTGTTTCGTTATACTACAGTCTTTATCTTCACTTTCCATAGATGCACTGCAACTTTCGGAAACTTTGCAATCCCTTCCTATACTCTCGGAAGATTTGCAATTACTGGAATCGCTGCAGTCTATAGATTGGCTATCGGGAGTTGTGG
>NC_060951.1:21252779-21260126 GCF_022045245.1 Lucilia cuprina
GATATAGAAACTACCAGATCTGTAATGTCTACGACAGAAAAATCTACAGAAGAGTTGTCAACTGAAAAACCTTTGACTACAATTTCGCAGACAACTGGCCAAGGTGATATAGAAACTACAAGATCTAGAATGTCTACGAAAGAAATATCTTCAGAAGAGTTGTCAACTGAAAAACCTTTGACAACAATTACACAGACAACTGGCTCAGATGATGTAGAAACTACTGGATCAGATACGTCTAAAACAAAGGAATCTTCAGAAGAGTTGTCAACTGAAACACCTTTGACAACAATTTCACAGACAACTGACTCAAGTGATGTAGAAACTACCAGATCTGAAATGTCTACGATAGAATATTCTGCAGAAGAGTTGTCAACTGAAACACCATTGACCACAATTCCACAGACAACTGGCTCTAGTTATGAAGAAACTACAAGATTTTATACGTCTACGACAGAGGAAAATTCAGAAGAATTTTCAACTGAAATACCTTTGTCCACATTTGCACAGACAACTATCCCAGGTGATATAGAAACTATTATACCTGGAATGTCTACGACAGAACAGTTGTCAACTGAAACACCTTTGACCACAATTCCACAGATAATTGGCTCTGATAATGAAGAAACTACAAGATCTGTAATGTCTACCACAAAGGAATATTCAGGAGAGTTGTCAACTGAAACACCTTTGACTACAATTCCACAGACAACAGGCTTTGGTGATGTAGAAACTACCAGATCTGTAATGTCTACAAAAGAAAAATCAACAGAAGAGTTGTCAACTGAAACACCTTTGACAACAATTTCGCAGACAACTGGCAAAGGGGATGTAGAAACTACAATATCTGGAATGTCTACAAAAGAAATATCTTCAGAAGAGTTGTCAACTAGAAAATCTTTGACCACAATTACACAAACAACTGGCTCAGAAAATGTAGAAACTACTGGATCTGAAACGTCTAAGACAAAGGAATCTTCAGAAGAGTTGTCAAAAGAAACTCCTCTGACAACTATTCCACAGACAAATGGTTATGCAGAAACTACTATATTATCAACAGAAGAGCTGTCAACTAAAACGCATCTGATTACAATTTCCACTACAAGAGAATCTACAGAACCTTTGTCAACTAAAACACATCCCACCACAACTCCCGATAGCCAATCTAAAGACTGCAGCGATTCCAGTAATTGCAAATCTTCCGAGAGTATAGGTAGGGATTGCAAAGTTTCCGAAAGATGCAGTGCATCTACGGAAAGTGAAGATAAAGACTGTAATACAACGAAACAATGTAACTCGTCATCAGAAAGTAACTCTTCCTCAGGAAGTAAAGAAACTGATTGCAAGTCAACAGACAGTTGCGACAGTTCATCCGAAAGTAAAGAGAAAAGTTGTATAGGTTCAAAAATCTGTGACGAATCTGCCGAAACTAAGGATTTAGAAAGCAAACAGAAGAACTGCGAAGACCCAACAAGTTGTGACATTTCATCAGAAAGTAATTCTCACGAATGTATACAGTCGAAAAATTGCGATTCCTCATCAGAAATTGAAGAACAAGAATGTAAATCATCACAGGGCTGTCATAGTTCATCAGAAGGTAATGAATACTCCTGCGAAAAATCTAAATCATGCGGCAGCCATGATAAAGAATGTGACTCGTCTACGGAAAGTAAAGAATTCAGCTGCAATTACAACTCTACAGAAAAAACACCAGTAACCGAACATAATCCTACCCCACAAACAACTAAGAAATTGACGGAACTGTCAACTGAAATTCATCTCACAACACTTCGCCAGACAACTGGCTCTGGAATCTTAACGACAAAGAAATCTATAGAAGAGTTGTCAACTGAAACACCTTTGACAACAATTCCAAAGACAACCGGCTCAGGTAATGTAGAAACTACAAGATCTGGAATGCCTACAACAGAAGAATCTTCAGAGGAATTGTCAACTGAAACACCTTTGACCACAATTTTTCAGACAACTGGAAAAGGTGATGTAGAAATTACTAGATCTGAAACAGAAGAATCTACAGAAGAGTTGTCAACTTATACACCTTTGACCACTATTCCACAAACAACTGGCTCACGTGATGTAAAAACTACTATATCTGGAATGTCTACAACTGAAGAGATTATAACTGAAACACCTTTCACAACAATTCCACAGACAACTGCCTCAGCTGATGTAGAAACTACTGTATCTGGAATGTCTACGACAGGAGAGTTGTCAACTGAAAAACCTTTGACCACAATTCCAAAGACGTCTGGCCGAGGTGATGTAGAAACTACTATATCTGGAATGTCTACGACAGAAGAGTTGTCAAATGAAACACCTTTGACCACAATTCCACAGACATCTGGCCGAGGCGATGTAGAAACTACTATATCTGGAATGTCTACGACAGAAGAGTTGTCAACTGAAACACCTTTGACCACAATTCCACATACAACTGGCGCAGGTGATGTAGAAACTACCAGATCTGAAATGTCTACGACAGAGGAATATTCGGAAGAGTTTTCAACTGAAACACCTTTGACCACAATTCCACAGACGTCTGGCCGAGGTGATGTTGAAACTACTATATTTGGAATGTCTACGTCAGGAGAGTTGTCAACTGAAATACCTTTGACCACAATTGCACAGATAACTGGCTCAGGTGATGTAGAAACTACCAGATCTGAAATGTCTACAACAGAGGAATATTCAGAAGAGTTGTCAACTGAAACACCTTTGACCACAATTCCACAGACGTCTGGCCGAGGTGATGTAGAAACTACTATATCTGGAATGTCTACAAGAAAAGAGTTGTCAACTGAAACACCTTTGACCAGAATTCCACAGACAACTGACCCAGGTGATGTAGAAACTACTATATTTGGAATGTTTACGACAGAGGAGTTGTCATCTCAAACAACTTTGACCAGAATTCCACAGACAACCGGCCCAGGTGATGTAGAAACTACAAGATCTGAAATGTCTACGACAAAGGACTCTTCAGAAAAGTTGTCAACTGAAACACTTTTGAGCACAATTCCACAGACAACTGGCTCTGGTGATGAAGAAACTACAAGATCTAGAATGTCTACGGCAGAAAAATCTACAGAAGAGTTGTCAACTGAAACACCTTTGACCAGAATTCCACAGACAACTAGCTCTGGTGATGAAGAATCTACAAGATCTGGAATGTCTACGAAAAAGGAATATGTAGAAGATTTGTCAACTGAAACACCTTTGAACACTATTCCACAGACAACTGGCTCAGTTGATATAGAAACTATTATACCTGGAATGTCTACTACAGAAGAGTTGTCAACTGAAACACTTCTCACCACAATTGTACAGTCAACTGGTCCTGGTGATATAGAAACTACTAGATCTAGAATTTCTACGACAGTGGAAACTACAGAAGAGTTGTCAACTAAAGTAGCTTTCACCACAATTCCATTGTCAACTGACCCAGGTGATGAAAAAAGTGATTGTGGATTGCTAGGTAAATGTGATTTATCGTCAGAAACTGCAGAACATGATTGTAGTAAAAGTTGTGATTCAAAATACTCGAGTGAAGAATGTAAAAAATCTGGAAATTGTGAAGAATTATCAGAGAGTGTCTCGAGTTACAAGGCGAATTGTGAAAGTTCCGATAATTGTGAAGAGGGAGAGAAAAAGGACTGCTACAATTTGAAAAATTGCAACATTTCATTGGATAGCGATGACATAAATTGTAAAGATTCCAAAAATTGTAATAAATCATCGGAAAGCAATAATAAAAGTTGTGACTCATCAGCAGAGGGTGTAGATTATAAAAGTTGTGATAAATCGGGGGATTGTAATGAGCCATTAGAAAGCAAAGAAAAAAGCTGTGAAAAATCAAGCTATTGTAACAGCTCATCAGTAAGCAGCGAAAAGGACTGTAAGTGCAGGGAATCTTCCGAAAATTTCAATAAAAGTTGCGATAAATCAAAGAATTGTGACAAAACATCAAATAGCGAAGAAAAAGGTTGTAATAAATCCAGAAATTGTAACAATTCATCACAAAGGTGTGACTGTGACTCATCATCAAAGAGCGTAGGTGAAGATTGCAACAAATCAAAGGATTGCAACAATACATCAGAGAGTAAAGAAAAAAACTGTGATAAGTCCAGAAATTGTAAAAATTCATCAAAAAGCTATGAAAAATCTTGTGAGTGTGACTCCTCAACAAGTAGCAATGAGGACGGTTGTAACGAATCAAATGATTGCAACAATACATCAGATAGTGAAGAAAAAAGCTGTGAAAAATCGATAAATTGTGACGAGTTATTACAAAGCAAAGAAAAAAGTTGTGATTGTAGCTTATCGTCCGAAAATTCCAACAAAAGTTGTGACAAATCCAAAAATTGCGACCATTTATCGGAAAGCGAAGGAAAAAGTTGTGACTGTGATTCATTAACAAGGAGTGTAGAAGATAGTTGTGACAAATCGAAGGATTGTGACAAAACACTAGAGAACGAAGAAAAAAGCTGTGAAGAATCTAGAAATTGTGATAAGTCATCAGAGTCCGTAGATAGAAATTGTGATATATCAACGAATTGTGATACATCATCAGAGACCGAAGATAGAAGTTGTGACAAATCAATGGATTGTGATAGATCTTCAGAAAACACCAAAAAAGATTGTAATATAACACATGAGAGTGATTGTAATACATCTTCTATCAGCGCAGTAAGTATTAAAACTAAATCAGATATGTTATTGGAAACAACAACATTTTCATATTCCCATCAATCTTTAGATGTCATCATAACAAAAAATGCCATTTCCAAAGATACGGAAGCAGCGACGAAAAGTTCAAACGAAAAAAGATTAACCGATGAAACAATCATATTTGATTCAAATTTATTGTCACAATCGACCAGATCTTCAAAAAATTTAGTCACAAATTATGAAATATTAACAACTGAAAGCCAATCTATAATGAAAATGCCAGATTTTCATTCAGCAAACTCAACTAACCAGCCATTAACAGAGTCTTCAGTTTTTGAACCTTTATTTACAACGCATCGAAAGGTTTTAACGGAGTCCTCTAAGTTTCAGGGCTCATTTCATCAAAAAGCTACTTTCTGTCCCTGTTATCAAAACAATAAACCTACAAATTGTGCTGAAAAAATACACAAATGCTTAAATCTCACACACACCATAGAATATAAAAGCAGTAGCGATACGAACAACTTTGTAGTAAAATTTCGACATTTTCTAAAAAAGGACCACATATAAAAACATTGAAAAATTTGTTTTATTATATTTAACTGTTCGACAACCTAAGTTTACTCATCTAAATGAAATAGTATTTAATCGAAACAATGTAGAAAAAATTCAATTCCTTAGATCTTAAATATTTATATTAATAAAAATGCCTTAAATACCCAAATAATTGTGTTCTGAAAATGGTGTCAACAATTAAAGATAATTAAATATTTTACTCATATGACATATAAATCTATTCAATTATGCGCTTATACGTGTGTTTTTTATGAAAAAATTAATTACTCAAATAGATTCACAAGTTCTCACACTTATTTTCGTTTTGGTATAAAAATGTATGAATGTAGTCTTGATATTTTCTTTCTTGATATTTTTAAATTGCGTATTTGCTGTTAGATTAAAAACTTAATTGAGGAAACAATTATGTTGAAACTTTTATAATACAGGCCGTCAAATTTTTCTAAAGGACGAATCCTTAGAATTTCTCCATCACATATGCTTTGGAGATATCGTGTTCCGAAATAAAAAAACGCCATTTTTGTGCTTTTTAGAGACGTTATCTAAAAGTCCATTCTGTCAACTTTAAAGTGAAGGTTTAACATCTGACATATTTTGTTTTTATCGTCACCTAAATTTTTATATAACTTTAAATTGACCAAAACTGTAGGTAAATTCATATTTTTTACTATGAAAATACCTTTTGAATATTGTTTTAAAATCGATTGGAATTGCTGCGATATCATCGGTGAAATTTGATGTACGACAGACATAGTAAAGTCGAATCAAAAAGTTATTTTTGAGTTGTTTGGTACATCATATATAACCTTTTAACCTTAATGTGAAGATATCTCGAAGAAGAAGGAAAACATTTTGACTTGACTTTTCGATGGCATATAACATTTTACAAATGAAGTTGTAATGTCTCAAAAAAGGCGTTTTCTCAAATTTTAGGACACGATATCCAAATTCCAGATTTTATGGAGAATAGAGGTAACGTTCGACTTTTTTAAATTCTTGACCATATAACCCATTTTCCTAAAAGTAGACTATTTTGTAGTCTGACATTATTCTAGCATAAAATAACAATTATCAAGAACTACTGGGATTTGTAAGCAATAAGCATACAGTAATATAGATATGGCTGGATGATTATTGGAGTGTGCAACATTTATAGTTTGTGCTGTTTGTATGTGCGTAGTTGCAATAATAAAAACAACAAAAACATTATTAAACTCCCTCACGGCATGATAACAAAATTCCGATATGATTATATTGCATTCGTTGTAAAACAAGAAAGCCGGAAAATGCACACAGGGTAGATGAAGAATACAGTAGAAAATACATGAATTAATGGTTGGATAGTTGTTGTGAATTTATGTATGTGTATGTATGGCAATTGGGTATACGTTAAGACCATAGCAACATCCCTTGTCGATGAAAACAACAGCGAAAACTATTAATATAAGTACAACAACGTTTACTGTTACTAAACTCTAAATGAATTGCATTTCTATACATGAAATATTCAGTTTATTAAATTTTTTCAAAAAATTTCTAGTTTTTAATGTGCAAAATATGGTATAAGTAGGGTTTCTACTTCAAAATTTTTATAATGACTACAGTTTGTTGCGCATGCATTAAAAAACAAAATTATGCGAGTAATAGATTTCAATTTTTACACCAGGTGTCCAAGAAGAAAGTGCTTGTACGTAATTATATCAAATGTACTAAATTTTATCAAATGCTGCACTTTTTTAGATTTTAAACTGGCAAATTTCTAATCTTTAGTGTGAGAGTGAATGTGTTCCCTGAAATCAAAAAATCAAATGCCTTCCAACTATGACAGACCCATGTTAAAATCACAAATCACTTAAGTAATTTGATAAGCGCATTAATCCATATTGGTAGGTGGAATAACTAGTACAAGTGTGTTTTATAATATATTCGTGCCCACAACTGGTTTAACAAGGAATACAACTCTTCACTATTTGTCATCATCGACAGCAAATATAACATAAAATAAAAATAAATGAAATGTATTCAAAAGAAATGGACTGTTTTATGTACAATATACATATGTATATAATGTACACAGAAAAA
>NC_060951.1:21260226-21347726 GCF_022045245.1 Lucilia cuprina
GTTTCAGTTGACAACTCTTCTGAAGATTCTTCTGTCGTAGACATTGTAGATATAGTAGTTTCTATATCACCTGGGCCAGTTGCATGTGAAATTGTGGTCAATGCTGTTTCAGTTGACAACTCTTCTGAGGATTCATCTGCTGTAGACATTCCAAATTTGGTAGTTTCTACATCTTCTGAGCCAGTTGTCTGTTTAATTGTTATTAGAGGTGTTTCAGTTGTAAACTCTTTTGTAGATTTTGCTGTCGTAGACACTCCAGATATAGTAGTTCCTACATTACCAAAGCCAGTTGTTTGTGGAATTGTGGTCAAAACTGTTTCAGTTGACAACACTTCTGTCATAGATATATTTTCTACATCAAATGAGCCAGTTGTCTGTGGAATTATGGTCAAAGGTGTTACAGTTGATGACTCTTCTGTAGGTTTTTCTGTCGTAGACATTCCAGGTATAATAGTTTCTTTATCACCTGAGCCAGTTGTCTGTGCAATTGTGGTCAAAGGCGTTTCAGTTGACAACTCTTGTGTAGATAATTTTGTCGTAGACATTCCAGATGTAGTAGTTTCTACATCACCTGAACTAGTTGTCTGTGCAATTGTGGTCAAAGGTGTTTCAGTTGACAACTCTTCTGAAGATTCTTCTGTCGTAGACATTCTAGATATAGTAGTTTCTATATGACCTGGGCCAGTTGCATGTGAAATTGTGGTCAATGCTGTTTCAGTTGACAACTCTTCTGATGATTCATCTGCTGTAGACATTTCAAATTTGGTAGTTTCTACATCTTCTGAGCCAGTTGTCTGTTTAATTGTTATTAGAGGTGTTTCAGTTGTAAACTCTTTTGTAGATTTTTCTGTCGTAGACACTCCAGATATAGTAGTTCCTACATCACCAAAGCCAGTTGTCTGTGGAATTGTGGTCAAAACAGTTTCAGTTGACAACACTTCTGTCATAGATATTCCAGATAGAGTAGTTTCTACATCACCTGAGCCATGTGTCGGTGGAATTGTGGTCAAATGTGTTTCAGTTGACAACTCTTCTGAAGATTCTTCTGTCGTAGACATTGTAGATATAGTAGTTTCTATATCACCTGGGCCAGTTGCATGTGAAATTGTGGTCAATGCTGTTTCAGTTGACAACTCTTCTGAGGATTCATCTGCTGTAGACATTCCAAATTTGGTAGTTTCTACATCTTCTGAGCCAGTTGTCTGTTTAATTGTTATTAGAGGTGTTTCAGTTGTAAACTCTTTTGTAGATTTTGCTGTCGTAGACACTCCAGATATAGTAGTTCCTACATTACCAAAGCCAGTTGTTTGTGGAATTGTGGTCAAAACTGTTTCAGTTGACAACCACTTCTGTCATAGATATATTTTCTACATCAAATGAGCCAGTTGTCTGTGGAATTATGGTCAAAGGTGTTACAGTTGATGACTCTTCTGTAGGTTTTCTGTCGTAGACATTCCAGGTATAATAGTTTTTTATCACCTGAGCCAGTTGTCTGTGCAATTGTGGTCAAAGGCGTTTCAGTTGACAATCTTGTGTAGATATTTTTGTCGTAGACATTCCAGATGTAGTAGTTTCTACATCACCTGAACTAGTTGTCTGTGCAATTGTGGTCAAAGGTGTTTCAGTTGACAACTCTTCTGAAGATTCTTCTGTCGTAGACATTCTAGATATAGTAGTTTCTATATGACCTGGGCCAGTTGCATGTGAAATTGTGGTCAATGCTGTTTCAGTTGACAACTCTTCTGATGATTCATCTGCTGTAGACATTTCAAATTTGGTAGTTTCTACATCTTCTGAGCCAGTTGTCTGTTTAATTGTTATTAGAGGTGTTTCAGTTGTAAACTCTTTTGTAGATTTTTCTGTCGTAGACACTCCAGATATAGTAGTTCCTACATCACCAAAGCCAGTTGTCTGTGGAATTGTGGTCAAAACAGTTTCAGTTGACAACACTTCTGTCATAGATATTCCAGATAGAGTAGTTTCTACATCACCTGAGCCATGTGTCGGTGGAATTGTGGTCAAATGTGTTTCAGTTGACAACTCTTCTGAAGATATTTCTGTCGAAGACATCCCAGATATTGTAGTTTCTACATCGCCTGGGCCAGGTGTCTCTGGAATTCTGGTCAAAGGTGTTTGAGTTGACAGTTCTTCTGTTGTCTGTGGAATTGTTGTTAAAGGCGTTTCAGTTGACAACTCTTCTGAATATTCTTCTGTCGTAGACGTTCCAGATCTTGTAGTTTCTTTATCACCAGAGCCAGTTGTCTTTAGAATTGTGGTCAAAGGCGTTTCAGTTGACAACTCTTCTGAATATTTCTCTGTCGTAGACATTCCAGATCTTCTAGTTTCTTCATCACCAAAGCCAGTTGTCTGTGGAATTCTAGTCAAAGGTGTTTTAGTTGACAACTCCTCTGACGTAGACATTCCAGATATAGTAGTTTCTTTTGTAGATATTTCTGAAGTAGACATTCCAGGACTGGTCGTTTCCACATCACCAAAGCCATTTGTCTGTGCAATTGTTGTCAAAGGTGTTTCAGGTGACAACTCTTCTATCGTAGACATTCCAGATATTGTAGTTTCTTCTGTAGATATTTCTGTAGTAGACATTCCAGGACTGGTAGTTTTCACATCACCAAAGCCATTTGTCTGTGCAATTGTTGTCAAAGGTGTTTCAGCTGACAACTCTTCTGTCGTAGACATCCTAGATATAGTAGTTTCTATATCACCTGGGCCAGTTGCCTGTGGAATTGTGGTCAATGCTGTTTTAGTTGACAACTCTTCTGAGGATTCCTCTGCTGTAGACATTCCAAAGGTGGTAGTTTCTACATCTTTGGAGCCAGTTGTCTGTGGAATTGTTATTAGAGGTGTTTCATTTGTAAACTCTTTTGTAGATTTTTCTGTCGTAGACACTCCAGATGTAGTAGTTTCTACATCATCTGAGCCATGTGTCGGTGGAATTGTGGTCAAATGTGTTTCAGTTGACAACTCTTTTGAAGATATTTCTTTCGAAGACATCCCAGTAATTGTAGTTTCTACATCGCCTGGGCCAGTTGTCTGTGGAATTGTTGTTAAAAGTGTTTGAGTTGATAACTCTTCTGTAGTAAACATTCCAGATATAGTAGTTTCTACATCACCTGGGCCAGTTGTCTGTGGAATTCTGGTCAAAGGTGTTTCAGTTGACAACTCCTCTGACGTAGACATTTCAGATATAGTAGTTTCTTCTATAGATATTTCTGTAGTAGACATTCCAGGTCTTGCAGTTTCTACATCACTAAAGCCAGTTGTCTGTGCAATTCTGGTCAAAGTTGTTTGAGATGACAACTCTTCTGTCGTAGACATTCCAGATATAGTAGTTTCTACATCACCTGAGCCATTTGTCTGTGGAATTCTGGTCAAATGTGTTTCAGTTGATAATTCTTCTATCGTAGATATTCCAGATCTGGTAGTTTCTACATCACCTGAGCCAGTTGTCTGTGGAATTGTGGTCGAAGGTGTTTCAGTTGACAACTCTTCTTCAAATTCTTCTGTCGTAGACAGTCCAGACTTAGTAGTTTCTATATCACTTGTGCCTGTTGTCTGTGGAATTATTGTCAAAATTGCTTCAGTGGAAAATTCTTCTGTAAATTTCGCTGTCGTATATACTTTAGATTCAGTAGTTTCGTTATCTCTTGATAGTGTTGTCTGTGGAATTGTCGTTAGAGGTGTTTCAGTTGACAGCTCTTCTGTAAACTCCTCTGTCGTAGACATTCCAGATCTAGTAGTTTCAACATCACTTGAGCCAGTTTTCTGTGGAATTGTAGTCAAGGGTGCTTCAGTAGAAGACATTTCTGTAAATTTCTTTGTCGTAGAAATTCCAGAGCCAGTAGTTTTTGCATCAACTTGGTCAGTTGCCTGGGGAATTGTGGTGAGTGAGGTTATAGTTGACAGTTCCGTTGATTCCCTTGTTGTTTGTCCGGTAAATTTAAGTTCCGTTGTAGTTGCAGTGGGTGTTTTTACTGTAGAGTTGTAATTACAGCTATGTTCTTTACTTTCCGTCGACGGGTCACATTCTTTTTCCTGGCTGTCGCATGATTTCGATTTATCACAGGAATTTTCATTACCTTCTGATGAACTATGACAGTTCCGTGATGAATTGCATTCTGGTTCTTCTATTTCTGATGAGGAATCGCAACTTTTTGACATTATGCATTCGTGCGACTTACTTTCGGTTGAAATGTTACAACTAGTGGTGTCGCCGCAGATGCTTTCTTTGCTGTCTGGTTCCTTACTTTCGGATGATTCGCCACAACTTTTTGAAAGTTCACAGTCTTTGTCTTTACTTTCAGAAGAGGTGGCGCAACTTTCTGAAGATTTACACTCTGTTTCTTTGCTTCCTGTCGAAGTGTCGCAACTTTTTGACTCTGTACAAATTTGTGATTTGCTTGCTGATGACGAGTTACATTGTTTTGTTTTACTGCAGTCTTTGTCTTCACTTTCCGAAGATGAGCTGCAACTTTCAGAATTTTTACAGTCCTTTTTTATACTCTCGGATAAATCGCAGCTACTGGACTCGCTGCAGTCTTTTTCTTGGCTATCTGGAGATATTTTGCAGTTTTCCGAACTTTCGCAGCCATTGTTGCATGCTGTGGAGTCTTGACAATCTGATGTAGTAATATTTGGGGTCAAAGTGGTTTGTAACGGTGTACTCAAAAGGTCTTCAGATTGTGTAGTGGACCTTTCGGTTATCCTCTCACTTTCAGTGCTTTGAGATACAAATGTAGCTGTAGTCTCACTACCTCCTTTAAGATCACCAAACTCATCATAACATTTATCTTCTTTAGGTTTCGGTGTTGTTGTACATTTTTCATGTATCTTAATTCGCGATTCATTGGTACAAGGATGTCGAATGTTGATTATTAATTGATTTGGTTTGTCACCTTGACGTATGCGTATATATGGTTTTCCGTAATAAGTTAACGATGTAGTCACTACTACTAGTGCACTAAACAGAAGTAAAAATCTTTGCATCATTTATATTAATAGAACTGTTTTTTAAATAACAAGTTCGTCATGACAAATTTCTTAATATTTTAAATAATTTTATCCATTTATTTTTTTGGGCAAATTAGCTGAATAAATTTGAATTTAACTTTTTTTAGAAAATTAAAATTACTTTTATTTATTAATGATGTCGTTTTGTAAAGAACACGTCGACTACTGGAGGTCTGAGTACAAAGTTTAGTCTTTTTAATAGCTTCCGATTGACAAAAGGAAATTATTTAAAATTTTAGTACTAATCGTATAAAATATGTGCAAATATTTATATTTTGATTTAGAGTTAGTTTTATTTTAGTCGCATTTGTAAATTGTAATTTAATACTACGAGTATTTCTGCTATTTTTATACTTATTGTTATTGCACTACTAACTTGTGAGAGAATGTCATATTCGGTTTAATAGAAATTGTAAATATTGATTACGTAATTAATTAACTAATTTTTATTACCGCCTACATAATTATAATGTGTTAGTTTATTTGTTTGCTATTTGTTCATACAGCGATGTACAAAACGTTTATGCGCAATGCTTAGGGGTTCTGTGGGAAACAGAACAATACGTATTAAATGATGAAACTATTTTTTTTGCATGTTAAGAAAAAAATAATATTTGAAATTTTAATAAAATATTGTAGTTTTGCTTGTTATTGTATATACTTATTTCAGTTTTCTGCAAGTGTTTTTAATGTTGTGCTTAATTTAATAAGTTCTTGTGCAGTTGCTATTTACTTTTTCAATAGTACAAAATCGGGTCAAGTTTATTGTGAAATATATTAAGTCAGTTAATACGCATCTTATCCAGACAATTTGTTGGTTTTGTTAATAAATGTAGAATTTTATAAAATGTGATACAATTTCAAATAATTACAAATTAACTGAGTCACGTTTTACGAATAAAAATTTGTTTATTGCATTTAAAAGTGTTTTATTTTACATCTTTGTATGTGTTCGAAATAAATATCTGCGTAAGTAAGTTAATCGTTACAGAAAAATTATTCTTAACTTTTATATTTCAATATTATGATATATTTATATGATTTACAATATTATTCTACGATTTTTTGTACCTCTACCTCTAGTAAAGACTGACATATTGTTTTCGAATTTTGTTTCGAATATTTTTTAACTAAATAATAATAGAACAATTTCCTAGAAACAAAACAACTTACTAAAATTCCTATTTGCAGGCGATAATAGCAAGTACTTACAAAAGAGTAGAAATACAGATAGAATTATTTGTTTTTGTATTTTATAGTTTATTATGCTTTCTTCTTTGATTTTTGTTCATAGGAAGTATGAATGGCATGACAACACTAAATGTAAAAGAGTGAAAATTCGTCAACAATGACAAAAATATTATTCCCATTATTTAAATAATGACTTAAAATGCTATTGTATAAGGAAACCCCTTACTTCTGTGGTGAATTTGGCAACATTGTAAACATATCCTCCTAGCTGAAGTAGTCATATCATCAATCATTTGCGACTATTGTTTGTTACTTGTTTTAAAGTATATTGAAACCCCAGAAACAGAAATATACCACCGTTTTCCAAATCATAACACAAGCTTCCAGGCAGAAGTACGAGCAATAACGGAATGTTTAAATTGGATTAGTATAAACATAGCGCTTAATATATTTACCGACAGCCAGAAGGAATCAGGTTATAGAACTAAATCTAAGACCGTATTGGATTGTAGAAAAGCTTTAACTAAATAGATGAGTATGTAGAGCATGTGGAGAGGACAGTGAAACTCTGGAGCACTTTCTTTGCCACTGCCAGGTATTCATCGAAGTTATATTCAAGTATCTTGGAAGTTATTCCGGAAATAGCATTCCTGACACTGATTCGATGATTCTTAAGAATTCAGAGTTCAGGAAACTGAGTTTCTGAACACTGAAAAATAATTCATTCAGGAGCACACAACGGGCCCGATAGTGACCTAGGTGCATTTCTTCGGATTTGATGTAGTATACATCCTCTTATCAACTTAACCTAACCTAAACTTAGATTTAACTGCCAAATATGAAAATCCTTAAAGATAACACTTTTTCTTGTAGTTTATAATCATTGACTCGTTTGTAACACTTAAGACATTTTTAAAATCTTCTAGAATAGAATGGCTTCTTAAATGCCAACCAGCCAGCAGATGCTTAATGTTGTCTATAATAACAATAAATAAATAAATATTAAATCACTATATTATTTTTGTAGATTTTGTTGTCTTAAAAAACTTATTCTTATTTTTTTTGTTGCAAATTGATGATGCAAATTTAAAACTATTTCGATTGATGTCAGCACTTATTAAATGTTTTTCCCTTTTCCGTTTTTTTTTTTCTTTTTAGTAAGTATCTCTAGAGGAAATGAATGCAACTATAAAATGTAAGTATTAAAAAAAGAAAAATTATAACAATTTGTATGAAAGGAAGTAGTAGTACGAAAATTTTTTTCTGCAATATGTGAATCAGGAATGGTTTGAAATTAAGTTTTTCTTTCATTTAATGGACAAGTTTTAAATATTTTGATATTTTTCTAAATTTTTTAAATGAGGAACATCATCTGAAGCAAATTCTTCTAAATACTGATTCGTTTATTACATAAACATAGAATTATCTATATAGAGAGACTGAGAAGGCTTCATTATTCAAGGAAGGGATGTAATTATATGAATACCCCAATAATTCACTAATGTTTTTAATAATTTCTAAAACAAAAAAACTTGCGTCACACCCTTAATAATTGGAAAAATGAATGAGTGAACAATTGTCTGTTCCAATTATTGAATGAATAAATAGTACAAACAGCAATCACTGGAGAAATTAAAAATAAGTGCATGGAAATTATTGAACAAATATAAATTAGTATTTAATTTATCCCCACTCAAGAATGGCTCTGAAGGCAACTAATTGAAGAAGCGACATACAACAAAAATAATAAAGAAATCAGGAAATTGAGATGAGAGGAACAATAAGAATTAAATAAAAACTTGCACGAGGAAGCGATAAAAGAATAAAGGCGAACAGCGAACAATAAAAATAAAGAATTCAACTTTATATGAGTTAAACAAAGAAATCATATGTTTGTCGAAATACATACATATATTTGTGATGCCATATTATATAGTTACACACAAAATTAAACAAACATTTTTATATTGCTCATTAAATACAAGACCCGCATAAATAAGAAAATCGTAGTTTAGCAAAAGCTCTAAAGTAATTATTGTAAACATCAAAAGAATAACCAATATTCTTAAAGGATATTTTTGATTTATTAAATTCATTTTCCATACAAAAGATCTACAATAAGCCATCAATAACTTTATTGATCCTTTATGAGATAAACTATTTAAATAGATAATTTATATCAGCGCAATTTATTTTTATTTATTGTTTAATAGTGAAACCTATCAGTTGTTATGATAGTAGACAAAAGTGTTTATACAAATAGATAAATTGGACTCATATACTTTAATATGTAAAGTTTTTTGTAGATAGGACCTTTTGTTTTTTGCGAATAAAATCGCTATCATTTGCTGGAAGAATCAAATTTTTTGTGTGATCCAATATTTGTATAAAAATCAACGATAAAAGCGATTTTGAATTTTTGGTTAGTTGCATTTCAGGTGAAGATATTTGGTAATCTGAAAAATTTAATCTTAAAAAAAAAAACTCACATAAAATTTGTTTTTAAAAATAATAAATCGATTTTAAACGACCCTAAAATAGCTTCCAAAACTGTAAATGTCCAATTGTTTGTACGTTTAATTTATGAGGTGACTATATTGGACAAAAAACAAAAATATTATAATGGAGAATGTTAGTTTTTGTAGAAAAATAAAGTGAAGAATAACAAAAACTTAAGGAACCCAAGACTTGCCGACAATAAAAACCAATAAAAAGAATAAACTTAAAAAAGTGCAAAAATAAAAGAAATAGATGTGAACAAAATTTTTGTATTCAAGAATTTGTTTTGGAAGTATGTATGTATATACAGAGATGTACATACAACATATAGAAAAGGAAATAACCAAACAATGGCATCAATGAATGACAAAAGTTTTAGGTAGAGAAAAAAGAATGAAAAAAGAATGAAAAAAGAACTAAACAAAAACAAGAAAATTGAAAATTAGTTCAAGTCGATCAGATTCAACTTTTAAAAAATTAGAAACGTTTTACTTAAATGGCAAGAAATTTATGTAAAATAAAGACAAATTGTAGATTTTGCAGTATAAACTTCGGAACATTCATAAATAATAATTTTTTTAATAACAATTTGACTTTTACATAAAAATTTTCCATATTTAGTTAATCCTTTAAAACAGAGGAGCTCAATATTAAGATTACAAAGCACGCGTGATAGGGTAGGGTAAAAAAATTCTGCTGACGCTACGTTGGCACACCTACACTGTAGGTTCATTTCTTCTTCTTCTTTAAATGAGCATTTGATGTTGATTTGCTCTCAACTTGAAAAACAAAATCAAATCAGTTGCTGATCATCAATTTAGAAAATACAAATACAAAGAAATACAACAAAGAAAACCGAATTAATGTATGAGGATGGTAGAGAACAGTCTATAGTTTTTATATAGTTTATACTAGCTAATACCCGGTGTGCTTTATTACCCCAATCGAAAATAAATACATAATAATCAAAAAAATAATTTATCTAGTTATTAAATCATGCAATTTATTAAAATTTCATTTGATGACAATATATTTTATTCTTTAAAAATAATTTATATTCTAATGCCTTAGGATACACAATATTTTTTTAACCTCTAAAAAATTCTAACTACAATAGTATTCATGATTATTAATGTGTTACATATGAGAGTTGCTAAGCAAATTAATGCAAGTTTGCCAATTTCTATCCATCGCCAATTTCTACCTATCTATGAAAAATTTGAATTATCTAACAGTTTTTAAGATATACGAAATTTTGTTTTTAATTCACATATGTAGTGTCAAGATCCTCTTTGAAAGTCCGGCCTTTATTTTCTAAATGTTCACTTGAATGTCAAAGTTCTTCATGCAAAATTTGAAAATACTAGTTCCAATAGTTTCTTAGATATACGAATTTTTCAAGCTTTCCAGATGAAGGTCCGCCCTTTTTTCTCCAGAATGTTTAGATGAATATTAAAGTAATTTGTGTAATATTTGAAGAATTTAGTTCTATTAGGTTTCCAGATTAACGAATTTTTGTATTTAAATAGTATATATTTAAATTTTGAATGTGGAATGAATGAATGAATGTATTTTTGTATAAATTATATTTTTCTGAATTTTATCGTATGGTAATGTTTTTATGTGAATTATGGACGTGAGAGAGATGTAAAAACAAAGAGGACAACAAGGACAGACTCAGATATCGATACTGAACCGATACTTTAAGGACCAACATTTTGGACATTACATTTAGCAGCACAAACTCAATGGTTTTAAAAATTAAATAAAACTATGTAAAATTGAATTTCATAGAATCTTGTATTTTTTTATTAAATCGAAATTTGTTGATATTTATTTAAAAAATATCTAAATATGTAAATACCAAATTTGTTGTTAAAATATAAAATACAGAGAAAACAAAACAATTTGTTTAAGAAAATTAGAAAAATATACTATAAAAATGAAGGAAATATGCAAAATTTATGCAAAAATATGAAACAACAAATCGTTGCCATTTTGTAGCAATATCTTTGATTCAAAAAGAAAACTAGTTAATAGTTATTTTGAATTACTGACTACAAACATGCATTTGCATAGAAATCCTTGCCCTGTTAATAAATATTTGATAGTTAGCATATACTCTATAGTATGAAGTCATTTTATTAATACACTTTTATTTTCAGTTGAATTATATTCTTTGCTGCTTAACCAACACAAATAAAACTATGGAAGTCTATTGTAGTATGTTGTTGAGCTTCACTGCTTTAAAATTTAAACTAATTTTCATCTTGAAAGCAAACAATACCAAAGTGTACTTTAAAAGTTTCCTCCTTAAGCCGGGAAAGTGTCATATAATTAACGGCTTCTTTTAAGCGCATTGTAGGACATAAAAACATATATGAAAATACAGAATGATGAACAAATTATGTTAAAATTTCCTGTTTTTATCCAAATTTTAAATTCACAAACATTCATGTACAATCAACATACATGTGTGTGTATTATCTGCATTCATCAATAAGAAGAATTTATATGAAAAACTGAGTCATAAACAAAAATATACGAAATTGTAGGATAAAAGAAGCTTTAAAAGTATATAAATATGTATATAGGCATTCAGATATTTTTTCAGATTATTATACAGTACACATAGGGACAGGAAGTAAATTTGTTTTTTCTTTAACTTACAAAAATAATATAAAATTTGTGTGGCCTCCGGTAGGTTAGTGTAGAATACTGGAGGTGGCGGGTTCGATTTCGACCTGAGGCAATGTTTAAGGAGTTAAATAAGGAATTTATTCTAAACTGATACTTTTCTGGGCGTAAGACCAATATTTTGGGTGTTGCAAGCATTAGCGCAAAAGAATAATACCCAAAGCTACAGTATTTTATAACAAACATTTTTAATCAAAACCCTAGTATAAAAAATCATAGATTTTGTCAACAAGAAAATTCCAATAATATTTCCAATGTGTACTTTGAAATAATAATAATCTTAGAGAACCTGACGGCGTAAACATTTTTGGTTCGTCGCCGCTGTTATTGTTGCATCAAAGTATTCGCACGAAATCGTTGCAAAATGTTCTACTTAATTTTACAACACTAGTATTGCTTTTTTCCTATTATGTACCATGTTCGTGTGGATATGCTATATGTAATTTGTAGTAAAAATTAAATAAAAAACAAAGTGAAATAAAATTTAAGAGGAAGACAAATTTAAAGAAACAAGACAAGAGTATAAGCAAAATGAAAAACTTGAAAAAAATTTAATGATAAAGAACATACTATAATAATCTGAATGCAGCACGTGTAACCAATAAATAAAATCAACAACCAGAAAATAAAAATAAAAAATAAATTCAAAAAGTTACTTACTCTTCATGATTTACAATGTTGTCATTGTTGCTGCTGCTGTTCTTGTTTTATTTTAAAAGTAGAAAGAATCGTTCGTTGTTTTAAGTGGATTGCTTGGGAAAGTGTTCATCATGTCCATTCTTTCGTTTCTTTGGTTGGGAAAATTTTAAATTTTATCAAAGGATATATATGTATGTGTGTACGTCGTATATTTTGTTCATTTAATATTAAACATATTTTCGCACTACTATTATGATTGCACATTTTTACAGCAATCATTTTAATATTTTTTGATAATAAACATTTTAAAATCAAAAATTATTAAAATGATTGGGACAATAATAATGGTATTAATTTTTATTCAATGTTTGTTTGAACATTTATTTCCCTTTGTTGTATTTTATGGCGGGCAATGATATCCGCATCAACAGGGTGTCGATACGTGGCGTACTGTGAACGTATCAAAAACAAGATAGTAATATGCTTGAAATTGTTTTTAAACGTCTTCGATTCAATTTTCCGAAAAAACTATGTTTTGTGTTAAAATTTTCCTTTTAATAATTACAAATTTTATCTTTTTTTTTTTTTTTGCAAAGAAGCCAAAGCAATAGTAGAAAAAAATTTCGTTGTAAACCTGTATGCAATTTTAGAGTTTTAAGTAAACGTACGTTGTTATTTTAGTTTAAATACATACATAGCAATACATATTAGCATCACTGCTAGCTCACAATCATCAGCAAAACAAAAAGGAATCATGAAAAAAGTTTTTGATTAATTTTGCACTTAAACAAAATAAGCATGTACATATGCCGTTGTATACTTTGCTTATCGAGCACTTATTTCTTAAAAGATTTTGATTTAAAAAACTGAAAAAACAGTCACATGCTAAAATTATTCATTATACCTTAAATCACTATAGCGGGATGCTACGTATTCATGCTGATATTTGTAACGCACCAACATATACATATGTATATGTGTTTGTATATAGATCCTACACCTTACCCATTGTAACTTATAATTGTAACCTACTCAGGCACAACCACGTTCTAAGCCAGTCTTAATGACCATGCGAGCTTTGTTCCAAGCTTTTTTCAGAAAATTACTTCAATAACACAATTCGTTTAAAAACAATTGTGTTGCGATGAAATTCAACATTAATAAATTTTTTGTATTGAAAAAATTTTTTATCAATAATGGCTCAAATACATGTATATTAAAGTGGCCTAAAAAATTTAAACTTAATATGGCCGAAAGAAATTGAATTGAATTCTTTCTACGAGAGATGTTTTATTTTACCTGCCGTTAATATTTTCTGAACTGGATCAAAGGATACAAAGGTAATTTGTTGAGGTGTTTATGTCTTTTATTCATATTCCTTGCATAGAAAATTTATAAATTTCAATCATTTGTTATAAGTATGTATGTATACTTATAACTGGTGTATGGTGTAATATAATCGGCCATGCCCGACTCAATTTTCTTACTTCTTTTAAAATGAAATGAATTGAAACGAGAAAAATGAAATGTTTTGTTTCTTCTTAAAATGAAAACAAAATACTGCATACAGTTTTATGGGAGATTCACTTTTATTAGTTATGAAAAATATTTCATAAAGAGTTCTGAGATAATTACTCGATAAACATCAACGCAGAAAAACAAAATTAATAATTTAAAAATCTGCATTACAATAAAATTTAGTCTTTAATTTCTATTTTAACAAATATTTGTCCAAACACCTCTTTTATATAAAACATTTTAATAACATTTACTTAATTGCGTTAATTTTGCATTCCCAAGGATCTTAACAATGAGGGCATGTCTACTTTAGCAACAAATTGTATTTTAATTTAAATATTTCAACTCAATTAAAAATATAATTCCTTCTCTTATGCTGTTTTTTGTTTACTTTTTCCGAGTTTTTGTTGCAGAGTTCAAGGAAAGCTTTAATCCTTTTTGTTGAGTTGCACGAAAGCAAAGTGTGTATTTTTGTGTGATGCACATTATGTGTAATTTATGAGCAACAAACACCCTTAGTGTCCGGAAAATGCAATTTAATTTAACGCTTTGTTGCACATATTTTTTAAGTTTTTTTTCTCTTACTTTTATTTTTCATTTTTTCCTGCTTTTAGGTTCATTTGTGTGAGATGTGTTTATTCTTTTGGGGGTTTCCTTAATTTAACAAGACTAACGTACAACATAAAGCAATAACAACAACATTAAACAAATAAAAATTACATAATGGGAATTATAATGTTTTTTTCTTTTGCATCCGTTTACCATATTTTATATATGAAAGTAAACCACAAAAACTGCTGCTGTAGAAAAGTCTAGACTTAATATTTAGGGAATTTCTTCAAATAAACAACAACTACAAAGAAAATATGACAAAAACATAGCTGTTATTTGTACAAACATTTAATATATTTATGTTTTTTGAAAAAGATGCTATATAAATAAATTTATTTGAATATGAAAAACTTGGAATGATTTCAAATCAATCGGATCCAAGTTTTATTTACTTTTGCAATCGTTTATATTAAACTTTAATCAAATTTCAATTTGTTCAAGTATTGAACGAAGATTACAATAACAGCTTGTATGTGTGTGTGTTTTTTCTATATTTTATCATGAGTATGTAATTTATATTGTAATCGTCTATTTTAATTCCAATTTTCTATATATTTCTTTTTTGAACTTTCTCCTCTTTGTTGTGTTCTGCCAATTCATTTCCGGTTTTATTTAACAATCAATATTTGAATAAGTTCCAAAAACCAAAAAGCAATTGCGAATATATCTACATGACTTTAATATTGCATGAGGATTTTTCCAGTAGCTTTAAGCATTTTACATTTATGCAACATAAATACACATACAACATACATAAACATATAAAAATATCCATGAACTAAAGCCACCTTCAAAGGCATATTCATACTTACTTGCATACACACAGTTTTCGAAAATCCCAACTAGCGAACCAGCGTTGCAAGCACCAAATAACTTTATTTTGGCGAAAAACAAAAAAATAAAAATAACAAGTATGAAATTATAGTCGGGCGAGGCCCACCATTGTGGACGTTTAAGTCAAATTTTGAAGGGGGGCTTTTTATAGGGGATATTGTCAAATGAGGCCCTGTAAGTATAAAGTTCATGCTATATGAAATAATGCAGCGATCTTAACCATTTTTAATAGCCTTCGTCCCTGGGACATGTACCAAATCAAAATTGCAAATTGTAGTTTGATTACAAGGTTTACATGGACGGACATAGCTAAATCGACTCAGAAAATTCTGATCCGATTGATTTAATTCAAGGTGGGTAAAGGACCAATATTATTGTGCGTTACAAACATTAGCACAAACCCAAGTGTTGTAGGGTATAAAAAGAATTTCTCACAATTCATTGAAGGCAAACGAGGTGGCAGCAGAGTAACAGCAACATTAATGTTATTGTTGCATCAACACAAATACAGCAATTTACAAAAATAAAAGACATACAAATTCACAAACATAAAAATCGTATTGAAAACAGTTGTGTGACACACAATGAATGATTGAAAGAATAAGCGAGTGAAATAAATAAATGAAGCAATTTGTTTGATAATCTCCTCCGAACCAACAAATGCATCATTGATCCACGTTTCTACTAAACTATTTCCAATTTTATAAATGAAACAAATACCGAAAAATAATCCAACAAAAAGCAAAAATTCAACTGAAACTAAAGGAAATAACCGAAATTGATACAGAGTTAAAACAAATAAATGGAAAAATACTCACGAGTACTTACAGATATAATAAAATAGAAATGTAAAATAGTTTCCATCGATTGTTTTAGTTTTTTTCTAACATTGTGTTCATACCACAGAATAATGGTCCATATGTAGTATGTAAGATTACTAAGGTTTTTTACAATATTCATCTTTTAGTATTTGAAGTTGTAATGAAAACTTTATTCATATGAAAAAGAATTTATAAGAGAGATGTAATTTGTCTTTTGATTATTAATCCTTAGAATAAATGTTTTTAAATGGCTTAATTAAAAAAATTACACGTAAATGTTATATTATTGGTCTTCCATAAACGCTAATACCGTTTAAATCAGCAAAATGCAAGGAGCTCTCAGATGAGCACTTTTGTGCTCCTTCTTCAACGCGTTCTCTTACATGTATAAAAGATAATAACAAAACAAGTCTAAGAGCTACTTTTTTATGATCTGCCTTTCACTGCTCTACATATCACACAGTAATAATTACTTTTAAAACCCTATTTTACAGGTCTTTTTACTCGATTTATTTTCTATTTTTTAATCAGAAAACTTTAGTTTTTGTTAAAAAGTAATGAATTAAGTATTCCCTGTGAAAAATACATTAATTTTTTTGTTTTTCTTTTTTTCACCATTAAACTAGTTCTAGTTCATTTACTAACAGAATACAAAAAAAGCTTACAAATCTTTTTGATTTTCGTTCAGCTAATTTTCCCTTTCCTGTTTTACTCCCCAGCAATATAATTTTTGTGGTCATTTTATTGTAACTATGAAATAGTTTTTATTCCATAAATATTCGCGCACTCCTAGACAAATGTATGGAAAACATAAAACAGAATTTTTTATCATCTTCAGGGATAACTTCACTTCATTCATTTTAACATTATACATTTTGTAGTTATTTGAGTTCCTTGTGTTTGTTGGCAAAAATCTTTAACCACATTCACTATCCACCCCCATCCTCCATAACATTATCATTTTACATTTGGAGCTGTTTGTTTTCAGTTTGGTTTTTTTTTTCTTTTTCTCGTTGTGGATACATTTTTCCATGGTGTCAGTGGTAGATGGGTGATACAACCACAACAGTATAATATTTAGTCAGTTGGATTTTTTTCTTACGCTACATTGTTAGTAAACAAATATGTAGCAAGTAGTGAATTCTGAATTTTGGGAAACGGTTTCTTGTTTTCATTTTGATATTCATATTTACTTAATAAATATGGCAACGTATAGAAAAACAAAAAGCCAGTGGTATACAATCCACGTTCCATCTTTTCCATGAGCAAAAAACACGTTACAAAACTTAGTACACTAAAAATAAAAAATGTCGTACAATGTACGAAATGCTTCATAATAATGTAATAATTATGTTTAATTTCGTTTAAATTTACAAAAAGTTTTCTAAATTTCTTAAAATTAGAAAAGGTTTTCATTAAATATTATTTCGTATTTAAACGAAATTTTCGAAAATATTACGGAAAAAGTAGTTGCGAATTATTTTAGTGAAGCACAGTTTTTTTTATAATGTACGGTTTTGTATGATCGGCATGGTTTCTTACATTATGATCAGTATTAATAGATAAGTCTTGTGGCACCATAATCAACATCTGGTCAGAGAACAAATATTTTTGAATTTAGTACAAATGTTAGATTAAAAAACAATTGGATCTCCTGCATCAATTTTTATTATTACTTCTGAAAAGTAATATGACATTCAGCCATCATACATGACTAAATCGCTCTATTATATACAACAAATATTTATACAATATAGAGAATATTTAACAATGTGTAAATGACCGTTTAGATATTTATGGTCGATTTACATTTAATGGTCAATATAAGGCTAACAAAACTGATAAAAATAAAAATGTTGTTTTTATATTATGCATTCGTATTCGTATTAATAAATGAATGAATGGATGAATTTTACATCTATTCAAATTCATATCTATGGTGTTTTGTTTTTATGAGTGTTATTTAGATATCAGGGTTAACAGATGTTTAATGAAATAAAAATTGTTCACATACATACATACATACATACATACATACATACATACATACATACATACATACATACATACATACATACATACATACATACATACATACATACATACATACATACATACATACATACATACATATGTATGTTTTTATTAATTATAAAAATTTATAAATTTGTATGAAAATAATAATACATAACAAGGTTGGCAAAATTGGTGCAACTGTACTTTTGCCAATACAATTCGATCTTGAAAGTACCATTGTACACACATTCTATTGAAAGGTCTAAGGAAAATTATATTGATTAAATAAATTGTCTAGTTTATTACTAGTCTAATGACTAATTTGACGTTTAAAGTATTTCTAAGGAATGTTCTATGAATTAATCTTTGAACTAATATAAAATCTCTATATACTAGTTTTAAGAATACCATATTGCCCAGTCAATGAACTACTACATTGACTAATGGACTAGCTTATTGATATATACATACAAATATTGATTAGTTTACTTACTGAATAAATCGGCTTCAAATGCTTTTGATTTATTTGGATATAAATTTCCATAAATATTTATTTAATACAATAGGTTTCAAAAAAGTACAAGTTTAAATGCCGTTTTGTACAATTTAAAAACTCTCCATTTGCCTAATAGACTTATGTAATATTTTTGTATCTTTACTCTTTAATTTAAAAACTTGGTTAAAATATTTGAATCTAACTAAACTAAAAACAAAAATTTCTATTATTGATAGTGGTAGCTGATTACAAAATTACTGTTTACTAAAATGTCGTTTGTTTAAAGTTTTCACCCACTCTTTGACAAGCAAATTGTATAGAATCATAAACTGAATTGCATTTACTTGTTTCGAAATTATTATGATGCACTTTACAGAAAAATACTATGCTATACTGTTATAAAATAATAAAATAATGACAAAGTAAAAATTAAATGAAAATTAAAATAAAAACAACAAAACTCTTTGAACATTTAAACTGAACAACAAGTTACAAAAAAAAAAAAAAATAATAAAATAAAACATTGCCGCAAGTCAATTACGAAAACACAGAAAATCACTTTATAAACGCAAATTATACAAAAAACGAATGAACGACTAAATAATATAAAGCAAAGGAATACGAGTAGAAAATATGTATACAACAAAACCCCATGCCACACAAAGGGGCAGTTTAAGTGGTTCTAAATAACTAGAAGTGCAAACATGGCGTGGCCACATTTTTGTGAACAACAAATAATTAGAACAAGATTTAGAGTTTAATTTTAAATATCTTCATGTTAACGATTAAAATGGTAGTTAGCCGATCTAGAGCAAAAATATTTATTCCATTCGATTGTATAATATTTGTATTATAACATAAATTTCCAATCATAGTTATCCAACAAAAGCCGAAGAATTTGTTTCATCGGATTGCTTACATAGTGGTATTATATTAATAAAAGTCGTTAACCGATCTTAAGTATTTCTGAAAAACCGGATGGAAATAATAATAGCACCACAAATAATATTACACCCAGTTCACACGATGCAATTATTTGTAATTCACTTTCTCATTTTTCATACAACCTCCAATTATGAAATTTCAGCTGTATATTAATCAAACAGTACATAATTCAGTTTAAACTACCTTCGAATTACGAATGATCGGGTATTTATTATAATCAGCTGTTTGTTTTAATTTGTTGTTAACAAATAAAAAACAACATGGCGGCGAACTGTTAAAATGTATTACCAATGTTCAGTGCAAACGAGTTAGTGGGCTATTCTAATTCAGAAGCCGAATTAAGTAATTTAAGTCTTCGTGTGAACTTGGTATAATATTTTGCTTTACATAATTATCGCTCTAACTTTGGATACAACCTGTAAGTCTAAACAATACAGAGTATGAATAGATTGTTTACAATTGCAGTTGCAGAGAATTTTAGCTGGAGTTATACATAATTTCGTGATAAAGACACAAAAATTCTAAAAAGAAATCGTAACAATAAATACATAAACAGCAAGTCCAACTTAATTATATTGCAACAAAAATAACAAACGGGCGACAGTAATGGAATAAACTTGAAAATAAACAAACTCAAACACATTTGCACACAAACTAATATTTATGTATATTACCCAGTAGTTTGGGGACACAATTATGGGAGAAACTTTAAAATTCAATTCAAAATTATCTCTTCTACTTCTTAAGGTACAATTTCTTCTTCTAGAGTACTTAGAGATACATAACAAAGAGTCGAACTTCCTTTTCTGCATTACAAAGACTCAATAGTTCACTTTAACCACATATTATATATTTGCAAAATACCATTGACAGTTGCGAAACTACTGGGTAATACTAATACAAGCAAGTCTTTATAGAGACATTTTAAAATCTTTTTAATTAAAAACAATATTCATTCATAATAAAAACAAACAAAAAAATATTAACGAAAAAGAAAACGGAAACTCCAATGGGTTTCAGCAAAAGGATTTAAAAAACAAAAGAAGTTTAGAATAAAAATGAATCACTGTATAAAGGAACCAACAAACGAACCAAAAAAGAAGCTTCTAACACTCTTTCAATTAAAATACTCCAAGTGGAAAATCACCATGAAATTCAAAATGCCATAAAAAAGGAAATAATGCAACTAAAAAGTAAAAATAAAGTTTTATAAAATAATAGAAATAAATTTGTTGATAAAAAATAAGAGTAAAAATAATTATTATTGCCATTGACTACTGTTTTAAATGATGATGATATTTTAAAAACAAACACTAAATGAAAAATTGCCAACCATAATAATAACATAATTTTTTTTCATTCAATCTATTTTTCTGTTGCGAATGTTAATCCCATTGAAAACAAATTGTAATTTAATAACATTTTTATAGTTTTAAACACGCGCTGTAAGTTTATTACAATTTTATACAATTTTTTTAATACATTGCTTGCTCTCTGTTTATTCAGTGTGTAAATTCATAAGTACGTCAGTCAGACAGTCAGATTTTGTATGGTGTTCACCCTCATTGTATAGTAAAATGCTGCAAATGATTGTGGCAGCAACAGCAACGGCAAACAAATCACATAACGACGACAAAACAAACAACCAAGTTTTCTGCATGACTTCCATCAATAAGACCGACCCATTCGTTCAATGTTCGTTGCGTTGTTGTCTTTGTGTAAAATTAATCCAATGCAATTGTACATCGTTGTACATTGATGACTCTCATAAATGATAAATGAATCATTGAATGGTTGGAATTTGAAGATTCATAGGTCGATATGCTTTTGTAAAATCAATAATAACCATTGCAGTTTGTGACCCCAGCACAACGAAACTATAGAAAGATAAATGGAAAGATACATTATATAAACTTGAATTTGCATTTGCATAAAGAAAATCTCAACTAATAATGAAAATAACGATGTTGACAAAGATGATGATGTTGGTAATATTGTAAGCTGTAGATAAAACGCAACCAAGCAGTAAACCATAGAATCAACCAACCGTCCAAGAACAACATCCCCCTCATTCATTCATTCCTTTATTCAGTTAGTCATTCAGTCAGCTATTTCCCAGCAAAATCTTTACCTACCCATAAGTAGGCAAGTTTTATTGGATCAAAGTGTAAGTACTTTCTTTTTGGGTTAATAACTGTTTATTATTGTTCGACGATTATCCAAAAATAACTGGTAACAAATGTGCTTAGCGGACTTTTTCGGATTTAAAACCGGCTTTACAGTTATTTTATATGTATGTTTACTAGTAGATTTTATTTCTCAATAATCCATTAACAAGTTATTTTACCATGCTATCTGGAATGGTTTTTAAAAATCAATATTTATTTTAAAAAATTCTAATATCGACTAGAGCTAGAACCAATAACAATTTCTTTATTAGATATATTCACTTGACAATTGCCTATAAATCATTTTCAAAAATATGAATTATTCCCAGGATAAAATTTAGAACTTGTTCTAAAAACAACTAGTTCTAGAACAAATGCAGATAGAACCACTTCAGATTCTTAAATAACAACCTTGGAACTAGTGATGTAGCAACTACTACTGAAACCCGTTCCTCGGAACATTATTATGGTTCTAAAATACTTCTAAAGAGTTTTCAAGGAACTAATTCTTTGACATTAGTTATACATTGATACTACACTAGTTCAATGGAACACATACTAGTTCCGAAACAACTTCTTAGAATCAGTTGAAAACAAAATGTCAAAAAATTAAAATTCATAAACATATTTCTATTGAAATCTAAAACGCATTCATGTCTTTATTTCTGTATAAAATTAAACTATAAGGAATTAAAGATACTCAAATTGAATTCTACCGGGAGACGGGAAAGCTGCTGGTTTCTTATATTCTGTGCAAGAAATAGTTTAACAGATTACTTTTATGAAAGATTGTAAGTAAGTTTTCTAAAAAAAATTGGTTAATAATAATTCCTAAACAGTTTCTCAAAATTAGACTTAATTTTAATAATTTTGAACAAAAAACGCTGAAAAAAGTAAAAAGTAGACGTTCTGTGAACCTTCCCTAGAACTAGTTCCGAGGTTGACAAATTCGAACAAAAATCATTGATTAAAGAACTAGTTCTGGAACCGTTCCAAAGAACGGCCAAAGTAGAACGAGTTCGGGCTATAATCATGCGTTCTAAAACTAGTTGTGGAACTAATACAATTCTTGCTGGGTTATTATTGATAACGACCACTCATTACAGAGAATATTACCTACAATATTCATTACAAAAATTTAAAAATATTTTACTGGGTTATTCCCTTTGCTTGATTGTATTTGTGTTCGAGTGTTTTTCTTTTCGCTCTTTAACCTTCTATGAATCCTAGTGTATTGCTGCTGTCTCTATGATAGGAATGGGATCAGTTAAACTGATTGATCAGTTTCTTTTATATACAACAATTTTTGGTAAGACATAGACATGCCAGGACATAATCCTGCGGACAACTGGTCACCCGTAATACCAGATTGTGTGGTTCTCTCGTTAGACCCCATGTCAAATGTGAAGTGACATTAACAGTTTGAAGTCACTGCAGACAAGAGATATTGGTATCACCTTTATACACCCGGATTGCAATACACCAAGATGGGATCTGTCATCAAGGAAACATGACCCGGGGGTCTAATTAGTATATTGAAAAGTGTATCTAATTGATTAGATTATTATCTATATATTAGTCTACGGCAGCCGCGTATCCAGCTCAAGTGTTTTTTTTCACTTATTTAATTTTTTCCTTTTTCTTTCTTTTTATATTTATATGAAAAATTTTCGGAGGGAGGGATTTCTCTCCCCCTTTTATAATCTAAGTAGTGACTGTCATGGGGCAAAATTATTGTTACATCATGTCATAATTAGCTCAGTCCTTATTCTGACTCTATGGATAAGATGATAAAGAAAGGCAACGGAACGAACAAAAACAAAAAAGCAATAATCTATTGATACTTGTGAAATTCTAAACGTTTTACAAATTCAAATGTACACAGACACTTAGCAATGATTCAGTTGTTGTTGTTGCTGCTGCAGATGTTGCTGTGGCTGTTGCACAATAGCTCTTAAATACTAGTATATGTAGATGTTTAAATACTGTTCAATGCAGCGCAACGACCTTATTTTATTTGCATGTACATATCTTCTTGTTGCACTGATCTCGATAATTGAAATACAAAACTTTTGTGTGACTTAATATCGTCATGTGGCAGTAGTAGTTGCCACAGACAGTATCTATTAGCATATTTATAAAAAAATGAAGCAAAAAACAGAAAAGTTGCAAGAGTAAGAGAGGTTACATGATAATTGCAAGAAATGTTCAGTAAACATCATCAACATTGTCAACTTCTGCTTTAGATTTTCTAACGTATACTATTTAGAAAACTTCTACCCCCTTTTCCTTTTTGAAACAGCTGGGAGAGACTTTTTTATTGAAAATATCATAGAATTGTATAAATGTGTAGTTATTATACGCTGAGAAAAACTATCACATCATTTTGCTGTAGTTTAGAATTTCATTGCACATTGGATTTTTTTCTAAATATCGTTTTCAATGTTTGTTTATAGAATTTGTGTATGTGTTCTTGCTGTTATTGTTATTTTTCCACTAGTTATTATTATTTTTATTATTTTTTGTAATTTCCATATTGTTAGTACTGCGGCTTTTGCTGCTATTGATGGTTGCAACGTAAAATGTAATGATGATAATGCAACCAACCACAAATATCCTTGTGCGCATTTTGTTGCTGATTATGTTACAATTAGCATGAAAGTAAACGATTTTTCTTTTCATTTACTTTTCCTCTCTTTGGCTCTCGATGCTTAAAGTTTTTTATTTATTTTAAATATGCAAATAACAATAGTTTAGTTAATAAATAAACAAATAATAATGTAATAAAAAATACTTTAAACTTCTTATAGCTGGATATTGAAGTTGTAAAATATAATGATTTTTAAGCTTATTTCTACTTAGTTAGTCTGAAAGGAGGATATATGCATCAAATCCTCAGAAATGCCACTAGGCCTCTATCGGAAGGGAATCGAACCTACCACAATTCCATATAGGTTTCTATATTTTTAGGCTACATACATAAGTCTAGACAAAATATTGGAAAACATTTTGTATTTGATTCTTTTTAATTTAATTTCCACTATGAAATAAAATACATAAAAAATGTTAAACTATAAAAAATAACATTTAAAAAAATTCAATTACAATTACATGTAATTCTAATTGGTTATTGGTCATTTACACAAACCAAGTAATTGTAATTAGAAAAAAATCAATTACAATTTCAAGTAATTTTAATTGGGAATTACTTAATTACACATTACAAGTAATTATAATTAACCATGTAATGAATATCTTTTTGTAATCATGACCCCTAAGCTTGATATTTTATAAGTAAAAAATTGTTCATCGGGTTTAATTTTTAAAATCCGAAAATTCTATTTTACTCAAAACAAAGTTTTTTGATTTATGCTAATCTTGTGGTAAATGATTACCTACTTGTTTTTCATTTCTTTATTGAAACTGTCTTAAGGTCATTATTTATTTCTTATAAAAAACGTAATTTATTAAAAAAAGTAAAATGTCTTGGAGTGTACCATATTTATTTATTATGTTGTAGACATTTTCAAATTCTTTTGGGTAATTACTTTTCTGGAAAATGTTTAACTTATAAATTTTATACATATTTTTACTGTATGTTGGCTTCTTAACAGTTACAACTGCCCTAAAAAACATTGTTAATATTGTAAACATGACATGATTTACAAATCTATGACAAATTAAGACTAAAAGAGTTGCAGATTAAAATGACCTCCCGCACATTAGGACAAAAACAAAAATTAAGAAAAAAATAGGAAAAATGGGCGAAAAAAGTAACAACCAGGCCATTTGTCAAAGGTTGAACATTTGATTAAAAAAAAATAAAATATAAACATAAATAATTCTGCTATTGTTAACTAGCAAGGAATGAATGAATAGAAGGCTAAAGAAAAGGAGCACAAATAGTCAAAAGTTATAAATAACAAAACATTATTACAATTTTATTCACTGCAGTTAGGGGCGGCTTTCTCATATTTTATATTTTACATGAATTAATTAAGAATGTTGCTTACAATTGATTGAAATAGATATATAATTTCTGATTTCACTCTAGATTACTTAGGGATACTAAAGTATTGATTCACTTTCTTTCTATATTTCAGAGTTTATTTTCGTGCGAAATTATAAAAAAGTAAAATAAAAAGTAGAAGTTAAATATTTGGAATACATAAACAGATTGTTTGACTCTTTCAAAACTGCTGGGTTATACACAATATATACAATCACATAAATATAAACAGTCCAAAGTACTCATATAATAAACATTTGAACAAAAATCCTACAGAAATAAACAACGTCTAAAGGATTTAACGTTAAAATACTTATTTAAGTACAGTTGAATAACACGAAGAAAAATTAACAGATGGTTGGTTGAGTTGTTTGTTCTTGTTGTAGCTAAATGAAAAGGGTTTATTTTCCGAAATAACTTTGTCAAAAATTAAGACGTACTTAATGTCAGATAAAGAAAATAAGCGAAGAAAAGGCGAAAAAAAATAAAGAAAAACTCAGCACTACTCAGCCAATTTGCTATTTGCTTTAACGCCAAAAAAAACAAATGGCCAAGAAGATATAAAAGACTTTTAAAATATAATTTCTTTTGCTTCCAACAGATTTACATATAATTTTCATATAAATCCTACAAAATTAATGTATAAGAATATTAAAGATATTTTAAGTTTTTCAACTCGTTTGAAACTGAAATATTTTTGGAAAAAATGAAATTATAACTTACATACATACTTAATAATCGGAGTGATGAATTTAACATAATATGGTCTCGACAATTACAAATATGATATTAATACAAAACTACTATTTTTGAATTTCATTGCTGCATTAATTACTGTAACTGCTTATGAGAATGTTTTCTAATGCGTATAACATTAATTTACAAAAGTAGCGGATACACAGGATTTATTCCTGCTGCCTTTTTTTAAACAAAAAATTATAAATTTAGGTTAAATACTTTTTGCTTTTCTACTTTACTTGTAACTAATATTTTGAATTTCATTAATATTTTTTCGTTTATTTTATTTGCAGATACTACTCCAGCAATAAGAACAACAACTACTAAGACAAGTGTTAATGTATTCGTGAGTGTATGTGTTGAATATTATAACAATGATATTATGCTAATTACCAGCTGTAAATCCTCAAACAAATTCTGACATTTAAAGGAGTGTCAACAACACCAACACCAAGCACAAAAAATAAGGCAACGCAACCAGAAACAGCAAAAAGGGAACATCAAGCAGACAAACAAGGACATTAATTAATAACAAGTAAACGACACGAATCCCAACACTACAACATCCAGTCAACCAACGTCGAAAAAACATTAACATCATCATTGTTAAAGACAACAACGTTGACGTTGTCGTCAACATCGACTTCGACAACATCATCACACAGTGCAGTACATAGTTGGTTTTGCTTTATAACCATTGAACATTCCACAGGAATTAACAAGTTGGGTAGGAATTTAACAAGAACATAAAACAAACGAAAAAAGAGTAAAATAAGAAAAGAACAACACGTACATAACTACCACGTACATTGGCCCAAATTAAGGCCGTATTACAGACAGCAGAGTGTGTGCGTAAAAAAGGCTACAACTACAAAAATAAAATAGCAATTAATGTCTGCCTAAATAACTTCAATTATATAACAACTTAATTGCAATCACTCAACAGCACTACGCTCTCGAATTAATCACCTTCATCATCATCAACAACGTCATCATTTAGAAACTGGCCCCAATCACGACGTCCCACTACACTAAAAATCCATTATGATTCCAACAGAAATCAAAAGATTATCCTCCCCCCTCCACAGTAAAAAGAGCAACAAAATGACAACACACTGCCTGCGCGACTGGTTAACAAAAGTTATCTTTGCCACAAGTCTTCTCCTGCTTCTCAATGTGCAGACAACAACTGCTAATTCTGATTGGATGCAGAGTTGCAGCATGTGTCATTGCCACTGGAATTCGGGCAAAAAGACGGCCGACTGTAAGAGCAGACAAATATCCACCATTCCCAATGACTTGAGCAACGAATTGCAGGTAATCGACCTGTCGAACAACATGATTCCCGAATTAAGAAGAGAAGAATTTATGGAAGCGAGTCTTCAAAATCTACACAAGATTTTCTTAAGAAATTGTACTATACAGGAGCTTAATCGAGATGCTCTTAAGGGCCTTGCTATTCTTATTGAATTGGATTTATCACATAATTTTATCAAAGAACTACATGTAGGCACTTTTAATGGTCTGGTAAAACTACGTAATCTGGTGATGAATAATAATCAAATCGAAGTCCTGGAAAATCATTTATTTGCTGATTTACATTTTTTATCGCGAGTAGAATTTAAGAACAACAAGCTAAAACGTATTGATATACATGCTTTTGGGCAACTACCAGTACTATCAGCGGTATATTTGGAATCAAATAATCTTACCGTATTGAGAAGGGAGACATTTCAGCGCACTCCTAAATTGGTACATTTATCGCTAGCCTCAAATCCTTGGAATTGCACATGCGAGTTGCAAGAATTTCGTGATTTTGCCATAGCACATCGACTCTACACCCCACCTACAGATTGCAATGAACCCAAACATTTGAAGGGTAAATTATGGAATGAAATACCTTCGGAGAACTTTGCCTGCATGCCCAGAATTTTAGGTTCTGTCAGATCCTATGTCGAGGCTCAGTCGGACAACATTACGTTGCCCTGCCGCATAGAAGGTTCACCCCGACCAAATGTTACCTGGCTGTACAATAAACGTCCCATAAATCCCAACGATCCTCGATTTCGTATACTCAATTCGGTAGAACAACAACGCAGCGAAAGCACCAATATGCTCAACTCAGAATTGCGTATTTTTGGAGTACGTTCCACAGACAAAGGTTCCTACACCTGTATAGCCGACAACCGTGGTGGCAAGGCCGAAGCTGAATTCCTGCTACTCATCAATGGCGATAATTACAGTGCTCTGGATGGCACCGGGGGTGCCACGACCTTTGGTGGTATGGGCACCACCACCTCCGACAGGGAGACAAATATATTACTAATCATTTGCCTTATTGTTACCACCCTTTTATTGTTGCTCATCGTTGTTGTCCTTGTTATTTGCTGGTATTGTCGTCGTATTAAAACGTATCAGAAGGATAGTACAATGCTAAGTGAAAACGGTTTAATCTCCTCAAAATTGGACAAAACTCATAATGGTTCGATGCTAGAAGGTTCCGTCATCATGGAAATGCAAAAAAGCCTATTGACAGAAGTTAATCCCGTTGAAAAGCCGCCACGTCGTACTGAATTGGAAAGTATTGATGGCGTTGGCAGTAGCGGCGATGATGGGCACGAGATTAAAAAGACTTTGTTGGATGAAACACAATTTGGTAAGTAAAACTCCTTTTGCAAAGCAAACATCAGAGAGAGAGAAAGATAAACGAACGAACGCACAAAAAAATTTAGGTTGGAAAAATTTACAATAAAAAAATAAATAGGAATAATGAAGAAAGATATATTAAAAGCATGAAGAAGAATGGAAACAATACCAAGATTAAGTTGAATTGTTGATGTTGCTTCTGCTTCAGTTTAATTTCGTCATAGTTCCCTTCGTTTGTGGTTTGTTAAATATAAAATATGTTTTTTTTTAATATTTTCTTTAATATTAACCGGATACAAAATTAATATACAGATAATCAAACAATCAAGATTGAGACATAGAAACTTTTCAAAATACAGTAAGAATTATAGTTTTGCATATACTATGTCACAATCCAAGGATACAGCATTTAGATTAGGCTAGGCTAGATATACACTTAGTCGACAATCAGGTCCATTGTGATATGTTTTTCAATTAAAAGAGCGTATATTTTCATACTTAAAATTAGTTTTCTTCTTCTATCAATAATGTAGTTAACTACCACGCAAAAACTAGGTAATAATTTCAATTGTAATTACTTACCTAACAACATACTACAACTATGACTACTACATATAGTCAGGATTACATAAAAGTAGTCTAACAAAGTCTTACAAATAAAATTGTGTGTTATATAAATACTTTTAAATTAATTAGTCCTCTTGCCTGTGCAGCTATAGATACTTTGTATACTTTTTACGTGCAATTTAAAATGACTACAATTTCTAATTATGTACTTGTAAACGTTAAAATAATAAATTTATATACTACTGTGAATGTAAATATGTTAATCCCTTACAAGGAAAGGAAGTTTTCGTTGGGTAGTTCAATGTCTGTTTTCCTTTATGCTCAAATATAACCCATAAATATATTTACATACATATGTATATTATTTATATAAATTACATAAAGAACATATTTACTTTTCTTTTATCCAATTATCGATAAACTCTTTAACACACTAAACTTCTAAATAACTAAATGAGTCTCCAGAATATATGTAGTAGCAAAACAGATAAATAATTTTAAACTTATTGAATTGTCTAACGTTTTTTAGAAGTTCTAAATTGTTGTGATCTCTTGAGTTGAGGTCTGTGCGTGTGCTCTAAAATGCACAACATACACACATATGTATGTGCGTGTTGGCAACGTGTCAATGCATTTGCAGGACTAAAGTAATAAGTACACTTTAACATTGTATGAATTTACAAATATTCTTGATGTACATTGATTTCAACTTAATTAAAGTGTCAATATGTACAAATCAATAGTCACACCGTTTAAATTTCTTCAATACAATTTTAATATTATGTTTCGAAAAACAATAAATTAATTTGTTATAAGTTGCTTCAAAATGGCTTGTACCATTTACTTTTCAATGACAACTACTTACCATCTGCATTATTTTTATAATGAGTTACAGATATTAACTTACATATGTACGATGTTGTAAGTTAGCCACGTTTTATTTATAGTTTTTCAGTTTGAAAACTATTTTTGAATAACTGAGAAGCTCAAGTTCGTAAGCTATGTAATCAATTTTTAGGATTTTAACATAATACGATTTGTAAGCGCTTATTTCAGTAGTCCAGTTTATTGTCTTATCGAGAGACTAATCTTTATACAAGTGAATATTATATAGTCAATATTCTTCTCTTAGTCCATAGAGTAGTCGGTAACACTCTTAACTTTATTTCTTCCCAATTTCCAATGGAAACAGTGAAGTATTTCTTGAAAACATTCGGAACCCTGCAGATCAGAATGTGATGCCCCGAACTTGTAATCTTGATCCTCATTTAGATTACATGTTTTGCTAATCATAACTTTTAGAAAAAAGTTTAACAAGATACTCTTCGGATTATTTCAGGATAAAAATCGAAAAATAAAATCGATCGAAAGAAAGCATACATTGATTCCTTGTAAAAATGCTGGGTTAATACACATCCTTATAGATAAATTACTATCATTTGCATGTGTACAGTCAAAAAAAACTTTATAATTTAACATGTTTTCTAATTAAGACAGAATACACAAGACGAAATATTTAAAGAGGAAGTCAGAGATCTGTAAATTGTATGTCAAAATATGCCAATATCAAGAGAAAACTTGTAAAGAAAACAAATAAAAACGAAAACTATACATACCACATGTAAACATTTTACAAAAACTCTCCCTCTCACACTGTATGCAACACTTCAACACATGAAGTACAAACTTTTCAAATACAAGGAATAACTACTTTTTACAAGAGTTGTACCAACATTCATACATATGTATGTATGTTAATATATGTGTTTAAATAAATGGAGTCATGGAAAAAAGTTTTGGTAGTTGCTGCAGCAGAATATCAAATGAAACTTAATGACAGTCGAAAGTTAGAACTTGGAGTATTCAGAAAGTCTGACAGAAATTTGAGGCAAATATTTTTGAAAACTTATTTTACTGTGAATATTTTAAAGAGCAGGAACTGAGTAGTATTCGATAAATTTTAAGAAATTTAAATTGAATAGGTTTGAAAATAAATAAATTATCATAACTTTTAGCAATTGTTTGTTTCAAACATCAATATTGTTAATATTTGATTAGATATTTAAGAAAAATTCTTGATAAAATTTATAATTTTAATTTTGAATTTTTTTTACAAATCAAGTTTAAAATAAAATTTATTATTTCATTTTAAGTTCACTTTCATTATTCGAGTAATAACAATTTGTTGTATTGAGAAAAGCAGAATTTGATTCAGTTCCTTTATATATTTTATTTAAATTTAATGTGAAAACTCAAATAAAATAATAAAAAAGAAGAACGTACGTACAAGCTCAACAATCTCGCCAGTAGTCAATCAAAAAGCCACTTTGTTTCAACTTTGTTAAAATGCAATCAAGTGTAAATAGTTTTCACACTTGTATAGACAGTTGAAGAAGTAAATAGTATCTGGCACTCCCCTCTATCCTGACGAATACACGCACACAACTCATACACACTTACATATGTATTAACCTTCTCCGCTTCCTTCATTTTTACTCAATTTCCAAGATTGCCGTATTTTTTTCATTTTTTGCTTTAAAAAGTAAATATAAAAGTAAATTCTTTAATTTAACCGTTCAAATGAACATCATGTTACACTCAATATGGAAGACGAGTAACAGCGAACACAACACTAAAGCAACAAATCTGCTAACAACTACATTTAAACAAGAACACGGTAGAGCAGCAACAGTAAGAAGTGCCCCCAGGGTTACAAGACTAGAGAGCAAAACATCCCAAAGAATTCGCACAAAAATTGTATATTCAACAAACGACAGAAAAAAAACAACTGATATCAATATAACGAAGAAAATAAAAAAATTCATCTGATAAAATGTATAAAAAATGGTTAAAACGATTCTATAAGCAAACAACTGACACAATGGGCTTCTTTTTCTCTTGTCATGAATAAAGAAACGGTCATGACTACCACGATGTTGTTTTTAAAAGAAAATTATACATTATATTGATACACACATCATACAAAATTTTAAGTATTTATAGTTAAAATTTTAACCGAAACCCAATTTTCCGAATAAAATTTCTAAAAAGTTCAAATTCTATAAAAGTTTATTCAATTTTAAGATTGAAATTATTTCTAGAGCAATAATTTTTCTATAAATCGGACCAAGGTTTTGGAAAATATCAATATCTTGAAATTTAAAACAGAATTTATCACGGTTAAGCTCGTTTGAGTAAACATGAACATTTTTCCATGTTTGCAACACGTTTTTGGTTCAATGACACGAAAAATAAATTAAGACAATATTCTAGAGCTCATTTTTTTTACTTAATAGAGCAATTATTTTCTTATAATTTTTATTTTGCAAAATTTCTTATAACTAGAAGAGTATTTTAATTTATATCATTCACCATTGTATTTCCTTGCAGGCAATCACCACCCACGAGACGATGAAACACATTCTGTTGCCATGTCAGATACAACAACACCACGTACTCGTCACACATACATTGATGATACATACGGTACAAGTTTGCCACCCGATTTATTAGCATTTCCTGCTCGTGTGCCACCTACTTCACCATCGATGCAATCGTCACAGTCAAACATACCCGATCAGGTAATTTACGGCATACGCTCGCCACCACTCACCAGTCCGGTGTATGCTCACATGACACCCCACGGCATTTATGGTACAACCACTATTGCGGCAGCTACACCAAATGGATTTATGACATTGCAACATCCAAAATCACGTAATTTAGCACTTATTGCCGCTGCGAATAGCAGACAGCAGCAATCACCTTTTGTACCAGCACCAGTTGTATACTCGCCTGCAGCAACTGCTTCGGTTGTTATGAAACAGGGTTACATGACAATTCCGCGTAAACCGCGAGTACCAAGTTGGGCCCCTTCCTCCTCCAATACGCACTCGACACAGTTGAGTGAGTTTCAATCACCCACCTCCCCCAATCCAAGTGAATCGGGTACGGCAACTACGGCCGAACTAACGGTTGAACCTGTTTATGATAATTTGGGATTGCGAACAACCGCTGGCGGTAGCTCGACTCTAAATTTGAATAAGAGTCATTTGCAAGAACCACCAGTACGTTACACAATGCGTGATCGTCCGCTGCCGGCTACACCCAGTCTCACATCGGTCAATTCAAATCAAGCCCAGCAGCAACAACAACAACAGCAGCAACATTCAATGTATCAGCAGCAGCAACAACAACCTCAGCAACAACAACCTCAGCAACAGCACTCAACCAACAACATGTCGAACAATGCGAATAAAATCTACGAACCCCTACACGAGCTGGTAAATCAACTACATCAGTCAACGACATCCGATACAGAGCCATTATATGGAACGGCAAGACATCATTCTGGCCTGACCATTGTGCCCAGCAACAACAATGCAAGTGTTAACAACAACACCTCTTCCTCCGTTACCAACTCTCCATCTAATAGTGGCAACAGCAGCACAGAACCCAAGCTGACGAAAATACCCCCACGACCACCACCGAAACCCAAAAAGAAAATGTCCGTCACGACTACACGCAGTGGCCACGGCAGCACAAGTCAACTGTTTGACGACGAAGGTGAAGATGGCACCGAAGTTTAGTTGATAATTCATAACACAAGTGATGCTGTTGGTGGTGACGGTGGTGGTAATGGCTGCAATGTACCTAATGGTTGCTTCATTGTTGTCGCCTCCTCCACTCCAACTTCTTGTTAGCTTGTAAAAACAAAATGCCTTCCTTACCAAATCGAATAAACCGATAAAAAAACCAAACAAGAAAACAGCAAAAAAAACATGTTAAATGACTTTAAAAATAAGAAACAACATCATCAGTTGTTTTTCTTCCCAGCATGAATTTAGTGTTTCGTTTCGGCACGATAGGATTTTTTCTTATTTAGTTTTCCAAAGAAGTGCACTTTATTAACTCACCGCAACAACAACGTCGACTGATTGACTGCATTTTACTGCAGTAGTACGGCAATCATTAGAAAATGTTTGACAACCATCTCAGCACCAAACATTATTCTTCGTAACTAAGCCACCAACCAACTAACCAAGCAACCACACCACCAACACACCCATCAATACAATGACCTCCACAGTTTAACTTCTTCATACATACATGAAAACATTTTATAATAGAGTATACCTGCAATATAATTCGCTTTTTTATGAACAGAACTGAAATTATTTGGATTTTTTTTTTAATTTCTGCTTTTTGTATTTTTATTGATTCGATTTCACTTCTTTCCTCCTTTACCGCAAGAGCGATCAGGCTGCTGTGCTATTCTATTTGAATATTCCAATCAATTGGCAATTTAATTCACTCTCTATGTATGTATCTCCTCAGCCATATAAAATAGTATTTTGTTGTTGTTTATTCTGCTGTTTTGTAATTTGATTGAGAGTGGAAAATAAAAATAGGAAAACTAACAGTACTAAAGGGAAAACTCACTGTTATATATTGTTTTTCGATTTTGTTTGTTTTTCGTACTGTGTCGCTGTGTTTCGACGTTATGTTAGTATGTATTTGTGTGCGAGTAAGTTTTGTTGGAAAATATTGAATTTTTTCTCTTTAGTTTTTCATATATTTTATCATTAATAAATTTGTTTTTTTTTATACACACCTTTCGTTGAAATCGGTTGTAGGGCTTCTGAAAAGAATTTAAAAGGAAGCAAAATTAACAATTCGAGCAAAATTTAATTTTTTAAATTAATACTAAATCACAAAATTATTCTGAGCATTAAACATCTTTGAAGTTGATATTCTTTGGAAGGCGAATCTATAACTAGTGAACTAAGTGGCAAATTAGGGCAAAAAATGAATATTTCTTATATTTTTCTTTATATTCATTTTTAATATGATAATTTTATAAAAAAATATGGATTTTCTCATTCTCACTCCATAATTACATGTTTGTTTCATTATTTGTTCCTACTGGAGTAAATGTAAACTCTAATGTATATTTAACAGCGTAATATCTCTTACAGTTTTTATTATTTCAAATAAACTAATAAAAACATTTTAAATGATAAATTTTTTAATATTGAATTTACTACAAAATCTGTAAACTTAGTAAATTATGAATAAAAAGAACTGTAAATGTATTCTAACTAAAGTTTCTGTCTTTTTGACCTTCAAAAATATGCCACCAAAAACTATAAAGTAAACTTTAAAAGACACAACACATTTTTTTACAATTTAAAATTATTGTTTTGTATATAAACAAAATTATGATCTCATTTAAAATTATTCTCCAACAACTACAGCATCAACGCCTAACCTAATGTCGATTTATTTGCCAGACTTGTGTGCCAAATGACTGATATAGTTTTTACTGAAACAAAAATAAAATTAAAGTAAAAAAAACTAATTTATAAAAAGAAAATGACTTATTAAGCTGCAATGTAAACTTTTGTAATTAAAATATTGGGAAACAAAAACAATCTAATATATTGAGCAAAACGTCTACTCAATGATCTTCATTATGAACTATAATAAATAAAATAAATTGGAAAAGTTTTTTAGTTTTTAAAAATTAAGTTCAAATTTATTACAATATTTTATTAGTTTTATATGTTTTTTTTAATATATAGATTTAGTTAGGATCATGTACAAAAAATTAAAAAAAAAAACAAAAATATTTGACAAACATTTGTATAAAGGGGACAAAAGAAGAAAGAAATAATGAAAAATAGAATGCGAAATCGAGGAATATAAATTTAATTATATTTACATATAAAAAACCTTAAATAAACAATGATATGAAAATATCAAATTTGTAATATAGTAAATAATATATACGAACAAAAAAAAAAACAACAAAATAAAATTTAAAAAAAATACTGTTAAAACTATAATTATTACAATAAAAAGTGAAAAGAACGAAAAATAACCCATAAGTAATAAGCTTTTATTATACAATTTACAGATTTTTTTATTAAATTAAAATTAAAGAAAAGAGATAAAAATAAATAAAATGATTATAGCAAAAGGCAAAGAAAAAAAATTATTACAGAATTAGGAAAGAGATAAACACAAGTTAAGAGGTTTTGTTAATTATTAAAATAATATATTTAGAATAATTATATTGCGCCTTTACAACAATGTATTACTCACCCTCCTTCCTTCTCACTTGGAAAAATAAAACATTACCAATCTATGTATAAATGTGTGCTTAAATATACGAATGGAGGGGTGCTATAAACACACACACACATGCCCACATCTTTAACTCTTCCTCTGGCCTGAGGGTCAGTTAGTAACTCAACAGGCGCTACAATGAAACCAAGATTTAATAGTTTTTTCTTTTCATTAAATATTAAATTTATTTATTTTATAAAGCAACAATAGTTTTTAAAACAAAAATTACTTTATTTCTTATTTTTTTAAATATTTTATAGTTTAAATAATAAATAAAATAAGCAAAAGAAACGTTCTTTAAAAAGTATTCATTATATCAAATATTAATTTTAAGTTTGTATTTTTTAAACATATTTTAATTAATAAGATCTTTATAAACAATTTTATTTAGTATTTTCTCTTAAATTCAAATTCAAAATAAAGTTGTTTTGATGTTTTCCCTAAAATTTGCAAATAAATCATCAATATATTTAATTATTCAATATGTTAAGTGTCCAAATTTTGAATTTCAACAAATAAGAAGTTTATATTCGCCTTTGCCTAATCTTATATACATACCCCTAAACTATAGTGTGTTGAAAAAAATTATTTTCGTAAAATTTTGATTTCAACAGACAGGCGGACATAACTTAATGGACTCGGCTATCTATAAAGAAGGGCCAGAAAACTATATTTTCGAAATTACAAACGTATATTTACTCCTATCACGAAGGTAAAGGGATTATAAATATTTGATGCCAAAGGGCGTTAGTGTTGAGTGACTTTTTTGGTACAAAATTGTTTCTAGCTTTTTGTAATTCAAATTAACTTTAAGAAATTTAGCTGAAAATATTTAAATCAGTAGTAATTTCAGAGTTTTGGGAGAAAATGTGAAAATTTGCCATCTCACCGTTTCTATATAGTTTCGTTTAAGGGTTACTTTATTACTTATTTTTTAAGTAATAAAAACATGAGGAAATCCTTTTTTATTTTAAGGAAAACAACAATTTTGAAAATATATATTAAAAATTTATCCATCGAGTTATTTTTTGTAATTTATTTCGCAATATTTTGTTTTGTAAATTAATAATTTTGTAATTAAAAATTTCAATTGGTTTAATATTCACTGTATGTATTTGTAAATTTCTATGTAAATGTATTTTATATGTATAAGGCCTTAGATAGTTTAAATTTTAAGTGGTACTTTTTAGTCTTTAAAGTCTATTATTAGAAGCAAAAAGAGAAAATAATAATAAATAAATATATATTTTTATATTTTACAAATTATTATTATAATTATTATAATTTTAATTGTTTAATTTGACGAAGAGTTGAAATAAACATAAAACGAAAACTAATTAACAAGTACAATTAAAATATTTTTTATACATACATTTTTTTATACATAATTTAGTATTTCATTTTAAACAATCATTTATAATTTACTAATTAGTTTAAGTTTAACATAGATTTGAATTTTTTTATATTTATGCATAAAGAATAAAACACAGTTTTCAACGTTTTAAACGTTTTTAATCAATTAATAAACAAAATGCTTACACATATATATTTTTTTATAATTTCCACTTTTTTCCAGCAATTCATATATAAAATAAAAATGCCTAAAATGGCGTATTTATTTTAGTTTTAATTTGCATATTTATATTTGTACAAAAACAATTTTGTTTTATTTTTTCCCATAAGAGATCAAAAATGTCATAATGATTTGTTTTATTGTTAATAATAAATTCATTTATTGATTTTCCGATGCATTTAAAACCATAACACAAGTTTTGTTGTAATAATTTCTAACTAACTAATCAACATCAACAATAATAATAATAATTACTAATTACATGCATTTTTTCATAAACAATATTTACTTATATAAAACTTTTTGTAACAAATATTGTATTAATGATTTGGTTTTTAGTTTTTATTTGGATAATTTTAGAGTTTTATTAAAAAAAGCAACAAATTGTGGTAATTATAATTAATAAAAAAAGTTGTAAAAATAAATTAAATATTATCATTTAATTATTAATTATAATAATAGTAATTCTATAAATATACCTTATATTGATAAATTAATTATAAATAATTATATAAAAAAATATTAAACAAAAGGAAGAAATTCTAAATATTTAATAAATGTATAAAAAATTTTTTTTATTAAAAATTAAACAAAATTTTGCTATGTTTTTAATTAAGATGCAATCCGGAAACTTTTTTGAAGTTGTGTAAGTATAAAAGTTTATATTGATGAAAACACAATTGTAATCATTCAAATCAACTAAGCAAATTCACAGAAAATATCGAAACATGTTTGTTACTGAAATCAAATCAAAATCGGATCAACACGTTACAAGTTATAACAAAAAGTTTTAGACTTCCCCTAACTCCCTATTTTATAGAATCAACAGTATCACCAAGGATTACAGGAAACTTATACCGATTTTTGTATTAATCAGACCTAATTTGACCTTAGTCTCCGTACAAACCCTCCTTTAGAAAATTACTGTGATAATTCATTCCGCTATGTTAAAATCAAGATGAAAATCAGCCAAATTTTATATTGACCGGTTCATATTTAAAAAATTTTGTATTATGAAAAAGATCAATAATGTAGTCAATGTATGGACGTACTCATGTATAGACATGGTTTAATAATAATAATTAATAAATGGTACTGTTCTTTTTTTAATACTTTGAAAAAATAAAACATTTCTAATTATGAACAAGTACGAATGTTATATTTGACCACGCCAAATCTAATATATCCACCATCAAATCATTGCCGAAACGAATTACATCCTTATAAATAAACTTTGAATTTATGAATCCGCGCTTTTGTTATTATCATAAGATCGTTAATACCGTTCATCATAAAACTATTTTTCAAGGGGTCACTAGTATGGGGTTATTCGAAAACGTGGACTGATTTTGCCTATTTTCAATGTCAAATCAAACTTATTAATAAAGAATACATGTATATGCAAAATTTCAACTGTCTAGCTCTTCCCATGTGATATCTATAGGGATTTCAATAGACAGAGTGACGGACATGGCTAATTCGTCTTGGAATAAAAATAAAGACTGAGAATATTTTAACTTCTGTGGGTATATATCCAATATTTTGATGAGTTACAAGTGGAATGACAAAATCAACATAACCCTCATATTTTTTGATGGTGGGTATGAAACGGTGCAGAACTAAAATCATTAATATAATTGCATATTTCTTCAGGTAACTTAAACAACATACATGAAAATCCGTTTTTTAACCAGTATTTTTTTTTAAGGAGTTTAGATAGTTATTTAAATGTTTTTCAAAATGTGTGGCCTTCTATCCAACAGCACTTTCATCCAAATCAATTTTTGAAGTTGAGTACAATGTTTAATTAAAATAACAAAATCAAATTGTGCAATATTTGGTAATATTCATTGAACCACCATAAAATATGGTTATAAATTTACAAGGTAACTTTCACCACGAAAAGGATAACCTGGCAGCACTGGTAATCATAAATTTAACAATGTGGCAACTAAACTGTTTTAATATGAACTATTTTACACAGCATACTTTCAGGCTTGACATTTTAAACGAAAGCCTCAAATTCTACTTTAAAATGTAAATCATGTACTTAAACCAGTGTTACTACCCTGTTTATTTTTAAGAACATTCGTTTCACATAAAGTTTATGTATAGAGCGGCGTTTTTAAAATCAAATCATTATACCCAACACCACTTTAGTGGGTAGGGTCCATTATTTCACCGAGCCCCCATACAACTGAACCCCCGAATAGAGCTTGTAAGCCCTGTAATTAAAATACAGGTCGCAATTTTGGAGATAAGTCAATGAAATTTGACACATGACCTTTTATGGTACCGTAGAGCCTATTGAAGCCTATTGATAATAGTTAACATCGATCCATTATTTCACTTAGGCCCCATACAACTGAACCCGATAAATAGAGCTTTTAAATTTATAATTATGTTTAATAACTCGTATCTCGACAAAAAGCTGTAAAACCAATTTCTATACTAGCCTCGATGACCCTCATAAACTATTTAATTATAGGGCCTCATTTGACCCTAGCCCCTAAAAAAGCCCCCACCAAAATTTTACTTAAATATCCACAGTTTTATTAAACAATAAATGCCTTAAGTATATCTGAGGCAAGGTACAATTCAACTTGAATGTTTTATTATGAAAACTAAATCACATTATATTCGTATACATGTGTAGGGTATTATATGGTCGGCCTTGTCCGACTATAACTTCTTACTTGTTTTGTTCGAATTTTGGTAATTATAAACTGATTTTCTGTAAAAATGTTGTCATTCGAGAATCTAAAATTTTTCCCAGGCAAAAAGGAAATTCATATGAAAATATTAGACAAAAACAAGTAATAGTGTTATATTCGGCTATGCCGAATCTTTTATACCCACCATCAAATCACTGATATATAAATGAACTTTGATATTTTGAATATTTTATTATTTTATATCGATATTAATAAGAACATCAGGGTAACATTTGAAAGAGGTCCATTAATGGGGGTTTTACTATTGACAGTGCTAATTTTTATAGCGAGTAGGGATATTTATACATACATATATGGACCAATTCTCATAAAAGTCTGTAGGAAGATTTCAGTTCCTTATTTGTTTCAAATTTCATCAATCTACTTGTATTTTAAAGCCATTAGGGAGCATTAAAGTCATAAAATATGGTAGTGAGAGTTTAAATCAAAATTGTTTTATGTCGAGTTGCATTGCGGTATTCGTATTTTTCGCGTCATTTTCTGGGGCGGAATTTATATGGGGGATTGACTGATCCTCATAAAAATTGATAGAGAGATTTCGGTTCCTATAGGAGAGATAAAGATATTAGCTTACACGAAACTAATTTATATCGAATTTCATAAATTTACTAGTATTTTTAAACCAGTACTGAGCTTTAAAGTCATTTCCTGAAGGGGCCTTATATGGGAGTAGCGTCAATTATAGACCGATCTCCGTAAAATTTTGTAGAACGATCTTGGATACTACAGGTCAAGTTTATATCGAATTTCATCGCTTTACTCGTTTTTTATTACTTTACTCGTTCTTTTGATGGGGACATTATATGGGGGTAGGTCAATAAAGGCTCGATCCACATAAAATTAAGTTAAGAGTTTTTGACTGGCAAGAAACTTAATTGAGTCGAATTTTATTACTATACTCGTATTTTTAAGCCAGTAATGGGCCATAAAGTATTTTCTGATAAGGACCTTATGTTGGGGTTAGAGTCAATTAAGGCCTGTTCCACATAAAATTTGGTAAAGAGATTTTGGCTTGTGAATAACTTACTTCTGTGAAATTTCATCGATATACTCGTATTTTTAAGGCAGTAATGAGCGTTAAAGTATTTTTATGGAGGGGACCTTATATGGGGGGTAGGGTCAATTATAAACCGATCCACATAAAATTTGGTGGAAAGGTTTTGGTTCCTAAGATACATACTTATTTTAAATTTCTTCGCTATTAACGTTAAAGTCATTAATTAAAGTTAAAGTCGTTTTCTGAAGGTGGCCTTATATGGGGGGGGGGGGGTCAATTGTGAACCGATCCACATAAAATTTGGTAAATTTTGAGTTGTAAGAAACTTACTTATGTCAAATTTCATCGCTATACTTGTATTTTTAAGCGAGATATGAGCGTTAAAGTAATTTTCTGAAGGGGACGTTATATGGGGGGTAGGGTTAGTTATGGAGCGATATACATAAAATTTGGTTGAGAGATATTGGCTTGTATAAAACTTATGTGTGTCGAAATCCATCGTTATATTCCCATTTTTTAGCCAGTAATGAGCGTTAAAGTCATTTTCTGAAGGGGACCTTATATTGGGGGTAGGGTCAATTATGGACCGATCCACATAAAATTTCATAGAGAGGTTTTGGCTAGTAAGAAACTTACTAATGTCAAATTTCATCGCTATACTTGTATTTTTAAGCGAGTTATGAGCGTTAAAGTAATTTTCTGAAGGGGACGTTATATGGTGGGGTAGGGTCAATTATGGACCGATATACATAAAATTTGGTTGAGAGATATTGACTTGCATGAAACTTATGTGTGTCGAATTTCATCGTCATATTCCCATTTTTAAGCCAGTAATCAGCTATTTAGTAATTTTCTTAAGGGGACCTTATATGGGGGGTAGGGCCAATTATGGTACTATGTTCGCCATAATGCAGAATTATTTTTCAGACGTCAAAAAACTGACCTATGCGAAATTTTGTGCTATTTGCTTCATAAACAACGAATTTGTGAATATTTGAAACTATTTATACAGTATTCCGGGGGGTACAGTTGTATGGGGGCTATGTGAAATCGTTGACCGATTTTGCCCATTTTCAATACCAAACATTTCTGATCAATAAAATATATTTTGGGAAAATTTCATCTCAATATCTCTTATTTTGTGGACGCTATAGTGCCAACAACAAACAGACGGACAGACGGACGGACATGGCTAGATCGTCTTAGAATCTTACGAGGTCCCAGAATATATATACTTTATGGGGTCTTAGAGCATTATTTCGATGTGTTACACACGGAATAACAAAATCAATATACCCCCCATCTTTTTTGATGGTGGGTATAATAACCGGATTAATAATAGAGTAGGACCACACCATCTATATATACATAAATGAATGCGTGTTTGTTTGTAAGTTTGAACATTATAGACTACTAAACGGCTGAAAATTACAATTCACAGCGTATTTTTTTTTTGTCTGGAATAGGTAATAGGCTATTTTTTATTTTTTAAATTTCAAGTGGCCGAGGACCACCACCCATATTAAGGAAATATAAAATCCGTATATTTGAGATAATATAATAGCTAGAGGCCTCAAATTTTGTCGGAGCCACTTTAGTGTCACTATGATTAGGATAAAAAGTGGGCGGACTAGCATTAGGGGGCGTGGTACCTCTTATATAAATTAAACACAAAAATTAATATATCTTGGAAATTATTACAGTAAGAATCTTCAAATTTTGCACGAATAACTTTAACACCCACGTAAACATTTTGGGTAATAAATTGGCGGACTACCCATGAGGGTAGCGGCACCAACCTATATTATTTAAATACAAAAATTCGTTTATCTGGGACTAAATTCTTAAAATTTTGCACGAAGAACTTCAATATTCATCTAAACATTTTTAAGGAAAAAGAGCAGACTTTCATCTGTATATATAAAATTCTAACGTTACTGACTGACTGACTGATTCATCATCGCACAGCCTAAACGGTAAAAGCTAAAAGGGGATAGGTCTCCCATCAAATAGATCCACTAAGACGGGATTTTTAGAAATTCGAATGTTTAGGGGGTAAAAACGGGTAAATTCGGTAACCTCATATCTCCTAAACTAGAAAAGATACAAAGATAGTTTAAATCTTATCGTCGTTCATTTAAAAAATAAGCGGACAGGTGTCTGGTACTTTTTTTAATTTCGGACCCTTTAGGGAATAAACGGGTAAAAACTGTATTTTGGTACTTTTTTGCACCCCATGTATATTTTAAACCAGTGAACATTCAAACAATATTTTTGACTCCTTCATAACTTGATGAAAAAAATAAAAATATAAATTTAGTACTTTTTGGTTATTAGGATGTTTAAGGGGGAAAATTGTACCTTTTTTTAGTACTTTTTTCATAAAACACTGATTTTGGTTTATTAACTTTTTCATATAAATACACAATAACAGGTTCCCACTACGATGTTGCAACATTTTGGAATAGAATTTTTATTTCGTTAATGTGTAGAAAAAAGTACCAAAAGGGGTAAAAACGGGTAATTTGATTTTATTCAAACACAATGATCAAATTTAGATGAAATTTTTAGATTTAGAAACACTGAATATGCTAATGAGGTGTTATTTGGAACCCCGGTACCAAGCGATATTTTTTGGTACTTTTTGAGTTTTCTTTGATATTGAAATCGAAACATGAAATTAATAATAAAGGGACTTTTCGGTACTTTTTCGTTCTACACAGGTATTTTCTTTAAAATTAAACCTAGAAACATGAAATTAAGCATGTAAATGAGAATTTATAAAAGGTGACTTTTTGTTACTTTTTCGTTCTACAAAAGGTACTTTTTGAGTTTTCTATAAAATTTAACCTAGAAAAATTAAATTAAGCATGTAGAGCCCGGAGTAAATGAGAAACTATAAAAGGGGCATTTTTGGTACTTTTTCGTTCTTCGAAAGGTACTTTTTGAATTTCCTATAATATTGAACCTAGAAACATGAAATTAAGTACGTAGAGGATGGATTAAGTGAGAACCTATAAAAGGGGACTTTTGGTACTTTTTCGTTCTTCAAAAGGTACTTTTTGGATTTTTGTATAACATGGAATCGTGAAATTAAGCATGTAGAGCCCGGAGTAAATGAGAATCTATAAAAGGGGACTTTTTGGTACTGTTTCGTTCTACAAAAGGTACTTTTTGAGTTTTCTATAAAATTTAACCTAGAAACATGAAATTAAGCATGTAGAGCCCGGAGTAAATGATAATCTATAAAAGGGGCCTTTTTGGTACTTTTTCGTTCTTCAAAGGGACTTTTTGAATTTTCTATAATATTGAATCTAGAAACATGAAATTAGGTATGTAGAGCCTGGATTAAGTGAGAACCTATAAAAGGGGACTTTTTGGTACTTTTTCGTTCTTCAAAAGATACTTTTTGGATTTTTGTATAATATGGAACCTAGAAACGTGAAATTAAGCATGAAGAGCCCGGAGTAAATGAGAATCTATAAAAGGGGACTTTTTGGTACTGTTTCGTTCTACAAAAGGTACTTTTTGAGTTTTCTATAAAATTTAACCTAGAAACATGAAATTAAGCATGTAGAGCCCGGAGTAAATGAGAATCTATAAAAGGGGACTTTTTGGTACATTTTCGTTCTTCAAAGGGACTTTTTGAATTTTCTATAATATTGAATCTAGAAAAATGAAATTAAGTATGTAGAGCCTGGATTGAGTGAGAACCTATAAAAGGGGACTTTTTGGTACTTTTTCGTTCTTCAAAAGATACTTTTTGTATTTTTGTATAATATGGAACCTAGAAACGTGAAATTAAGCATGAAGAGACCGGAGTCTCTTTTCGTTCATCAAAAGGAATTTTCTATAATATTGAACCTAGAAACATGAAATTAAGTATGTAGGGCCTGGATTAAGTGCGAATATATAAAAGGGGACTTTTTGGTACTTTTTCGTCCTTCGACTGGTACTTTTTGAATTTTCTATAATATTGAACACAGAAACATGAAATTAAGCATTTAGAGCCTGGAATGAGATCCTATAAAAGGGCAATTTTTGGTACTTTTTCGTTCTTTAAAAGGTACTTTTTGTGGTTTTATAATATTGATCCTAGAAACATGAAATTAGCATGTGGAGTTAATTAGAATCTATAAAAGTGGGTCCTTTGGTAGACATAAGCAATCAGGGATTTGAGTGAATGAAAATTTAAACTGGAATATTTTCTGGTATTTTTTTCGTTCTTTAATTGGTACTTTTTGAATTTTCTATACTATGGAACTTAGGAACATGAAATTAAATAAAATAGGTCTTTTGGTACTTTTTCGTACTTCACTGGTACTGGTACTTTTAGAGCTTTCTTAAATATTGAATATATAAACATAAAATTAAACACGCAGTATCCTAATACTTTGGTACTTTTTTGTTCTTTTACTAATACTTTTCTATAATATTGAACCTAAAAACATAAAATTGTATAAAAATCTGTATGCGATTTTTTTGGTTTCTGGTTGAAAATTAAACATGCGTCATCCTGATTTAATGAAAATATATAAAAAGGCACTGTCTGGTACTATTTCGGCAACTACCATATGGGCAATTCCATGAAAAGATAAACCAACAAAATTTGGTATATTATCTTTTTTAGTACCATAGACAAAAGAAATTTTTTAAATCCGTCTATTTTTACACCAAACATATAATAAAGTGTCGAAAAAGTGCACAGAATACGGTAATTCACAGAAAATTTTAATACATTTCATAATTAATCTAATGGAAAAATTCTCATTCGATTTTTTATGAAAGAAAATATCGAAATATTAAAAAAATAATAAAAATTGTTTTTAATTTTTTTTATTTATTTGTATTTATACCCATATTGTCCCGCTGTACCCATCCGAGTACAGCCCCAAAAACGCAATTCCAAAATTGAATTTTTTTGTTTTTAAATTTTATTTTAAATTAACCCATAAGAAGATTCATTTTGCAACAAATAATTTAAATTCTTTAATTTTAAGATGGTTGGGATCTAATGGGTTAAACCTTTAGGGTATAAATATGTCCCATAGTGTAAGAAATTTAAACAAAAAAGATGCACCTATGAAATTTTCAGATTTTCGTAGGTGTATCGAAATTTTATAAGTTTCGGTTAATAATTGATCCATAATTGATTTAAGCCCTATTTCAAAAATCACCCTGATATTTATAGGGTATCTTTCCATTTACGACATACGATTTGATGGTGGGTATATAGATTCGGCATAAGATAAGATTAGGTATAACACTCTTATTTAATTAATTTTCTGAACTATACATGAATTTTAAGACCAGAAAATATGAAATCACACCTAAAACACTTTTTAGAGCCATACATTTTTAAATATCGACAATTTGTATATGTATTTTGTGAAAAGAAAACTATTTTATTTCTTTTCACAAAATACATACACAAATTGTCGATATTTAAAAATAGATTGGGATTCGGAAAAATATTTTAAAAAAGGAAGTAGTTTAGAAGTAAAGTATTCACTTGTATTAGCTGAAAAAGAAAAACCTTATAATATATATGTATATGTTTGTTGATACGTAGGGCACATCGTAGGAGCACATCTGCCAAAACCGAATACATAACTAGAAAACCGAGTGATTGATTTTATTACATAATAATGAAATTTTGTTTTCGATTATCAATTAGTTTAGTTTCATATACGATGGTAGGCAGACTGATTAATTGTTTTTCAAAGGTTGTGTGCATTTATATGCAATTTTTTTGTTTTTGTGATTAAAAAATATATTCTTTGGTTATAAAATGCCAATATTACTGAACAATAAGAGATAATAGTCATTTCGATCTCATAATTTGAAGCACAAAAATAATTAAATTGAAACCCCGAACAGCCCCTGGGGCACATACGCCAAATACAAGGAATCCCTGCGATGATGAGCAAAGTTAATGTAAATAAAAAATCAGTTGCAAGTTTTAGTTTTTATACTCATCATCAAAAAAGATGCGGGGTATATTGGTATTGTCATTCCGTGTATAATACATCGATATAGTGTTCATAGACCCCATAAAGTATATATATTCTGGGTCCTTATTAATATCTAAGACGATCTAGCTATGTCCGTCCGTCTATCTGTTGTTGGTACAATAGCGTCCACAAAAAAGAGATAGTGCGATGAATCCCAAAATATTATTTTGATTAGGTCCTCTTTAGAAAATTACTTTAACGCGCACTACTGGCTTAAAAACGCGAGTACATTGATGAAATTAGTCATAAACCTGATTTATATGAATCATAATCATTCTACATTATTTTCAAGGATCGCTCTATAATTGACCCAACCCCTCATGAAATTGTACAGTTGACAGTTAAAAACAACTTTCTTAAAAAAATTAGCAATCAGCTGTAGAATTGATTTCACCTTATAAGTGCACCCAGGATTCACACTTACATCTTTTTTCCAATAAACAATGTTGTTGTTGATTATTTATACATACATACATACATACATACATACATACATACATACATACATACATACATACATACATACATACATACATACATACATACATACATACATACATACATAAGCCACATCAGTTAAAAAGAACAATAACAATTTTGTTGTTGTTGTTTTTTGATTTAACTGATTTTCAATAGGAAACTTCTCAAAAATGTCCAACAGAATTATTGAAGATTTGGATCTTGAAGATATCTGAGGTCTTCAGAAAATTTATTTCAACACACATACAGACAGACGGATATAGCTTAATCGAATCCGTTATCTATACGGACTCGGAATATATGTATATACCCAGCAAAAACTCGGTAATGGGTTGTACTTCCATAACCACTTACTTTTCACTGACTATTTACATGCCGTCTGCATTACTTTGAAGTACTCGAGTAATGACTTTCTCTTAATCTGAGATAGAAGTACTTTATTTTCGGCTTTGTCATTTTGTCTGCACATTTTATTTAATTGTGTGTTAAGAATTTTGTTTTGTATCTTTGTATCTGAAAACCATTATAAAATAGCTAAGCAATGGTGCAGTGAGTAGAACATTTAACTAACAAACCGAAGTACCTGATTCCTATTCTCACTGGCTCCTTTTTATACCATTTACCTTCGTGAGGAGGATATATATACGTTTGTCATTCCGTTTGTAATTTCTATAATATAATTTTCCGACCCTAAGTATATATGCAGGATCCTGTCTATCTGTCTGTCCGTATAAATGTTTGTTGAAATCAGTTTTTAGAGGAACCCAGGTTATGGAGAGATTCGATCAATTATTCTGTTAAAATTGCTTTCGAGAAGATCGTTATTTAAAATCAGCAAAATCGGTCTATAATAACGAAGATATTATACGAGAAAACTTCTGAAAATTTCAACAATATTGAGTTTTTTTATACGTGCTCAGAGGGAAATTGCAAAAAAACAAGTTAGAGTGCTATATTAGGCCGAACCAAATCTTAAACAACCTCCACCAGCTACTTTTATATTAATACTTTTCTAATCGATCAAATATTTGTAGAACTAAGTTTTCTCATGTCTTAAATAGAAAATCTAAATCTATTACAATTTCAAAATTTTTTTAACATTACAAACGACATTTTCTTTATATTTTTATAGCGCATGTATGCATGTGAGTGAACTATTTAAGAATTAAATACATATACATATATAATTTTGTTCTACACAAATTGAGAATGCAACTAGTTAAATATGACTAACTTCAACTTTATTTTGCCATTTTGACTGACTTGTAGTCGTATTTGATGTAATATTATGTTTTTGTTCTTCCGAAATCATTGTTGTATTGTTTTTGTTAATTTTGTTTTCTCACTTATAACTTGAGTATAATTGGCCAATTACACTTAGTTAAACTAAGATAATAAGTAACTTTACTGATAACTGAAAAACACGAAACATATATTAAACCAGGTTTAACCAAAGAATGGAGATTATCTTTATCAGAAAAACTCGCCCTAAGTAAGACATATTTACATTTTGGTCTTTAAGGCTTTATATTGCTATATTGAATAAATAAAACAAATGTGATTAAAGCGATTTTAGGGACTGTATCTAGTATAGGAGATATGATCCGCTATAGGCCGATCGTAAAAAAATGAAAAAATCTTGAAATAATATTTTTGTATACAAAGTTAATATTTGTGCCAATTTTTGTATTAATAGCTTTATTTGGTAATAAGTAATGTGCGTTTAAAGGATTTTCGTAAAAGGACTTTGTATGAGAGCTATGTCCAATTATGTATATAAAGATAAAATTTCAAAATTCTATATCTATATCATTATTTGTTAATTAATATTGTGAATTTAAGTGATTTTCTGGAGGGGACTTAGTATGAGATTTATGATGGAACTATGTATGGAAGCTAAAACCAAGGATGGACCGATCGTGAAAAAAATTTGAAATAATATTTATGTGTACAAAAATACAATTTGTGCCAAATATTTAATGGATATCACTATTTGGTAATTACTTATGTGATTTTTGGGAGGGGACCTATGAGCAGTTATGGACCGGTCGGAAAAAATCTCAGTAATATTTCTGTGCATATAACAGTACTAGTACTAAATTTTATATGGATATCTTAGTTTAGTAATGAGTTATACGTGTTTAAGTGATTTTCGGAAGGGGGCCTTGTATGGGAGCTATGAGATAAGATTTTAATTTGTAAAATTTTGTGAAGATATTGACATTGTGACGGAAGTTATTAACAAAAAAACATTTTCCGGGAATATGTACTTTTATATGGGAAATTGTGAACCGATTCTGGCAATTTTCAGCAGGGATCAAGCTCTCTGCTGAACGTATGGTGATTTTTATGAAATTATCTTGCATAGTTTTCGAGAAAATTACATCAGAATGTTTAAAAATTTCTTATTTTTTCGAGGTTGTTTTAAATTTTGATTTATAACTTTTCCCGGTGTGAACCGATTTTGCTCATTTTCAATACCAAATTGCTTAGAACAACAATAAATATTTCCAGTGAATTTGGTATATTTGTTTGGCTTAGTTTTAACGTTTTTTAACCAGACAGACATATCTAAATCGACTCTGAATTTCATTTTGATGAAAAATGGAAAAATTCGAAGGATATCGCAGGATATTAACGTTTTTAGCATGTAGTGACATCATATTCTAAAAATATATTATTTTTCATTGGAAATAAATATTTACTGTAGCTGTGTACTCAAATTTACGATCAAAATCGAGAAAAGTAAAAAAATATCTTGGGATACCGGTATCCCGTATACATGAAAGAGTTAAGTACGTAGAGTCTGAATTAGGTAACAACCCATAAAGGGGAACTTTTTGGTACTTTTTAATTTTTAAAAAGGTACTTTTTGAATTTTCTATTATTTTGAACCCAGAAATATGAAATTAAGTATGAGAGGTGAGAACCCATAAAAGGGAACTTTTTTGTACTTTTTCTTTTTCAAAAGGTACTTTTTTAATTTTCTGTAATATTGAATTTAGAAATATGAAATTACGTATGTAGAGTCTGAATTAGGTGTTAACCCATAAAAGGGAACTTCTGGTTACTCTTTGGTACATTTTCAAATTTTTCAAATCAAATTTTTCAAAGGTATTGGTCTAATACTCACCTTTAAGAATCATTTTTTGAGTCGATTAACGCAAGGTACAGCCCTCAATTTATTGATAAAATACTTTGGAATTAAGGTAATATTCAACATAAAAGTTTATTTATGAGAAATACAAATTTTAAAAATATACCCATATTTTAGGTCGGCCAAGCCCGACTATACTTTCCTACTTGTTTTCTATAATATTGAATCTATTATCTATGTTGAGCACGAAGTATGTGACATAAAAGAGCACTTTTTGCTACTGCCAATCCGACCTATACCTTCGTATAGGAAGCTAGAACTCCCGAACTCCGCTCCTAAGGTTACTGGTCTCCATCAAAATCTTAAACGAGTTTTGGTTGGCACTCCACCATGTATCAAAGAAATTTTTAGGTTTTCAAAAAATGCATATGGTTAAAGCATGAAACTTCGAAGAACCGTAACGCGGTACAGTTATGCGACGCCATACATTTAACCAATGAGAGAATGAAACACTCGAAGGCAGCTAAAGAAAGACCGCCTGATTACCCTTAAACGATAATGGACTTTATCTACCCTGAGCTGAATTACGAATGGTTTTGTTTTTTGGTTTATGTTCCTCTTCTTCTTTTTAGACGATATTAAGCTATCAGCATAATTTTATTCTTTTTTTCAGTAGCCATATAGTTGTCGTATAGTGTATATAATATGTGTATTTATTTTAGCCACAGATGTAAGGTATCCTTTATTTGTTGTGATATAAGAATACTTTTGATAACAAAATTATGACTTTTAAAACAAACGTAAGATTATATGTTTATACTCTTACTTTAGAATTTGTTAAAAAATACAACTTGGAGTTTGCCATTTCAAAGTATTTTAAGAACATGTATTGTTTAAAGAACAATAGGAACAATATTTAAAATAACAAGTTTGCCGTTGTATTTCATGTTACGATCGAATTATTTACATATTTATTTTATATACATATGTATATACGCATTTATGTAAATTACTTTTTTTACCTGTTCTTGGCAATTTATGTCATGTATTCGATTATACATACATATATGTATGTAGATTTAAACAATTTACTTTATACTTTATTTAATAAAAAAGTTTTTATATTAACATCGGAGTTACATAAACATACATACTACGTATGGAACTTTGTCTAGAGTTTACAGAAGTACGCATTTGTAGCTTAAAACAGACATTTAATTTACGATTTTTCACACTTTTTCCTTTTTTAAAAATAAGTTTACGTAGTAATCGGAGAACTTTTTTGGGTACTCTATGGATAATAATGAATCAAGTGTAATTTTTTCAAATTAAATTTTAATAAAATTTCAGTAGACAAAATTATTTTATAGTATAAAGTGAAAAAGTCCTTGCTAAAATACTAACCAAAACTCTAAAATTTACTACAAATAAAGCTGGAGGTCCACACCACCCATTCTACGCTTTCTTGCATTCTTTGCGTCTGTCAAAAAAGTTGTATCAATGTATTTGTATGCTGAAAGTTTCAAGCACAAAAGCGTAGAATGCCTTGACGCTTAGAACATTTTTTATAAGGTTTGTTTAGTAAAATTATCAATATCAGATTTCATCTAGCGCTTATAATGCCTCTTAACTAGCACTGCCTCTTAACTAACACTGCAAAAAGTCGTTTTGTGGGATCGTACATATGTGAATTTTTTGCATGTTTTTGAAATGACAAGTCACACAGACAAGTTTATATTATATCTGCAATAGTATTACTGTAGTAATGCGTTAAACACAGACAATTGATTAAATTTCTTTTTAATAGAAGAATAGTCAATATTTTTGCTTGGATTGGAGATCTTGTATATAACTTGTTTTAAAGTTTTAATTGTGCTAAATGCTGTATGTCGTTATCATCTATGATACGTGTTCAGTTAAAAGGACGAAATCGGTCAATTAATTCACATAGTCCCTATATATAACTATAACCTATATAACCCCCCATTCAACACAACCTTTTATTATAAAAAGAAATCAACATACTCACTGGTGTTAACTATAATATGCATACAACAGCTTAAGTCAACTTAAGCAACTGTGCGAATACATATAAAACTTATGTGACAAACTATAAAGTACTTTAAAGATTTTCATCAAGTTTCGTGAAATTTTATTTTCTTAAGCAAAGAGCGACGTGGGCCGCATATTCCGTACGGAATCAGTTGTTTGTTTATTGTACACAAAGAAAATAAAGAACAAAATGAAGAGGAACAAGTAAGAGTTCTATATTCGGCTGTGCCGAATCTTATATACCCTTCACCATGATGTGTTAAAAAACAGTCATTACGAATTTTATTACAAAAAATCAAAAAATACCAATTGTAGTCCATTTTATACGATCTTAATTAATCCGTGCTCTACATGCTTAATTTCATACTTCTAGGTTCAATATTATAGAAATTGAAAAAGTACCTTTTGAAGAACGAAAAAGTACCAAAAACTTCTCTTTTATGGGTTCCCACTTAATCCAGGCTCTACATAATGTTTCTAGGTTCAATATTATAGAAAATTCAAAAAGTACCTTTTGTAGAACGAAAAAGTACCAAAACGTCCCCTTTTATGTATTCTGGACTAATCCGGGCTCTACATACTTAATATCATGTTTCTAGGTTCAATATTGTAGAAAATTCAAAAAGTACCTTTTGTAGAAAGAAAAAGTACCAAAAAGTCTATTTTTGCAAGTTCTTACCTAGTCAAGGCCCAACATGCTAAATTTCATGCTTCTAGGTTCAATATTATAGAAATTTCAAAAAGTACCTTTTGAAGAACCAAGTACCAAAAGTCTCCTTTTATGTGTTCTGGGCTAATCCGGGCTCTACATACTTAATTTCATGTTTCTAGGTTCAATATTATAGAAAATTCAAAAAGTACCTTTTGTAGAACGAAAAAGTACCAAAAAGTGCCTTTTTATCGGTTCTTACCTAGTCAAGGTCCTACATTCTAAATTTCTAGGTTCAGTATTATAGAAAAAAAGGATCTTTTGTAGAACGAAAAAGTGCCAAAAAGTCCCCTTTAATGTGTTCTCGTCTAATCGTACTTAATTTCATATTTCTAGCCAATAACAACGTAACGTAACGTCATATTCATTCTTTGATTTGTGTTTATAAACAAGAAACCACAATAGAAAAAAAATTACCGTTCGATACTGTGTTTTGTTTTTGTTTGTTTATTATTGTTTTGTATAAGCATGCACGAATTTAAATTTTTCATGAAATTTTCAGAGGTGGTCTTGGAATTTTACTCATATCTTCGTTATTTATGGACCGATTGGACTGATTTTAAATAGCGTTCTATCCAATAGAATTATTGAAAATTCGGATCTCGCAGATATCTGCGGTCTTCCGAAAACTGATTTCAACATACACACAGACAGAGTATATATATTTATATACTTTATAGGGTCGGAAAATTATATTATAGAAATTACAAACGGAATGACAAACTTATATATACCCTTCTCACGAAGGTGAAGGGCATAAAAAGAAAATAAAAATTTATTTATTTCGATAAAATATTATGAAATATGTATTTTTTATTAATGGGGCCTAATTGTTTTAAATGCACTTAAGTATAATACAGCCACCTAAAAGTTTCTTCGGATTTTTAAGTACTTGAGAGACTACTCGTTCGGGCCTTTAGCTGCGTACAATTGGGATAACATATTCGTTGATTTGGTTTTCTTATTTTTGTTTATAGTTGTCCAATTAACAATTGGTGTTGTACGGTAGTATATTAGTATATTTTTTATTATTGATTTTTTTTGTTTGCACAGTGGTAAATTCCGGCAAAAATCTATAACTTCTTTATTTCTTTAAATAAATAGGTGAAATTTTTCTTATAGGTAAGGTTTGTTTAGTACTAAGGGCAATATCGGTTGAAGATTTCGCCTAGACCCCATAAAAGTGACCCACGGAAAACTCCTTAAATATGTTAAATATGAAGCAATTTCCATGAAATTAAGTTTTATGTACCCATAAATTTTACAGAATAGTATGGCGGACATCAGTTCATATTTGACCCTAGTACCCGTATAAGGTTCTTAAATGCTGATAATTGGGTTAAAAATACTAGTAAAGCAACGAAATTTGGCACAAACCTCTCGACCAAATTTTTTGGCAATCGTTCCATAATTGACCCTACCTACCATATAAGGTCCCCTACTGATAATTACTTTAACGCTCATTGCTGGCTTAAAAATATCTGTATATTTTAAGTTTTAAGTAAGTTTTATAGGAATCTAAATTTCTCTATAAAATTTTATGAGAATTGGTTTATAATTTCCATATTAGGTTCCTTTCAAAAATTTAACACTCATTACTGTCTTTAAAATATTTGTCTAGCAATGAAATTCGACACAAACATGTTTTATGTGAACATAAATATGTGTATCAAAGTTTGTGACATGTGGTCCATAATTGGCCCTATCTCGTTTCGTTCCGTTCCGTTCAGGACGGAATGGCGCACAAGGTTTACATTGACAGCCAGCCGGACAGATGGACGGACGGACATGTCTTAATTGACTCAAAAAATGATTCTGAATCGATCGGTATATTTTAAGGTGGGTATTGGACCAATATTTTTGTGTGTTACAAACATCAGCACAAACGTATAATACCCTCCCCACTATAGTGGTGTAGGGTACAACGCAAAAGAAAGTTCTTAGTGCAAAATTTTAAGAATCTAGTTTCATTTGTTTCCTAGATAAAAGATTTTTTGTATTTTAATTGTGTTAGTGAAAAAAAACTCACATGTATCCCAGCAGTTCAACAAAGAGTCAATGCATACGAAAAAGACAGTAATTTCCACTTATAGTTATACACCTGGATGATCGTAATTAGTATGTTTTGGGTCATTCGTCACGAATGTTTTCTTGAATATTTAGTGTACTCTTTGTAAGCGGGAGCGGAGACAGTCGTCTCTTTACTGTCCTCAAGTAACCTAGAGATTATACTCTTAAAAGTTGTTTTTTTTTCGAAAATGAAGACAGTCGTCATTTTAGTGTCCCCTTTGTAAGCGAGAGCGGAGGCAATCGTCTCTTTACTGTCTCTTTGTAGGGTGTAGAGTGACGATTAACTTCCTCGTAGGACAAGCCCATGTTAAAATGGTCGGTCACCTGGGTAGTCAGGTGGCTAGGGCCACCACAAGTGGTAGGTTAAGTGGTCAGTTCGGGACTGTCCCGTCGAACTGCTGGGAAATTGCGGTGTGAGTTTTTTTACTAACAATCAAAAAACTTACAGTTTGCGTCAAACAATTTTATGTGTCGCCAGGGCGCTTTACTCAAAAATATTGGAAATTTAAGATATAAAAATAGAAAAATAGTGATTTAATTGTTTGTTCTTTAATAATATTAAAGGATAATCAAGGACCTCCTTGAAACTTAAGCAATTTATACTATTGTGCGATGATAATGCTGTCCAAGTTTTATCCAATTTAGTTGATAATAAGTACAGGAAAATTAATTTATTTCAGAACATATTCAAAAAAAAGCAAAATTTCAAGTGTCAATTTTTGCATGTTGTGATTTGAATTTTTCACAGACATTTTTCAGGGGGATAGCTATGAATGATAACAGAGGATATATTTAAAAAGTTTATTAAAAATATATAATTTAAAAGTTTAATGATGTTTTTATACTCTCCTGTATAATTTCCCAAATGGTTTATACGCTCTTATTCGGCTCCACGCTTCATTTGTTAAAATCGAATGACTGTTTCCATAGTTGTTCAGTCATCAACATTTCTAATTTTGAATAAAAATTCCCAAGATGACCTACTTTAGAGACCCATACGTCATAGAAACAGCAATTAAGAGTAGAATGTATGTTTCGAGTTAAATCTAAATCGAAAGGGTTGAAAACAAACGGAAACAAAACTTTTGTCGAGTTATTTAAAAAGTAGATGACATTTTATATACTATTATTGCTGATTGAAATCAACTTAATAACAATTTATAAAGAATTATATAAACCCAGCAAAAATGATAATGAGTTATCAAGATAATGTAGTTATTTAATACTAGTCTAAAAAGTACCATAAAATAGTTTTTAAATACAGCACTGAGTAAGCGGAAATACTAACAAATACAAAAAATAACTGTAGAGCCAGGTTTAAGCCCGGGAATGTCGGGTAAGCACATACATATGTGACCAGTTATTTTTTGAACCTCGTGGAATAAAAATAATATGTTATTCACCCCAAAAAAGTACTTCCACACTGCTTCAACATAACTTGCCTCCTTAAAGGGCAAATGAGATTTTTCCTGGGAATAAACAAATTAATTTTAATCATGTTCAGATAAGGAAAATTTGTTTCACCTTTCGGATTTAATATAAATTTATTGAATGTATATTTTATTAATGTTTAATTTGCTATGGTAATCCGTTAACAAAACCCATCTTAATAGGGACATTAAACGGATAAAAAACCATTCAATTTATATTCACACCGGCATTCTTTCAATTAAACTCTTTTGGTTTTTATTGGCCTCTTTTTCTAATACAAAGAGATTTTATAAGCACTTTTTACGAGCGTAGCAAATCTTAAATATCTTATTCTATTTTTTGTGTCTTCAACTTTAGAATCTTATAAAATTTAATGTTTTAATGCAACAACAAAATCTTCTTTCTGCTATTGAAGGAACAAAAAAAAAAAAAAAAAACAAGAAGTGTGTTTAAAAAACCCGTGAATATTAAAATAAAAACTTTTTCCTTCCCCATACTGTTGTTGTTATTGTAGCCGAAGTTTTTGTTGCTAAACATATGTTTGGCTATAAACTAAAAACGGCTGAAGACATAAAAAAGTAACAAAAAGGAAAAAAAGTATAAAAGAAAATAAGGAAATTGTTACATTACTCAGTAAAAGCCTCTATAGTTACATGTTTGTATAAACATAATACACTGTATGAGTAAACTTTTTCGTAATAAGTACATTTTTGTTTTTAACGAAAACAGTTTCTTGACAAGAATAAAAACAAATATGTAGTAAGAAAAATAATAGCAATATATAAAAATTTTGCATTTTTGTTACACGTGTTCAGAATATGGCCCTTGTGGTGGAATCACATGATGCAATTTATCGATATTCACAAATAACACAATCTGAATGTAATTCAGTTTGAATAAGCTACGAATTACGAATGAATGAGTACTATATCTCTCAAAAGAACCTTAAGTCACAAATCTGCTAGTCCATCCAGATATTCTGAAGACAAACACATCGCCGAAATCAAGCTCCACAGAAGGTAGTCTGTGGACAATTTGGTTGAAGAAGACACCGGTAGCATCTATGATACGCAGTTTACGATACCGGTAATCTGACAGGCAAAATTCCAACAGATTTACAAAATAAGATAGAAGATCAGGTCAACAATAAGATAAGTACTACTAACTCGCCAGAAAAAAGTATTTTTTTAATTGGGAAGGTGCCGATTGAAAGGGCTGCTAAAACAGGCCCTGATAAGGTATTGTCAGTAAAGTTGAAGAGTAAAACCATAAAAGCATGGAGGAAATCACTTATTTGCCAAAATTGTAAAGGTGCAATTAAAACTATGCTTTAGGTTATCCAAATAAACCTCTATCGGATCGATACTTTAACTGATTTGCAACAAAGTTTCTGGACTATATCCCGTAAATTTCCAACTTTTCTACACAGAGAACTTAAATGAAATGTTTCGTTCGTTTTCACACATTGTTTTACACATCAGATGTATGTTTTACACATCATTGAACTTAAGCAATAATGCTACCTTGGTCAACAGAATTAGAGAAGTATTTGTTTCAGGATTGGAGAGGACAGCTAGATAAAAGGTGAGATCCGTAACCTTAGAAAGACTATTCGCACACTATATAACCGTGCTCTGCGTAAAGAGACATCTTTATACTGTCATGTGTAGCAAACTTGGTAAATATAAGAAATATTATATTAAACGAGACTCCTGAAACTTTTGACAAATCGAAAATAACAAAATTCTTATTAAAAACTCTTGTTCAACCGAAATCTATGATCGATGACACAGGATATGAAGAAGACATAAAACTCCTAATATACTCTCATATCACAGTAATATTCTTACTTAATCCAGTTTAGACTAGTTTTACATATGCTGAATAGGTACACAGTAACTGGATTAACTTCATGCTAAGGAACAGATGGATAAGATGGCTGCGAAGTATTTCGTGGTACACCACAGGGTGACATTGTCCTCTTTACCACTATTAATAGTCTTCTAACCCTATGTATTGTTTGCTATTAATCCAGCGTAGAGTAAAATTTCATATGTTGTTTTCCAAAATATTCCGAGTCTATCGGGTTATCGATAGATGTTAGATGGATTAACCGCTATGTCAATATCCACATACCCGGGTATGATTTTATACCCTACACCACTACAGTAGGGAGGGTATTATGCGTTTGTGCTGATGTTTGTAACACCCAAAAATATTGGTTCTAGACCCACCTTAAAGTATACCAATCGGCTCAGAATCACTTTCTGAGTCGATTTAGCTATGTTAAAATCGGTTCATTATTTCGCCTAGTCCCCATACAACCGTACCACCCGAATAGGGCCTTTAGGCTCATAATTACGTTAAATGTTCTATTATATCAACAAAAATCTGCAAAACTTAGTTTTATAGAACGATAAATGACAATACTAATTTTTATAGTGATCGGGCCTCATTTGACTCTAGCCCCCATACAAACTCCACTCAGAAAATGTCTTTTACGTCAAAATTTAATTATAATTTCTAATAAATCAGTTGAAATCTACATAAATAATTTTGAAGTACACGTAAAATGTTCCACAAAATAAAGAACAAATTAAATGCTTTATTTTTTTAAATTATTCACTGACTGGTGTAGGGTATTATATAGTCGGCAATGTCCGACTATACATTCATACTTGTTTTCATTTTTGAAGTGATATATCTTGAGATCTAAGAAAATACTTATATACATTTTTATGGCTGATTACCTCGTGTATAGTTAGCTGTACTTTTTAGATGGCATAAGAGATTTTGTAAATGAAGTTGTTAATTTGAGGTGTTTTATTTTTTCCGTCAGAAAATAAAACTCATTTTTAATAATAATGCTTCGGAAGAAATTAAAAAAGCTTATGTTTAGCCATAACAGAAAATTACCATTTGCCATTTTTGATTCAGATTTTTTCAACGTCAGTTCAAATCAACTATTTAATAGATAAACTCAATAAAATAAGAGACTGAAAAAAATATATAATATGTTTTTCGAATGGAAAAACAAGATGGTAAAAATAAGATGGTAAAAATAAAACTCCTCAAATAATTCTTATTTTATGACTTTTATTTTTTTGTTAAAAAATAACTGTTATTAGTGGAGATAAGATCGCTTTTTAAATGACCATATATTCTGAAATACGAGTATATTGGTATATAATAGTATAGGTCTACGTTGACTCCAACTTAGAGATTTTTTGGGTTAAATCTTTCAGAATAACAGTTATTTACAGTCCCTGTTATATTCAGCATAATTTTACTTTACTAAGTCATATACAATAAAAAAGTTTATGTCATCAAAATTAGCCCATATTTGTTAATTTTACAGGGCCCATAAACATTTCACATCAAAATTTATGAATAAATATACATGACTCTGTATTTGAAACTAAATTTGTTGTTTAGTTTTTTTTTTCATAAGACACGAGAATGTATAGAATTCTAATAATAAAACATGAGATTTATAATCGAACTTAATTTTTGTCCGATAACTGACATATAATTTTTATACATACCGGGGTGTGTTGGGTATTGATACAAGAGGTTAAAATAGAAAATCGGCCATAAATCGGTTTAAAATATATATCTGATTATTTTTGAAAAATGTACATTACTCTAAAAGCGTAGTCCAAATTTCAAGCTGATACGATATATAGATACTTGTGTTTTAAAAATAAATTATATTTTGTATTTTGTTTTAAATATTTTTAAGGCTGTGTTATTACACACTTTGTTTCTTAAAAAACTGTGATGTACGTGATTTTGCATTATGAAAATATTGTTTTTGATAATTGGTGTAGATTGGCGTAGACGCATAAACATTTTAATGGAGAAGATTGTATCAGATAAGTTATTTTGCATTTTAGTTGACGATATGTATTTCTAAAATACACATACAAACATATGTATTTATAAAAATTTGTTTTTATTAAGAAAATTCGTAACTCGGAACATGAAGAGCATCCACACCTTAACAACACGTCACTTTCGTTTAATTTAGAGATTTTACCAAATTAGTTGTTGTTTTGGTTTCTGATGTTGATGTTTTGTCTTTTTTGATCTGTTTGTAGAGTATGTCTTCATTAATATTCACTCATTAAACTCATTATTTGAACGTTACAATCTTAAAATTTTACTTATGTATGAGTAAGTGTATAAGTTTAGTATCCTGTAAGTTAATACTCATGAGTTGGTAACAAAGATGGATGTTTTTGTTATATGTATGTTGAATATATTTATTTTATACAAAATGCAACTATTAAAACTTTTATCAACTAAACAAAGTACAAAGTACAAGATGACGAAGAGGAGAGGAAAAAGAAACGCCACTTTTTTCTAGCATTTTATTACTTTTTATATTAGTTGCATATAGGGTGCTGTTTTCTTGTTTTTAGTTTTTCCTTCTTGTTTTCGTTTACGTTTTAAGAACGCAACTTGTAGTGAAACTTAATAAGGAAAAGTTTAAAGACATAAAGAAATTGGTAAACTGTGTGTTTTTTAACTACACACTGTTTGTAGTCAACATGACCAATAAAAACATTTTTGAAAGTTAAATTAGTGTTAAAGAAATAAAATTACAAGAAAAACTTAAAAATGTTTTAGGAGAAAAAACAAAAAACTTTTTAATTAACGCTACTTTGTAAATTTATGCAACAAGCAACACAACTTGGCAACAAATTTAAGTTCATTTTTAAAATAACTGGCTTTTCGGCATTATATTCACTGTCGTTGTGTTTGTTTGTTTATTGTGCAATTTTAATATTCTAATACAAACAAAAAACAAAATATTTTGTTATATTTGTATATTTTAAAATAAAATAAAAGCTGGAAAAAAAATGCAAAGAAATTAGAATTAAACATGCAATATCACCCCACCCACATTAACAATAACGCTTGCTGCATATTTGTACGAATTTTAAAATGCACTTATATACAAATATTTAATATATATTTCAATAGTTTGAGGTTTTATATTTGAAAATTTGCATTTTGTTGAAATCTGTATTGGTGTAGGATTAACACAATTTCTACAAAGACAAAAGGATTTTCACATTTTAGTGGGCATTGTTTTAAACTACTCTACTTATACTTTCTGTTACAAGAACATTCTTCTTTAAGTTTTTGTTTTTCACACTCGGTCCTTTTTTTCAACAATAAGAGAAAATTCTTTACAGTCTAGTAACTTTACAATAAAAAACTTTTTTATCTTTCGATTTTTTCTTTATATTTTTTGTATTATTTTTGTAAAAACATTTTTGACATCAATGCTGAGTTTGTAAATAGCAAAGAAGAAAAACACAAATAATGTTGGCATGTGAAAAGTCAGAAAATTTAGTTGCAGGACATTGTTTAAAATTCACGAGAGTATTTTTGTATAAACACATGGTAGTAACATCACTACATACATATCAACATATTATTTCCTCGCAATTCTGTATAGTTGCCCCAAACTTTAAGTTCGTTCAATATGCACTTCATGCAATAGATTACTTTAAGTTCGTTAAATACTTAAGTGTTTTAAAAGCTGCTGTACAAAAATTAAAGTTTAAAATTATTTTATTTTATCTTTATATTGACTTTCCAAATATATACAAATTTGAAATAATCAAGTGCTATGACATTTGGGATACTACACGTGAAGCTATTGGGCTACATAAATGTATTCACACTTCCAAACATGGATATTTATGTATTTGTAACTATTTTTAATTCTTTTGTTTTTGTTTGCTAAGTAACATCCTGGCATAGTTTTTTCCACTGTTTTTTCTTTTGCTTTGCAAAAATAATGTCAAAGACAAAAATAGTATCACATTCAACTTTCATCATTATTTTTATTTTGTATTATTTCTTATTCTACATCTTTTAGTTTTTTCCTTCATTGTAGTACTTAGTTGTTGTGACAATTTTAACCAAATGCTTCCATGTTTTGTAAGATATTAACAATAATGCATTGTTGCTTAAATCAATAATTGCTAAAAACTTTTATGAGCATTAAAGCGAAGTTTCCTATCCATTGGTATATAATACATCTATTTAGTGCTTTTCGCTTATAAAATTAATCAAAGAACATTTAGCACTTGATGGTAAAATTTACTATTTTGTTATTTATTTTTTCAAATTTGTTTTCTCAAAATGTAAACGGTCAGTTAAGAGAAAATCTCCAAAAATCGACAAATAAGTTGTACTTAATCACGTACTTTTCAATAACTTTTCTTAAGAAATGTTTGAAATAAAACGTTAAGAAAACGTTATAAAACATATAATCATCGCCTGCACAAACTATCATCAAATCTTTACTATACTAAACTTGCATATTAACGACATACTGATTTATTTATTACGGTATATAATACTCAACATGACAAAATAAATATTCCTACTTATATTTTAATAGGCTTTGTTTTTGTCCATCATTAAAATTCTTAAAATTAATCAAAACTAACATTTATGTAGAATTATTGTCCCACCAAAGTTTTCCCAGGTCAAACACTATCATCCTTTTGTATCTTACATCATAATATGTAAATAACTATTACATTCACAATTTATCACATTTATCTTTGAAAAATAAAAGACAATAAATTCATATTTTCCCCTTGCCTAAGCCTTTCTGTATATATTTACGAAGTCTATCTGTATACATTAACAAAAAATATAATTGCAAAATACTAAAGGAAAACATCAACAGAGAAGTACCATTTTTATACTCTCCTCTCTTTTTTCTATAATAAAAGAATGAATTTTTGTTGCTTTACTTTCTTATTTTGTTTTCTATTTTTTAACTCAAGCAACTGTTTGTGCGATTGTGCATTGATAGAAACTTTAAACGTTTATATTTCTAAAACTACAGAATTGATTTTGAACATACATAGCAGCGAGGCTCGCTAATCTGTATTAAACAAAACAAGAATCAAGAAAAGCGGTCCAGAAATAGAGCTGGGAAATGTTACCAATCGTTTTGGTTTTGCGTTTTAATATACATAAATACAAGCGTACACAAAGGGAGCTTCGCTTTTCTAATCGAAATTAAATTAATAATTCGGTTTATAAAAATATGTATGTAAAAAATATAACTGTAAAATACAGAAACAAAACACCTTCAGATATTAAATGCACTCTTCTCTCTTTTATCAATGAGTTCTTTTGTTGCAATTTTTTGTTATTTTTTGTTTTGTTTTGTTTTGTTTGCTCAAGCATACCTACGTGTGACTTTTGTTTCTATGTATAAGTAACAACTTTACGCTTATAACTCCCACAATTCCTAACCGATCTTATTAATACATATATTGTGCACATCTGAAAACAAAATCCTTCAAATAGATGTATTTTTTTGCTTATATCGGATGTATAATGTAAGAGTAAAAGGATGATGATATTTTTGAAAACATGAAAAATGGCAAAAAAATAATGTGAACATAAAAAATTACCAAATTACCAAAAAGATCAAAATCGCCAAAAGAAAATTAGATTTTTTTCTTTCAAATTTCTCTCTAAATTGTGCGTATACTTAATATGGAATAACAATAAATCATTATCACGTATACGTAAAGGTGTCGTTAATAAAAGCACAATGTAAAACATTTTACATACTTAAAATGTAACAAGTTAAAGTGCTATATTTGTGTGAGCGGAGTCTTCAATATCCGCCACCTGCAACCTTTAGATAAATATTCCTCAGATATTCTTAAGCCACATATTGTTGAATAAAATTGTGGACATTTAAGTCAAATTTTTAAGGGGGCTTTTCATGGGGGCTAGGGTCAAATGAGGGACATTAAGGCTAGTATAGATCTTGGTTTTGTAGCTTTTTGTCGACATATGAGTATATTAAACATAATTATGAACTTTAAAGTCCTACATCGGTAATGGACCGATGTTAACCATTTTCAATAGGCTATATCTACGGTATCATAGAAGATCACGTGACAAGTTTCATTGAATTATCTTAAAAATTGTGACCTGTAGTCTGTAGTTCAGTTTTAAGAGGGCTAGGTGAAATAATGGACCGATCTTAACCATTTCCAATAGGCTTCATCCCAGGGAAAATAGAGAATTAAAATTAAAGTTTAATTAAAAGCTTTACATGGATGGAAAATAATTATAAGCTGGTTGGTATACTACAATGTGGATATAGGACCAATATTATTATGCGTTACAAAAATCACTACAAACCCACTAAAGTGGTGTACTTTATAAATACAATTAGAGTAGTGGAAAAAATTATACATTTGTGGAATGTTTTAGTAAAAGGGAGTGTAATTCGTTTAAAAATACACTTTTTTAAAAGCGAAGTTCACAAAATATTCTATTCAAATCTACATTCATTTGTTCTGGAAAATGTGCTTTCAAAAAGTACCAAACAATTTACCCGAATTTGATCCTATAGTGGCCTTAATACCCGAATTTCAAAATAATGTACAGTAAAATACTGTTTTCTCTTTTTAACATCAAAAAAAAAAAAAAAATAAAAATAAAATAAATAAAATAAATAAATAAATAAATAAATAAATAAATAAATAAATAAATAAATAAATACTTAATGATTTTAAAAAAGTACGAAACTGATATTTCATAATTATTGAAATTTTATTATATTTATTAGTTAAAAAGAAAAGGTACTAAATCACCTTTGTTACTTATTTTTACGAATTTCAAATAAGGACCAAAAAGGAAAATTAGCATAATTAGCATAATTTGTAATTTTATTTTTAATGAGGGCGACGAGTCACGAAATTTTGTAAAAGGTAAAAAGTAGCCTTTTGTTACTTTTAGACATACAAGAACTCACTATGGAAATTTCTGAAAAATTGGTGCAGTCGTTTAGATGCTTATAAAGCAAACAAACAATCATACAAACATACATGAATTTTTTTATATAAAGATAAACACTAGTAATTTTATGTAGCATTATATTATTCCGAGGTTTAACTACCTCGAATGGTTACTCATTATATACGAAAACGTCCGTCTATTAAAAGCTACTCGTCCGTTTTTTATGTTCTCGTTAGTTTTTACTTTTTCTAGAAAGTTCCTTAAATCTCATATACTTAATATCTGGTCGTCTCATTCTAACCAATCAATCTTCCGACTTCCACAGTCCAACGGTCAAAAATGTAGTAACAAGGGGCACTTTAAAATTTATTTTTTCATTGTATTTTAGAATGTAGATTTTTTACACGTAGATATGCATATTGGTTTTATCTTATTTGTAAGTTTTTGGCTGCCACGTAACTGTACTCCAAATAAACAAGGGATGAGAGAGTCGTCACTTTATTGTCCATCGAGAAAAGACAGAGGAAAGACATCTCCAGTTTTGTCTGAGTGCAAAGATAATAATAAGTTATACTATTTGATCATATTTTAAGTTATTTTATTTAAATGTAGTAAACTTTACAAAGTTTGTTTAGACAAGTATCGCGGAAAATTTTGTCGTGTAATAATAGTAATTACAGAAAAAGTTATCTTTTCATAATTTTTTAGACTAAGACCGGTGGTCATAAAATACATAAGGCTCCCTTTAATATTTTTCTTTCTTTAACTTGATTATTCTAAACATTTGACTGGTGCCTATAATTCTATTGCTCCCAAAACCCAGTAATTTGTATTACAAATAAATTATTATTATTATTGGATATCATGTCGATTAATAAAAGTTTATTATATTTTAACTGTATAGTTAGCTGGAAAAATAACAATAATTCTACAGAAAACAAGTATGAATGATACTCTACACCAGTCAGTATGTTAAAAATGGGGATTATTAAAAAATAAAGCATTTGATTTGTTTTTTAACATTATTTCGGAATATTTTTACTTTTTTGGGAAAAAAGAGGAATTTTTTACAAGAGAAGTAGAGGAAAATATGGGCCTATCCTTATAAATGTTGCTAGAAGAATTTACGTCTACTTCAAAGTTATTTATGTAGAAATTATGGGGGCTAGATAAAATAATGGACCGGTTTTATCCATTTTCAATAGTTTTTGTCCTTGGACCAAAAAAGTGTGTGACGAATTTCATACAATTATCTTGAAAATTGAGACCTGTATCTTGCGCACAAGTTTTACATGTACAGCCAGCCAGACGGACGGACATAGCTTAATCGACTCAGAAAAGGGTTCTATGTCGATTGGTATACTCTAAGGTGGGTACAGGGCGAATATTTTTGTATGTTACAAACATCAGCACAAACCCAATATACCGTCCCCACTAAAGGGGTGTAGGGTATAAATATTTATGTATATGAACGTAAATATGTGTTTGTACATAAAACAACCCTGCAAAATAATAAGAAATATAAAAACTATATGATTAGTAACATACAAAAAAAAAACTCTGTTATCAATAATCGGCAGAAAATGTACACTTGACTAAAGTGCTTTCATAAACTTTTACTGTTGAAAATATTCGTAAAATGAACTATACAATTATTTTACAGGGTATTCTTACCAGCTATTGTAAATCTTTATATCAGATCAATATCATAAAATAACTAGTCTGCAATAATTCCCAAATAGGTCTTAATTTTAGTAACTTATTATAATTTTAGTGCATTATATAGGGCATAAAATCCCTAAATAATTCTAATTCAAAACGCTATACAAATTTTCAACATTTTTCCGTATAGACTCTAAATTACATCCGTACGTATTTCGATAAGAGGCAAAAATAATGTACCTGTTAAAAAGATTTTAAAACATATCATGGACCAAAAAAACCTCTAACAGAATTCGAAAAACATTTTCTCACAATAAGGTCAAAATTATGGAAATTTTGAGAATTATTTCGAACAGACATATTTTAAATATATTATCTTGATCAAGATTTTTAATCGCTGTTATGAAACTGTGTTTAGTACTATTAAAAAGTATTCTTACATGAGAGGTATTTCTACATGCGATTTTTAGAAAGGTTGTTCCTAGGGACACTATATTTCAGCTATAGAGACTCATATAATTCTGAAGTAAGAGCAATTACAGAACTATGAAAAAACAGCCGTACGTACATTCATATGAATCTGTATATATCGGGGTTAGAAAAATTGCCACCTCTTCACAGAAAATAATTCGTTTTTAATAAATTGGCCCTATTTCTTTAATTTTATTATTCTTTACTAAAATTTGATATTTTGGTCTAGAAAAAATGTTTTAATTGAATTTCTACTTAAACCGTGCACATTTCTCGTACTTTTACATAAATATGTACTTATATACAAATGTATTTTTGTGTAAAGTGTTAAGTAAAGTATTTTAAAGATTCTTATTTTTTATTATCCTTATGTCCATAAAGTACGCATTATTATGAGCAAAACGTAAGAAAAACATAAACAAATAGAAACAAACTAAATAAATAAAAACGAACGATATAAAAAATTAAAGACATTTTCAGAATCAGAACAAGAAGATGTGTTAAAGTGTGTGTGACCGACTTTCAGATCTAAATGTGTGTATCTGTGTATAAAAGTGCAAGTGCTAGTGTATTTGCAACTTGTTAACAAAATATTATTATGCTCGTATATGGAGTAAAGTACAATTTAACAACCGTAAACATAAAATTTATATAAAAAAACATATTTTTACACATCATAAATTGTTGTTGCTCTCTATACTGGCTGTTGTTGCAGTTGATGTTTTTGTTGATGCTGATGATGTCCTCATCATCATCAACCCCATAATCCTTTATGATAAAATGAGTGATATGGAACATATGAGCATAAAAAGTTATTTTACATTATATGCAAGTTGTTAACGAAAATTGCTATAAATTTATGTCTCATTGCATAATTTTAACAATATTTTTAATAGTTTTATAAAACTTGTATTTATAGTAAGTACAACATCAGCCATGACATCATAATAGCAATCATGCAAATGTGAAACCCAATAAGCAATTTACTTAATCATGAGAAACTAATTAGTTTAATGTCATATTTTTAATTAGAGAAAATTAGCTGATAATTATGATATTTAATTAATATTTACATGAAGTTCATTCATAAAAGAACTTGTCTGTACTTACTTATGTACAATGTATATTTTTGTATATTAAAGTTTACTGAATACATTTAATGTGTATATATTTACGTAAACATCATTAAATGCATACATATGGGGGATTTCATGCTAATTGACCTAATTTTTCTTACCAGTGTTTTCTACTCGGGAAGATTGTGACCTGATTTTCAATGAAAATTTTAATTTTGGTTCACATGTTCAAAATCGACAAGTAAGAGTGTTTTATTCGGCTATGCCGAATCTTATATACCCACTAGGGTGGGTCGAAAAAAAGTTGAATCAGTCACACCCTATGATATGATATATATTACACCGCCATTTTAAGTCCGATAGTAACATATGATATATCAATATTTATGGCTTGGATTTAGCTACATTTCACCCTTAGATGATTTTTAAATTAGACGCAACATTCTATGCCCGACTTCTGATATCTCGGATCCTTCCCCAAAATCAAAAATTTTGGCTATACTGGAAAAAATACATTTAATTATAGGCTTTTAAAATGCTCACTTTTATGCCTAAAGAGCTTTTATACAGGTATATAAATAAACCTGTGTGGTTCTAAATACAAACAATTAATTTGCTAGGGATATGGTCAAAAACATTTTATTTAATTAATTTCCAGTACAAAAAATTGCATCCTACTCGCTATATTAACAAAAGAAATATAATTTTATTCTGCATTTAATTCTATAATTTAATAACAAAGTCACGTCGGTACATAAAAAATTATTTTTTTATTTTATAAAAATCTATGAAAAATTACAATGTTATGTTAAGATTTATAAAAATGTTTTTCATGTTTTTCCCATACAACTACTTGTATGTTTCTTTTTTAACAATTATTAAAAATATTTATACTAATTTTTATAAACTGTGATTAATTTTTTATGATAAATTAGCCATTCTTTTTAATAGGTTCATATTTTTAGAGAATCGGGAATGACATATCATATGATACCAGATATGAGCATAATATAAAATATGATTTATTTTTTTAATATATCATTTATACTGAATGAAAAACTGATTTTCTGAAAGAGATCTAGGATCAATTATGTATCGATCCTATTATAATTTGGTGTTTGATTTATTTTCTTATAGAAGATAAATTTGCAGTATTTCATCCTAATTGAAGTGTTTAAGAGGAAATTAATGAACTTGAAGCCATTTTTAAGAGCTCCAAAGTAATCCAAAGGATTTAATCCATTTTCAAACAACTTCGTTCTTGGGTAAAATGAGAAATATCAGCCTATCTGTATCGAATTATCTGGAAAATTTTGACTTGTAGTTTGATTACAAGACGGATGGATAAAGCTAAACCACTACAGTGCTGTAAAATATATTAAACTTTTCTTTTTTTCGATAGAAAGTCGGATCTGAAAGGGTTTGTAGCTGAAAAAATAACATTTTTATAATTTAGTTTCCAAAAAAATGTTTTCGACTCTTTTTCCTGGCAAATTGATTGATTGTCGTAAGAACAGTTGATAATGAATATATGAACATTTTTAAATATATATAAGATGGCTGTTAATGCATAAAAGTGAGCATTTCATATAATGAAAGGCTTTTTATTATTGTATAGCTACAATTTCAGATTTTGGGGGATGATCCGAGATATCAGAAGTCGAGCATAGAATGTAACGTCTAATTTAAAAATCGTCCAAGAGTGAAATGTAGCTACAGCCAAGCCATAAATATTGATATATTATATGTAACGATCGGACTTAAAATGACGACGTAATATATTAAAAACAAAAAGGGCGGTATTTCTAGGCGTTTCAAAAAAATATTTTTTTATATTTTTAGAAATGTTATTAACATATCTTTAATTCTAGGGGGTGACTGACACTACTTGTTTTGTCCATAGAGACCGACCCACTCTAATACCCACCATCAAACCTCGTATGACTCGAAAGAAACTTACTTATTTCGAATTTCATCTATATACTTGTTTTTTTTAGGGCAGTTATAAGCGTTAAATTAATTTTTTGAAGGGAACCTTATATAGGGGGTAGGGTCAATTATGTGTCGATCCTCATAAAATTTGGTAGCCAGAATTTGGTTCGTATTAAATTCATTTGTGTCGAATTTCATCGCCACACTCGTACTTTTAAGCCATTAATGAGCGTTGCAGTCATTTTCTGAAAGGGACCTAATATGGGGGGTGGGGTTTTTAAATTGAAAAAGTGGCATGACTTTTATATCGCCAATTTACCGTAATATGCTAAAAATCTTTTTTTTTGGGATAATAGATATGGTTCCTAGAAATTTAAAAAGCACATGAAAACGAATTATGATGGTAGGTGGCTTATCGAGTTACTGCAATAAACCAAACAATTAGTGTATTATATTCTACTCATAGATAAACACTTATAACAGACTTATGTTCGTAATTTCAACAAATAGATATCTAAAGTGTAAAATAACTAGTAGGTAACTTTACCAAATGTGTAAGTTGATATGTATTTCAAATCAGTACCTATGGATTAAAATTACCAAATATTTTTACACCAAAGGTAACTATGCACTGATAGATATCTATTTGTTGAAATTACGGGCATTATTATTTGTTTAGTTTCTAAAACCAAGCTAATTATTTTTGTTTAGTGTGGATCTTACAAAAAAATCAATATCTCATTTAGATTCAAAAATATACGAATTTAAATCTCAGTTATTCAAAAAGTTTTCAAGTTTTTAAAAATACGCATCGATAAAAGCATGCACTTACTTGCCCAATAAATCAAACACTCCAATTTTATATAAATGAAGAATCAACCGAAAGAAAATTTTCTATAATATTAAATCTAAACACTTAATTCAAACATTGAAATACAAGGGCCTCGAGTTTCATTCTCACATTTAATCGCTAATTGGTCGTTATTTAGCTTTTGTAGTTTGATAGAATTCCTGTTAGTATTTATTTTAATTTGAAAAATAATAATACAATCAAAATTAAACATTCATCTCCTATACAAGAATAAGTTTTTAAATTAAATTTACAAAAAATATCTTACCTCTGGACAGATAAATTACAATACAAGCAACTAAAATACAAGCATCCTTATTCGTATACTATAAAAAACTTGCTTAGAAGACCTTACTTATCAACGATATTAAGAGGTTTCATTTCTCATATCCTTCGATTTTTTATTGTTTTGGAATTAATTTTTAAATTCTGCATTTTTTATTATGATTTTAGATTAATAACTTGTACGTATACATAATATTTAAATATTTTACATTAATTATGCGTAACCGTATATAATTATAAGGAAGAATCATGTGAATTGTCTTATGTGTATGTATGTATATGGTCACATTTATATTAATTCGTTTGAAAGTTAATTATAATTTCTTTTGTAAGTGAAATTATTTTACCATTACGAATCTGTTCTCAACCTTTACTTAAAAGTACTTTGCAAAATTTGCACCATTTTTCCATGGACAAGCCAAGTGGAATTGTGTCATTCATTAAATTTATTTTTAGCAATTGTGAAAACATTTTTACACAAAATACTTAAGCAACATACATAGAAGTGTTTTCTCGTAAATACATTTGAGAATTGTTGCAATAATGTGGAGGTTGAAAAGGGATTTTCGGACACAGTTTATGACCACTTTGAAAGTAAAACCAACAAACAAATAATGAAATAAAATCAAACTGAAAGAATGAACGATTTTATAGTCTTCACACCAACTAAATGAGTTTTATGTGTGTATTTGATTGTCTGTCCAATATGTGTATGTTAGTATTGCTAGTGGAAATCATAAAAGTTCATTTGTATTTGTAGAGGGTGATCAAATATTTGTTAGTGTTTGTATGATATACACACAAGTAAATATTAATACACATGTATGTATGTGTTTGAGTGTACGTTTGTATTTTTAAAATGTACTTGAATGTTGTAACAAGAATCCTTACAACAAATAAATGTTTCTGTAAGAACAATAAAATTTCGGGGTAAATTACAAACAAAATGTCGCTTAAATTTCCTGTAAAATATATTTACTGTTGTAACGACCAAACTAAAAAAAGAATATAAACATGCACACAATATTTTCCAAAATAATACAAAAAAGAAAAAAGAAGAAGAAAGTAATGAAAATATAACATCACATGAACGGAAATTGTGGAAAAAAGAGAAAATTTTCCAAAGCAAACAAACATTAAAGCTTAATAGTTTTTCTTTTTTTTTGCGAAAGCAACTAAATACATGTATGGGTATTTATATTGTACTCGTATATCCCTTTGAATACTATGAGTGAGAATACGTTGTGTTCATGTGTCAAAGAGGTTGCGAAATGTAAGAAGTTCTTGTCATTTCACACACATGTATAGATTCGACATGAAACATCAAATATTCTTTAACACTAAAACCGGAAGAGAGAACAACTTCAAGTACATACACAGTTAATAATCAACATTTTTACATTCACCAACATACATATGAACAACAACACAACAACTTTGTTTTCTTGTATATACATGGGAGTAAAAAAAAAGTATGGATAGGAAATTACTTAAAAGTAAAAATACGATAAGAACTTAACTCGTACATGTAGCTAGGAAAAAATGTTCTTTGTTACACCCTCACTTCATCACATTTAACAGCGGGAACATGATAAACACACATATATACATACATATGTTTATTATATGATGAAAGTTGTAATTAATATGTTCATGGCCAATAAGTATTTTTAAATTTCCTCAGTAAACTGGAAAAATTATCGTTTTTCCAGATATTTTCACCCGCTGTAAACTCTACCCAAGGCTCTGTTCATTAAACCTAGTGCGAAACTTTTTGATAAAATTAGAAATTTTTATCATGAGAATTTTTAAATAAAATTAAAAACAAATTTATTTTTTTTTTGCAAAATTCTAAAATTGTAACTAAACAAGCATGTTATTTAAGTTACTAGTTTCAGTTGACCCCATCTGATTTAAATTAAAATGAAAATATGAAATGGTCATTGGGGAAAAACACAAATATATAACCACTTTAGCAATATAAAAATAAATACATACAAACATATATTTACTATGTATTTTTAATGAGTTTTGTACTCAGACAAAATGGGAATAAACAAAAAAGTTATAAAATCAATTTTATGACTTTGTTTACCACTAGTGTTTTAAACTAAAAAACAAAAATACAACTACACAATGTATGTATATGAGTACAAATAAATTCAAATACATATATATTTATATACTTACCCGTATGTACTATGTATTAAGATTGTAACATCAATGTTGACGTAGTCATTGCCATTAAAAAATGTTCAACAATAATAACATTGAAGTCCATTCGTCAGATTTTTTATTGTTATACTTTTAAGGAATATTAGAGTAAGTATGTTGAACGAATATAAGTGCTAGATAAACATACGTAAGTCGTTTCAAAAATGTTTAAATATAATCTTCAAGTGTTTCAGTATATAAGTACATAGAAATGAATGTATTTTAATATTTGTAGAGGACAATTTTGTTTACATGAAGGTATTATTTAGTTATATATATCTAAAGAATAAAAATAATAAAATAAATTAAAAGTTACAGTAAAATGAATACAGAAGGTTTGTAAATATTTGTAAAGAAAAGATAAAAATTAAAATAAAATTGAGACTTTAATTTAGTTATACTTAAACTCTAATGTTAGTTAATAGGAATTTATGTATGTTATAATTCTAAACAGCACAACTATGTTAGTCAATGTGCCCAATAATAAATTGTATAATAAAAATACTTATGTGGAATTTATTCTTAATAAATTGATGATTTCACATCCAAGTTCGGGTCTAACATTTTTAAAACAATCCCTCAAGTAGGTTTTTAGTTTGTATCTTTATATTACAACTAAATGAAAGGCAATATACACACACATATACATTGACACACAAACACATATATTTCTACTTGTACATTTAAGTTTTTTTAGGATGTCCCTGTTAATTCTAAATTAAAAGTAATTTCTAATGTTTTACTTACACTTAATGAATGTGATATTTAACAAATATTTCTTGTTATACTTTTGTAAATCAGGCCTTTTTCGTTGAGATGGAGGTCTTAAAATAAGTTTCTTTAAATTATCGAACGATTTAGTGCATACATAACCTATGGGCTTGGCGACAGTAGGTAAGTCTTTGTAGATAAGCCCATATAATATACTGCGATAGCCAAGAATTGTATAGCTCAAATACATGTGCAGCATGTATTTTTTTGATGTCAGATGTGACAAAATATGATTGTATAAATACGAAGTTTAAAGTTCTCTAAAATTTCCAAATTCATTACGGTTTAGATTTTATTGAGGTTCAAAGTTCATATTATTTAAGATCTTTTTCAACATACATTTAATATGACATTGTGTATTTATATATTTGTATAGACCCTAATAAATATAAGTTGGTGAAAACGTCAAAATATATCTGCAAAAAGGAAGAATATGGAAATATTCTTTATTACTTCATCGACAAAAAAAAAACTGTAAGACGATCTCAAGTAAATCAACTTTTAGTAAACTAATACAGATCACTTCCATACATTTTTTGGTTTAATAAAAAATGTAAAATTTATAAAAATAACAAATTTTAGATATTTTACCATTAAGGACACCCTAATTTATTTGCACAATCTGAATTTAACTGTACGCGCATTTATGTGTATATTTGTAGTTTTTAATAAAACAAAAGACGACTACACTTAACTAAATAAATAACCTTGACACATACAAACAAAACAGTAAATGAAAAACAAAATAAAGAAGAACACAAAAGAGAGAGGATTGTTTTTATTTTTTAATATATATTTTCTTCCTCTTTTTGTTTAAAGAAATGTTTTTATTTATACTTAGTAACAAAGCAACAGCAACAAAATACAACCTTCTAAATACAGTGTTAGTTGCAGCAACATTTTAAAACTCACTCACACATATAGATAAATACACACACATGCGGACATCCATATAAAACATAGTTTGTTTATACAACATTTAAACAAATAAAATACATAGAAAATGTTTTATTTTATTTTTGCTTTGTTTTTTTTTTTTTTTTTGCTTTAAAAAATACTGCATAAAATGCTTACAAAGTATCATTGTCCTCGAGGAAAAATAACAACAACAGCAGTAGCAAGAAAAGAAGAGCCAAGCAACTATTGTTGTTGTTGTTTCTAACCAACTGCAGTTGTTGAATTTTTTGCTTACAGAAGACCATGATGGTCTGAAAACAAAACTGATAAAAGCAGCAAAAAATATCACTCTCCTTTTTTTTTGGGAAACACCAAAAAATTAAATGGAAAATCATGGAAATTGTTTTAAATGTGTTTTATCTACATATGGGAAATTCTCTTTTTATTTTCAATTTTAGGGTTCAAAAGAAATGATATTTTTTTTATAACATAATTTTACCAAAATGGAGTTTTAATCTGAAACTCAAAAATCAAAGAGTGGATATAACCCACAACGAAGGACAAAAACCACAAATAAAATTTACACAAATAGTTTAAATATTCCTGGATAAATGCGATTTTTAAGAGTTATTCAACCTCTTCATAAATATTTTTGTAGATTATACAACGTGGAGAATTAAAACATTAATTAAACGAATTTTTTTCAATGCATTTAATGCAAAATTGTACTAATCAGTATATCGATTTTGGTATAAGCTTCAGTGTTTTAATCATGAGATATTTTGGGTATATTGAAGTTACGCTGACGAGTTTTTTGAAACTTTTACGTTTGTTTTTTCAATATTTAGATTCTCCAACAGTAACACTTTCTAGAGCATAATTTGGAGATATGTGTACATCAAACAACGCGTATTTACAATGTCTGCTTTTTCCTATTTAAACATTTTGCATAACCGCAAATATTCAATGTATAAACTGCAAATTTTGTAAAATTATATAAATTTAGTTTCAAAACTTTGCGACCGTGTAATTCTTTACTTATAATTGTCACAACAATTACATACGGATTATAGTCATCCAAAAAGTATATACAGCCTACATTAGCAGAATTCACTTTCTGCCTTGAGTCGTCTTCATTATATCCAAAAGTTTTAAAAAAATCTTGTTAGTTTCAAGCAGTTTTTTGAGAAATGTTTACTTAAAGTGCTTTTTTTCTTCTTCAACATAAAAATGATCACAAAGCTTTATAGAAGTATTCTTCCAATTCTTGTGAATAAGTTTTCACTAAATTAAACGAAAGTAATATTTAATGCATAAATTTGATTTCTTAAAATTTAAAATAAAAAAGAGAATTTTCCATATGTATGCAAATTTACAACATTCAAACGAAAGTATTTAGAAGGGAAAGTTTATACTTGTATATGTATGTCTATTATTATAATATGTATGTATGTTTTTTATATCACTACAATTTAATACATCTTATGTTTTTTGCTGTTTATAATTTTTTATACAAATTTATCATCAGTTAAATTTAACGAATAACAAGTTGGAGTGCTATATTCGGCTGGGCCGAATCTTAAATACCCTCCACCAGCAACTTTTATATTAATACATTTCTAATTTATCAAGTAAGTACTTGGGGTAATGAGTTTTCTCGTGTCTTAAATAGAAAAATCCAAAGATTTAAATCAATTACAATTCCAAGATTTATTGAACATTACATTTTTATAGCGCTTAGTAATATTAAGTAATTTGCATGTATGCATGTGTTTGAAAGGTTTAAGGATTTCAATTATAGACCGATTCTGTACATAAAATCTATATTTCAGTCAAATTTTGTATCGTAATTTAGTAACAAGTAATGTGCGTTTAAGTGATTTTCTGAAGGGAACCTTGTATGGGACCGACAACACATATGTTATGAACCAATCGTGAAAAAATCTTGAAATAGAATTTTTGTATACAAAACTAATATTTGTGCCAAATTTTGTATCAATAGCTATATTTGGTAATAAGTAATGTGCTTTTAAGAGATTTTCGTAAAACGACTGTGTATGGGAGCTATGTCCAATTATGTATATAAAGACAAAATTACATCAGAATGTGTAAAAAATGCCTTTTTTCGAGGTTGTTTTAAATTTTGATTCATAACTTTTCCCGATGTGAACCGATTTTGCTCATTTTCAATACCAAACTGCTTAGGATAACAATAAATATTTTCGGTGAATTTGGTTGATGTCCTTGGCTTAGTTTTAACGTGAGCGTGTTTTAGGATAGACTGACGGACATAGCTAAATCGACTCAGAATTTCATAAGGACCCAGAATATATATTCATTGTTGGGTCTCAGAATATTTCTTGGTGTTACATTCGGAATGACAAAGTTATATATAACCTCTATCACCACCGATGGTGGTGGAGGGTATAAAAAATTAAAAGTATAATATATAATATACTTACATACGTATATAAATATTTACATATTGTCAAACGCACTGACAATTAAAACAACTTGAACTATTTTAATGAATTTCAAATCAACTTAAATACTTTTTATTTTGAATAATTTATTACATGGTGCGAAACTAATTATTGAACTTGAACAAAACAATATAGATAGAAATTATTATAAAGGTCATACATAAATATGTACATTAGTCCGAGTCACCCTGTAAGCAAAAATGTGTTGTTTACAACACAGAACAATCTTCCATAATTCTATCAGACATACGACCGGCAAGAACGCTATTTAAAATCAGCAAAATCGGTCCATAAATAACGGAGATATGAGCAAAAAACCGAGACAACCTCTGAAAATTTCATATAAAATTTAGATTTTTTATTCATGCTCAGACAGAAACTGCAAAAAACAAAAACAAAATACATAACAATACGGTAAATATTGTTATTGTAATTTGTTTATAAAAGCAAAGCAGAGCAAGAGCAGCAGAGCAAGAGTAGCAGAGCGTTATTGGCTAGAAATATGAAATTAAGTATGTAGAGCCTGGATTAAGTGAGAACCTATAAAAGGGGACTTTCTGGTACTTTTTCGTTCTTCAAAAGGTATTTTTTGAAATTTCTATAATATTGAACCTAGAAACATGAAATTAAGTATGCATGGCCCGGATTAAGTGAGGACCCAAACAAGGGGAGTTTTTGGTACTTTTTCGTTTTTCAAAAGGTACTTTTTGCAATTTCTACAATATTGAACCTAGAAACATGTAATTAAGTATGTATGGCCCGGATTAAGTGAGGACCCATAAAAGGGGACTTTTTCGTTGTTCAAAAGGTACTTTTTGCAATTTCTACAATATTGAACCTAGAAACATGTAATTAAGTATGTATGGCCCGGATTAAGTGAGGACCCATAAAAGGGGACTTTTTCGTTCTTCAAAAGGTACTTTTTATAATTTCTACAATATTGAACCTAGGAACATGTAATTAAGTTTGTATGGCCCGGATTAACTGAGGACCCATAGATGGGGACTTTTTGGTACTTTTTCGTTCTTCAAAAGGTACAAAAGACTTTAAACACATCATGGTGAAGGGTATATAAGATTCGGCACAGCCGAGTATAGAACTCTTACTTGTTTTTTAATTATATTGTAAATAAAATAACACTCCGTTTTACATTTTCAAATTTCATATTTTTGTTCATATTATGTTACCTAAAAAACCTCTGAAGTTTTCTGATGTTAAAGATATATTAATTTATTAAGAAGTTGTTCTACTAATACATTTAGACAACTTAGGTTTTTGACAACAGACTTAGGTCATTGACAGCAGAGTTTCCGCTCTTTATAATCTATGCTGTCTACACACCATAATATTGAGTAAAACGACAATATGTTCAAATAAACTTAAAAATATTATAGTGTAAATACAAAATGTAATAAAACTTACTGAAAATATTGATGGAAAATTGAAAATCGTATGATTTATTTTTTTTTTAATTTCAAAACGATTGGATTTTTTCATTTTATTTGAGTTTTATTTTTATTTAAACAAAGAAAAAAATAAAAAATAGAATGCAATTTTAAATAAAAAACAGAAACAAAATAAACACTTACTTTTTTTAAATTTTTTCAAATTGAAGTTTCATTTCAAATCAGATAGTGTTTAAACAAAATATATTTTCTATTTAAAATATATTCAGCCTTGGTAGAGGGTATACATATGTATATAAGCTTGTCATTCAGTATTTAACATTAGCGTTAAAGTAATATTATTATAGAACAAGCTTACGTCAAATTTCATTGCTTTATATATTCTACAAGGCAAAGGTTAGACTCAAGCTATGCACGATTGGGAAGTTTCCTTGAAACCATAGTAAAATATTATCTTATTTTTAATCGATTTAAATTAAACTTAGGTTTCCACTGTAATTAACTTAATTTTTTTAAATAACAACTAAGAGTGTTATATTCGGCCATGCCGAATCTTTTTTACTTACCATCAAATTTTTTGCCGTAAAATTAAAGTAAATTTTAAAAGGTATACTGAATATATGAAGCATGGATGCGAATAAGGGCGTAAAGACCACCTTTTCAAAATCGCGTTTTTTCGCATAATTATATTAAACTAACCTTTTTACATCTATTCATAAAAAAATAAATTGAAAAATATAAATTTTTCGCTAATATAGATAGTTTTAAAAGCACGATTTTTAAATACTATTTATTTTTTTGGGTAAAAAATATTAGCAATTTAATGTATTTTTCTGTAAAAAATCGTATAAATTTTAATTCTAATTGCACCAAATTTGCAGAATGGTTGGAAAACATTTCAAATTTATTAATTTTTTAATTATATTGCAAAAAAGATTATTATTGAATGAATTATTTAAGTACACAGAGAAAACAGATTCGTTGTGATAACCGAATTTGTTTCCAATCGAATTCAGTCGGTTCTAACAACTATCCCAAAATTCGATTGTAATTATTGTATAATTCGGTTAGTATTACTGAATATATCTTGTACACAAAAATTTTTAATTATTATTCGGTAATCTGGATTGAAATTATTGGTATTAGTAACTGAAATATTATTTATAGAAAAACAATTTGTGGATTATGTGTATTTGAAAATATATTTATTTTGTGTAAAGTATTTACAATAAAATATAAATATGTATAAACTTACAAAACGTATAAATATAAAATAACTTCTCCCCTTTTGCTTTGAGATTTTCATGGTAATAAACAGGGATTTTGCTCTTGATTCTGCTCAACATTTTCAAAGGAACACTATCTTTCCACGCCTTTCCGCTGCTGTAAAATTATTAAAAATTATAGAAAGATAACACAAAATAGATTATAAGATATAAAATACACCAAACATTACCTTTTTTATCCAAATTTCTGCATTAATTTATCCTCAAATGTAATTAGGTTTTTTTATATTATAAATTCGCTTTATTTTATTTATTTTTGTATACGTCAACTAAAATTACCAATTAATCGGTTGTGAACATCGAATTTGGTTCCTTTAACCGTAATTAAATTTTAAATAATTACTTCAATTGATAATTGGTTGCAGTGCTCAATATTTTTTACTTTCTACTGTTTTTCGGTTGTAGCGACTAATATTTGATGTTCTTACGTTTTAATCCTAAATAAAAGTCGGCTGCATTTACTGAATTGCTAAATGAATTTAATAACCGATACAATTCAGTTCAAATTATTGATTTAGAAATTGTTAAAACCACAATTCGATTAGTATTATTGTTTTTTAATACTGAATATAGAAAATCATTTAAGTGTACAGTTTTTCAATAACAGCGATACAATTTTAATTAATTTAACTAAATATTTATCATGGTAACCGATTTCCCATCGATCTGTTTTCTGTGTGTACGAAAGTGTGGACAAGAAGAAGGGCGTATATCCATAACTATAGTTATATTTTAAAAAAATTATTATATCTTGTTATTTTAGGATTATTTTAGTTAAAGAGGTCCTATCCAATTTGATAATGAACTAAGATACTAATGTGGTTCGCTGATTTTGACAATAACGCAATAAGGTGCGATTTAAAGATTTTTCTAAGAAAAATTTTTCTAAGTACAATTTTTACTATGCTATTGTTATTATACTATTTTTATATGCATATTACTATAATTGATTGATTAATATACCAAAAAAATCTGAAAACCGCTTATAGCAAACAATTTTTTAAATATATAGAAAAATTTAACTGCTCCAGGCTTCATTTATTTATATATACTTTCAACTAAAATATATGGATATATGCCCTTATTCCATTTTAGCAAAATTTCAAGTATTAATTTTGGCAAGTTGTGACTCGAATTTTTTACTGAGTTTTAGCACAGGGATAGATGTGAGTTATATTTATGCATATATGTGAAAAAAGTAGGAAAAAATGCCGATTTTAAAGTTTTATGATGTTTTTATCGTCTCCTGTAAAATTTCCCAAATGGTTTATACGCCCTTATTCGGCTCCATGCTTCATATACTGAACTTAATTAGTCGAAATTAATATAGACATCAGATTTTCGAAAAAGGGCCTTTAGAGATACAATTACTCATAAAATATGAGAGATTTTGGCTTGTATGTAACATATTTGTGTGAAATTTATTCTTATTCTTAATATATTATTCTTAATATAGTAATGATCGTTAAAGACTTTTTTAAAGGGCACCATATATAGAGGGGAGGAAGATTTTGTCTTGTAACAAACTTATTTATGTATGTCGAATTTCTATACTCGTAGTTTTAAGCCATTATTGACCGTTAAAGTAATTTTCGATCAATGGCGATCAATTATGAACTGATAATTGTATTGTATGAAATATATATGCGCCAAGTGTCATCGCTTTATACGTACTTTTAAGGCAGTACTGAGAGTTAAAGTTATTTTCTGAAGGTGACCTTAAATGGGGGATAGGGTCAATTATGTACCAATCCTTATAAAGATTCAATTATGGATTGATCCTTATAAAATTTTAAATAGAGATTTAGGTTCCTATAAAAGATGTCTGTGCTGAATTTCACTGCTATGTATGCTTTCTCTAGATAGTTATGAGCTTTAAAATCATTTTCTGAAGGGGACTCTGGGGTTAGTTATGGTATGATCCCTATAAAATTTTACAAAACAATTTAGGTTCTTATAAAACTTGTTTATGTCGCTATATGTGCTTCCTTTAGCCAGTATTAAGCGTTAACGTCATTTTTTTCTGTTTTCAACAGATAGACGGACATGGATAGATCGTCTTAGAATCTAATAAGGACCCAGAATATATACTTTTACTTTTATGGATCTTAGACTAATATTTCGATGTGTTACAAATGGAATGACAAAAACAATATACACCCCATCTTTTTTGATGGTGGGTATAAAAAAGAATAGAAACGATTTGTATATTTAAAAAGCATATTTTTTTAAATATTCAAATCGTTCTACGAAAATTTTAGCATTTGCTGGAACGACCCATAATAGGTCATAGTATTCGTTAAAGGTATGTATCGTAAAATCAACGAATATACATTTTTGTGTGCCTCATCAAAATTAGTTGCATATAAAGAAATTACTAAATTATTACCGAAACAATATGCATGGTTTTACAGTTCTCCTTTAAGAAAAAAGTTATAGTACTTCTCTTAAAATTTGTTTTCTTAGTTCTTAAGCATTTTATAGCATAAATATCGAAAATATCGTCATAGGCGAATGTGTAGCACTCTAACTTATTTAAATATGAAGTTTGAAATAAAAACCTTAAAATATCCAAAACCTGTAAAAAGATTTTTTAGCTAGATTGCATTTCGGAACACTGTTAGTCTGATAATCACATAACTGCCTGTGTGTACATTTATTAATGAACTTCTAGTATTGAGTCAAATACAATAAATTGTTCGCTTTTCAAAATCTTACGACAACTTTTTTATATCACTTCTTCATTTCTTTTTAATTTTTTTGAATGTATTCAATTGGGAGTTTTCCCATAATTTTTATTTATTTTCACACGCAAATTCGCACACATTTATAAATAACATTGTAACAACCACATTAATTTATTTAGTTGCCATGAGATTTGTTTTTATTGTAATAAATACAATACATTTGTTTCAATATGCAACCACATAATCACAAAGATACGTACACATACATACATGCTCATTAGAGTATCCCGAAATTAGCGTTTTTTTGAGTATTTGATGTAGGCAGAAATCTCAAATGATGCGTATTTATATACTTTACACGTGAAAAAATGTTGATCTCAGTACCAATATTTAGAAAAAAATACTTCTGCTCAATGCGGGAAATAATGAGGTCAAAATATGATGTTTTTAATCTCAATATTTTCTTTAGTAAAAATTGTACTATACCAGCAAAAACTCGGTAATGACTTGTACTTACAAAACCACTGGCTTTTTACAACATATTGACTGCATTACTTTTAAGTATTTTTATAATGACTATTAACGTATGTATGTACTTGTTTAGAGTTTTGCAATTTTATTTCCACATTTTAATTGATCGCGCGCTAGCAACTCTCTTTTATACTAACAGAATGATTGTAGTTTTTTTGTGTGAAAACCATTATTGATTTGAACTTTGTAAGTACTTATTTACCCAGCAAAAACTCGGTAATGGGTGGTACTTCCCTAACCACTTACTTTTCAATGACTACTACTTCCCGTCAGCATTACTTAGAAGTACTCTAGTAATGACTTTCTTCTAATCTGATATAGAAGTACTTTATTTTCGGCTTTGTAATTTTGTTGGCACATTTTATTCAATTGCGTGTTAGAAATTGTGTTTCACAAAAAAGAAAACAAAATTAGTTTTGTATGTGAAAACCATTGTTTGACGCGCAATAAAATAGCTAAGCATTGGTGCAGTGAGTAGAACATTTGACTGACAAACCGAAGTCCCTGGTTCGTATTCTAGCTGGCTCTTTTTATTATTAAAAATAAAACAACTTACTCAACAACTGTTTTGTAAGACAAATTGCAAGTACTTCTTTAACTCCCTATTTGTAAGCGAGCGTAGAAGTACTTGCCTCCAATGACATCACCGTGTTAAAATAATGACTCAAAATGCTAATAAAGAAGTAGTGAAAAGAGGTTTTATTAGCTTTTTAACTCATTACTTTTCAATGTAAGTTTTTCCTGGGTAAGTATTTATTTGTTAAGCAGCATTGAAAGTACCTATCTTCAAATAATCGTGTTATAATAATGATTAAAAAGTCAATCAAGAAGTGGTGAAAAGGTGTGTCTAACAACAGTTTGACCACGGGACACTCTGAAGCTCATGTACACTAAAACACTGCACGTGTAACATTTTTATTATTTTATTTGGCATTATAAAATAAATGAGAAAATATAGTCGAACAAGGCCGACCATATGATAGACTAAGTATAAAAATATAATTTATAATGGACCGATTTCATTAATGAACCAAAATCAATAGAGTTGAGCCTTGGATCAAAACTGATATGTCAACAAATTGTTAATACTTGCATATGCGTTACCAACATCAGAACCAATAATGATAAATAGTAATTAGGTCATATTATTTTATTAAAAGATTTTGGATTTTATATAACATTTTTGGTATTTATAATACTGTCTGATGATATCTATCTAGTATTGAAAAATTATAATACATTTAATTTATCTGAATATTTCTTTGCAAATTGTTTTCGGAATTTGTATTTTCATATTCTAATGACTAATCAACTGCTTTTGATATCCTTGTGATTTTACTTATTTTAAGTGTAACTAAATAATATTCGACTAAGCTGATGCTAAAATTATCGTGTCTCTATTGTTTTTTTTTTTTGCATAGATGCATAAATTAATTTTTTTCTCTTAAATTTTAAAATTTATTTTTATGTAGGTGTCGTGAGCGGTTTCCTAATTCTATTTTATATGAATTATACCTGTATTGTGTGTGTGTTTGTGTATTTTTATGAATTTTTTATGTGTAAAAAGTTGTTGTATTTGTGGTAAATTGTTTGCGGTTTCGTAATAAAATAAATTGTGGAAAAATTATGTCATTGTAAATTTGATTTATATTGCTAATACGGTATAAAAATACATATTTATACATGAATAAACACAGTGATAAATATATTAGCATGTAATTATTGCATAACAGCTATTTTCGTTTATTAACCATTGTAGAATTATGACAATAATAATTAGAGTTTAGAATGAATTAAAATCTAAGCGAAATCTAATATTAATTTAAGACTGATTAATTTTGATTAAAAAATACAGAAGTGTTACAATTCACTTCTAAACAACAATTAATTGAGTCAATTAAAAGTCTAACTAAAGTTTTAAACTATAAAATAATGAAAAAAACTTTTAAAATAATTGTTCATTAATCTTAGTGTTATTCGGTGTGCTTATTCCGAATATGAAAATAAAAACGTCGTATCACCCACTAACTTTGCACATTTTCGTCTTTTAGTCCTTGTGATTGTACAGTTGAGTTCCAGTTGTAAAACTCTGTAATTTTTCAGATGTTGCGAGGCTGTCTCTTTCTTTAGACTTATACTTATAGTTATAAAAATGTATTGTTGAAAAATTTCAGTGAAGTGAAAAACTTTTTTTGAAAATTTATTTTATTTTAGGAAATATTGTATATACCTATTAACTTAAATATCAGTATTTACCATCATTATTTAGGATGTATTCTTAATAATGTATTTTTTTAAGAAAATCTACATACGATTTTTAGACAATAAAGAAGGGAATAAAATAGTAAAGAAATTCGATTCGAAATTTGATTTTTGAGGATTTCGAAAAAAAATGTTTTTGTTAATAAAAGTTTATTCTGTTATAAATAACTTT